>NC_091123.1:5575000-5937500 GCF_040183065.1 Periplaneta americana
TCAAGTTCTGAGTAGAGAGAAATGTTAAGAATGATTGCAATGGTGGCACCAATACTTTCTCTCCCTGGTCGCTCTACAGGCACAACCCACTGTAGGCACTGCAGTGAGTATGAAACTTTACCACATGTGCTTGGGAGTTGCCCACAGGGAGAAGTACTCAGAATAAAACATCACAACATCATACGTTCTATGATCGCAGATGCATTTCGATCCAAAAATCTAGACGTTCACGAGGAAGTTCATTGTATTGCTGATGGTGGGAGCAATCGTAGGATCGATATCATAGCTATAAATAGGAATAAACAGACAGCCGAAATAATTGATCCTACGATCAGATTTGAAATCTCAGCCACTCAACCATCTGAGGTGAACGAAGAGAAAAAGAAAATCTACGAACCCACGATTCAGTACCTATTAGCGAAATACAACACTGAAAAAACCACAGTTACCGGTCTCTTCTTCGGAGCGAGAGACACCATTCCGAAAGCCTTTGTAAAGTGGAGGGAGAAATACAAGCTGACGAGAGATCTTCAAGATGCCATCGTCACCACCATAAAATTTTCTGTAACGATATTTCGTCAGCATCTTTATGGTGTACGCTCAATTTAAATTGTACTAGGTTCTATTTTTTTCTTATGTCTTAATCTCTTTTGTTTGAAACCTGCTTATATAATTTTTTATTTTAAATTTTATTGTGAGCTATTCGTCAATTTCTGTCAGATGCGTTTCCAATTCACTGCGGGCTAAAGCAAGGAGATGCACTATCACCTTTACTTTTTAACTTTGCTCTAGAGTATGCCATTAGGAAAGTCCAGGATAACAGAGAGGGTTTGGAATTGAACGGGTTACATCAGCTGCTTGTCTATGCGGATGACGTGAATATGTTAGGAGAAAATCCACAAACGATTATGGAAAACACGGGAATTTTACTTTAAACAAGTAAAGAGATAGGTTTGGAAGTAAATCCCGAAAAGACAAAGTATATGATTATGCCTCGTGACCAGAATATTGTACGAAATGGAAATATAAAAATTGGAAATTTATCCTTTGAAGAGGTGGAAAAATTCAAATACCTGGCAGCAACAGTAAGAAATATAAATGATACTCGGAAGGAAATTAAACACAGAATAAATATGGGAAATGCATGTTATTATTCGGTTGAAAAGCTTTCACCATCCAGTGTGCTGTCAAAAAATCTGAAAGTCAGAATTTATAAAACAGTTATATTACCGGTTATTCTTTATGGTTGTGAAACTTGGACTCTCACTTTGAGAGAGGAACGTAGGTTAAGGGTGTTTGAGAATAAGGTGCTTAGGAAAATATTTGGGACTAAGAGGGATGAAGTTACGAGAGAATGGAGAAAGTTACACAACTCAGAACTGCACGCATTGTATCCTTCACCTGACATAACTAGGAACATTAAATCCAGACGTTTCAGATGGGCAGGGCATGTAGCACGCATGGACGAATCCAGAAATGCATATAGAGTGTTAGTTGGGAGGCTGGAGGGAAAAATATCTTTGGGGAGGCAGAGACGTAGATGGGAAGATAATATTAAAATGGATTTGAGGGAGATGGGATATGATGATAGAGACTGGATTAATCTTGCACAGGACAGGTATCAATGGCGGGCTTATGTGAGGGCGGCAATGAGCCTCCGGGTTCCTTAAAAGTAAGTAAGTAAGTAAGTAAGTAAGTAAGTAAGTAAGTAAGTTGTGAGCTATGCTGTGTCGCAAGGCAAACCCAAAATATTGGGTCAGACTAATAAATGATTATACATTTGTCAATTTTCTTTTGTTTTAAACAGTTTATAATAATGTGTATACCTCAATAACCGCATCTCAGAAAGTAGTACCCTCCGTGGCTTCAATACATACTCCATTTTAAGGTTAAAGTGCATTTAGAAAAACCCATCGAAACTGCTGAGCATCATGTGGCAGATGGCCTATCGATAACTCATCGACGTGTTCTCCTGAATGTGGCATTCTTATACATCTATACTAATAATAAATCTGTAGCCAAAATTTTTCTGGTAATTTTCGATTTTCCAAAAATAATTCGTGTCAACATGTATAATTAACCATCCTGAAACCGAAAATCGCTTATTTGAAATTTTTGTTTGTCTGTCTGTCTGGATGTTTGTTACCTTTTCACGCGATAATGGCTGAACCGATTTATATGAAAACTGAAATAGCCTATAAATTAAGTTCGTTGTAACTTAGATTTTAGGCTATGTGGCATTCAAAATACTTTATTTAAAAGGGAGGTTATAAAGGGGGCTTGAATTAAATAAATCGAAATATCTCCCTTATTAATTTTTGTGAAAAATGTTGCATAACAAAAGTTTCTTTAAAATGATTTCCGATACGTTTCATTCCAAGCGAAATTTTGATAGGACCAAATTGCACCAAAAACGGATGTTCTCTGAACCAAATGATCATATTTTAGTTATCTACATGTAATAACAATTAAGAAAAATGTTAAAGGAATTGTCATTGCACTAAATGAGTGGTCTCTGGACCAAAATGATCGCATTTTAATTATTTAAATACAATTTAAATTAAGTGACATATTAAACTATTTATCCTTCTATCAAACACGAATGTTCCCTGGACCTGATGTGCTATTTTAATTATGTAATTACTTTATATTTATTTCTAACAAGTGCAGCGGAGCGCACGGGTACAGCTAGTTGTACAAATAACCATGTTACATCAACTTTAATATTGAAACCCATCTGGCATTTATTGATGTGAAGAAAGCCTTCGACAGAGTAGATAGAAACAAATTATTGAATATTTTAGCACATGATGGTATTCGAAATCAATTAACAACAGCTATTTACAATATTTATAATAATAATAATAATAATAATAATAATAATAATAATAATAATAATCATATACAGGTTAGGATTGAAAACAAATATTCAGAATGGAAACGAATAAATTAAGGAGTGAGACAGGGTTTAGTTTATCTCCTCTATTATTTATAATATACATGAATCACATTATTAAGGAATGGAGATTGAAACCACATGAAAGTATACCGATAAGTCGTTTGTCCCAAATAGATACTTTATTATTTGCTGATGATATTGTGTTTATGGCAACTTCAGAAGATAATTTACAACGTTTGGTTTACAACTTTAATCAAATGGCAGAAAGTTTCAATATGGAAATTTCAACTGACAAATCTAAAGTGATGGCTTTTTTTTTTTTTAGGAAAGAAACCAGTCCGTAGCAAAATTTGCATCAATAATAAGATCATCGAACAAGTTAAAAATTTTAGTTATCTCGGTTACCAAATTTCATATGAAGAAGAAAAAGATTTGAATGAGAAAATTATTAAATTCAACAGACTAATATTAATCAGATATTCAAACCAACTTTAGTACAAAAACACACGCGCACCAGAATTTATAAAACATTGGCCAGACCTATACTCTGTTTTGGTAGTGAAGCTTCGACGATTCGTAATATTGATTCACAAAGATTAACGGCGGCAGAAATGAGATTTATGCGTCGTACAGCGGGATACACGAGAATGGATCACATTAGATATTTTGACATTATGAAAGAACTGCAGATTGAACAGATTACAGAAATACAGACAAAACTGGAGATCCCATGTCATCAGAATGCCTCGTTCTAGAATTACACGCCAAATTTTAAATTACCATCCTGTGGGCAAGAGATCCTTGGGCAGACCGTTCAAGCGTTGGCAAGAGACCGTAACGGGCCACTAGGCCCAATACATGCAAGGATGGTGATTATGATGATAACTTAATCTGCTACAGGATGGTTACCTAACATTCGCTTTACAGTTACGAAAAATTTCGGCCAAAACCGACCAGGTAATCTGCCCAAGCTGGAATCGAACCCAGCCTCAGCGCAGTCCCGGACGTTGCCCTAGACAAGGCATGTGGCCTTGGTTAATGCTGACTCATTCACAAACACTTTCACGATGATTAATGTCGCTTAGCGACCAGCTAAAGGAAGTCGGGTTCGAAGCACTCTAGAATTAACTGCAGTTTGTGAATTTTAAACTCAAACTTACAAAATCATTCTGCAATAACTATTGAAAAGCGAAAGAGAATTCTGAATGAATATGTTAAGTACAGAGGGGCGTAGTGAAAGTCATGAGCAACACATTGCTATAATTTCAATTTCAACAATGTAACAAAAACGATTATACGATCATAATCTATGGACTTCTTTTGAGAAGTTTTCATGGCTTAGGTTACATGAGAGAAGAAATCTGCACTCACTTTCTCTCTTATATCGAATCATGCACACTTCACCCCCCTATTATTTATTCGCTCGTTTTCATACTCTCTCTCGCTATCATAATATTAATACTCGATCACAACGCGATAACACGCTAGAAATTCCACTTCACACATCATCACTGTATTCCTCATCTTTCACTGTTGCTACCTCTCGTCACTGGAACTCTCTGCCGCCTGAAGTCAAGGGCTGCCGAACATTGAAATCTTTCAAATCCAAGTTAGAAAATTATCTTATGACGAGTTGCCAAACTAACTTACTATTATGACAAGTGTTGTATTGCATGTTTCCACGTATCCACATTTTTTTATGTTCTAGTGATATTTAACTTATTTTATATTTTTGTTTTCATATTTTCCGATAATGGTATATCTATAATGTGATAAGTTGAGCTATATATAATCATAATTTTCCTTACTGTGTGTACTTAAAAATATTGTATTCATTGTATGCTTTGTACTGCACTATTTTATTACTATTATTATTATTATTATTATTATTATTATTATTATTATTATTATTATCAATAATTGTCTTATTTTTTTATACTTTGTCTCATTTATTTTGACCTGCTGTTCACATTTTATTATGCTTTTTTCTTTCTTTCTGTATGTTATATATTATGTCTGATTTCTACTTACTTGTTGTTTACTTTTTATTATTATTCTCTTATTCAGTTTTGTGTGTAAAATTGTAGTGTACTTTGTAAATTTGTAGTGTTTTTTGTAACGCACTTTTACTCCTGGTTGAGTGTTAGAGAAGGCCGTATGGCCTTAACTCTGCCAGGCTAAATAATAATAATAATAATAATAATAATAATAATAATAATAATAATAATAATAATAATAATAATTATTATTATTACTTTACACTATGTATTGACATATTGTGCCGTCATTAACTTCTCTCATGTGACCACAGCCACTGTTTTGCAAAATGGTCAACAACGATGGTTCATTCCGACAGCGTGCTGTCATTAAATTCCTTATAAAAGAAGAAAAATCTGCTGCTGAAATTCACCTCAGACTTCAGCGTGCATACGGAGATGCGTGCATGGGCGCCAGCAGTGTTAGGAGATGGGTGGAACATTTCGAAGATGGGAACTCGAGCATCCAAGATGAGCCTCGTAGCGGTCGCCCTCGAACTGCCTCCACGGAACGCAACAAGGAAAGAGTTGATTGAGTTCTGGGATGCATTTTGGTTGAATTTCTTGAACCTGAACAGACCATAAATGCTGTCCGCTATATTCAGACAGTTTTGAAACTCCGTCGTGCATTGCGCGAGAAACGCCCTGGAAAGAAGATCATCCTGCAACACGATAACGCGTGGCCTCACACTGATCGTGTCACCGTGGAGAAAATCAGAACATTTGGGTGGGAAACTCTTCCGCAAGCTCCCTACAGTCCC
Organism: Periplaneta americana; assembly: GCF_040183065.1. NCBI lineage: Eukaryota > Metazoa > Arthropoda > Insecta > Blattodea > Blattidae > Periplaneta > Periplaneta americana. The sequence goes on from NC_091123.1 coordinate 5,580,697, forward strand.
GACTTGGCACCCCCCCGACTACCATCTTTTCTGTTCTGTAAAGGAGCAGCTGTGAGGCCAACGCTACGAGACACTGGAGGACATCCGGAAAACAGTGCGTCAGTGTCTTCGGGAAGATGAAACGGACTTCTACAGCAAGGGAATTTTCAAACTTACAGAACGACGGGAAAAATGTGTGCAAAGAAATGGAGACTAGGTTGAAAAGTGACAGAAAAGTCTGTAGATTGAGATGATGTACCCTACCTGGTTTGTCTAAAAAATAAAAATTAAGATTTATAACAATGGGTTGCTCATGACTTTCAGTATGACCGTAGTACATACATGGGCACAATTTTCGGTTACGTGAGGCACTCGATTTGAAATAGTTTGTTTATTAGGAGAGGAGACTGCAGAGTAGGATGGGAAATATAAACTGCTGTGACCTGCGTCACCTTATCGTAATCGCTAAGGCGGTCAGTGGCGAATTATTAGGAAAGCGCTTGGTTAACGTGAGAGACTCGAAAACTTTTATTCAATTTGGCACATTAATTCGGCAGCTTTAATCATAAACCTCTTTACTATTTCTCCATCATTGAATTGATTTAATCACAGGCGAGAAATTGCGTAACTAGCCAATAATATTCCATCACGTTGTCTACGTTTATTTTCTTGAATATTCTGGCGCTTCTCAAGATTACTTAATAGAGTTGCACTTTCTCGACCTAAAATAATTTCAGAAAATCATATTTCGTTTTCTAAGTACATTTGATATTTTTTTTACAACTTTCTTTTGGAAATAATACGTACAAACATCATTTAATTCCTCGTACCTTTTAATGCAGCGTGTTTAAGGTATAATGTCGTAATTTATACTATGCAAATGTTAAGATCATAAATTTTCTTCGGAACAGTACGAAAAATAACATTTAATTTGTCTTACCTTCTAATTCAGCATGTTCTTTATGACATAAGGAGTACTGTCGTTGTATATTAAATTTATTAATGCCTAATAGGATTTTCGAGCATAACATACATCGTATGTTCTCCCCTTCTAAACAGCAAAAAAACTCTTCCTCCCATTTCTCATGAAATAATCGTTTTCTAACGCGTACACACTGCTTTGATAATGCAATTATGCCACCACTGATATTGCTTATGAAACTGATATAGAACCTGCCCACGCCTAGGAGCTACGTGAGGGAGGAACGGGGACTGTGAAGACGTCACTCAGAGCGATAAGCTCTGTGAAGGTCAGTGAGGCACAAATTCTCAAGTGAGGCACGATGCCCATCTGTGCCCTAGTATAAGTTACAGGGTTTTCATTTCAAAACTTCCCATACTCAATAACTATTTATTTCAATTAAATTAAATTTAAACAAAAACACGTCAATTTAGATACTGAGGGGGGATTTTAAAATCAGGTTAACTGCATTATCGGGCAGATTTCGGAATTATAGTCACAGTCGGAACCAGTGACAAAATCACAGATCTTCAAATCACACCTTACCATTAATGCGTACCGGCTTTTAAGCACTGGTTCGATCCTACGCATGGGTTTACGAATATAAAGAACAGAACAGAGGTACACGAAGGGTTTTGTTTCTCTGGTAGTCTGCGTGAAGCAAGGTGTGCTAGCCCACGCTGACAGGAATATTTGAAGTTGACCGATCAAAACGTTAAGGACATGACACGCCAAGGCTGACCTTTCCGCCGTGTTAAATCGGTCGGAATGCGACGCTACGCCCACCCGTGCTGACATTTCCATACACAACAGACTACCGTCGGCACGATAGCGTCTACTCTACGTAAGTGGCAATAATATCCGTAGTAGAACCGACAACCTTTTCTTCCTCACCTCTCACTCACCGCTCTCTCCAAGTTTCTCCTCCTTTTTCTCACATTATTCTTCATACATCATCTTTTAGACCAGCGGTTCCCAACCTGTGGTACACGCGTGATTCAAAATGGATCAGCGGAACCAAGAAGTGTTTTCAAACTTTATTTTAACATTTTAATTAAGCTTAAGGAGTTAGGTACAGCTTACAGCAGTAAAATGTTTGGAAATATTCAGCATTTTTTTCCTCCATTATTGTGTCTTGTACAATAATGAAAATTGGTATATGTAAAACACTGTCCTGTTATATGAAAAAAAAAATATTTTTACGATTTAAAAAAATATTTATATATATAATATTTTTCAAAATTCAAAATGGTAGCAGTTCACTGTGCAGTGATGAAGCGTTTCTCTCATAATTCATAAGCCTGTTGACTTTTTCACTTTCTCTTTTATTTTATTGCCGAAACTAATGTTTACAATATCATGCTCTTTCAACTACATTTCTTAATAAATATTTTTTTTATTTTGTGTTAGAAGAAAATACTGATATTTGACCATTTTTTAAATGAATTTATTTTTCATCAGACAATCTATCGAAGGTAAGAAGAGATTTTGCATCATATTGTAGATATGACATGCATAAATACACACAAATAATTTCATCACAGAATGTTGGATAGTTTTTGAGTTATGAGGGGAACGTTTCATCACTACACAGTGAACTGCCACCATTTTGAATTTTGAGAAAAATATATAAATCATTTTTTAATCGTAATTTTGCTTTCATGTAGCGGAAGAATAGTCTTTTACACATACTAATTTTCATTATTATTTACAAGATACAGTAATGGAGAAAAAAATGTTGAATATTACTAAAATTTTACTGCTCTAAGCTCTACCTAACCCCTTAAGGTGATGTGCTACTGAAAGTTAAATTTTGGCAAATTTTATCATTTTTTTTATTTTCGCGCTAAAATGTACGCTTTCATAAGGAGTAGGCCTATTTTCGTGAAAATTTTATGGCGAAATGTCAGTATATTAAATCTAAAAATGAATCTGGTAGAAATTGTGTTATTGCAAGAGTTACGTGTAACGAAAACTTTAAACTTAATTACCTCAAAAACAACTTTTCTATGTTTTCAACGACAAGTATTCACTCTATATCTCAGTGGTTAAAGCTAGAATGATGAAACTTGGCATAATTATTCATTAACATCTCTGTTATGAAATGGAGTATTTGATTGGCTGTATTCAGCATAGTTTTAATGCTAGAGAATTATACTTAAAACAGTAATATTTTTATTAATGTTTGAACATTGAAGAAATTATATACTATTTTTTACAAATGAACAAATTAGAGTAGGGCATTACTAATGCTCCACTGCACAAAATGCAGTGCTACCTTTAAGAAAAAATTAGATTAAAATATTTTTTTCACAAATAGAATTTTCACTAACAAAATTAAAAAAAAACAATAAGTTAAATGGACAGATAGATGTGGCCCAATTGCTTGGCCTCCACGTTCACCTGATTTCAACCCTATCGATTTCTACTTGTGAGATCATTTAAAATCATTGGTGCATTCGTCTCCGGTGCCTGACATGGAAGCCCTTCGGGAATCGAATTCTGTTAAGTTGTGAGGAAATACGCAATACTCCTGGAATTTGGGATCGTGTTGGCAGGGTCATGAGACATCGATGTGAGGCCTGTATTCAAGCCGGAGGCGGACATTTTGAACATCTGCTGTAAAGGCAACTACCTGTGGGAAGAAAACCGTTCCGGTGAAAATCACTGTTTTGAAGACCATAACTCGGAAACCAAGCATTTCCGGACACATGTTGTAATGAACTTTTTGTATTGCCTACATATGGGGAATACTTACTGGTTTTTAAGGAATCCGGAGGTTCATTGCCGCCCTCACATAAGCCCGCCATTGGTCCCTATCCTGAGCAAGATTAATCCAGTCTCTATCATCATATCCCACCTCCCTCAAATCCATTTTAATATTATCTTCCCATCTACGTCTCGGCCTCCCCAAAGGTCTTTTTCCCTCCGGCCTCCCAACTAACACTCTATATGCATGTCTGGATTCGCCTATACGTGCTACATGCCCTGCCCATCTCAAACGTCTGGATTTAATGTTCCTAATTATGTCAGGTGAAGAATACAATGCGTGCAGCTCTGCGTTGTGTAACTTTCTCCATTCTCCTGTAACCTCATCCCTCTTAGCCCCAAATATTTTCCTAAGAACCTTATTCTCAAACACCCTTAATCTCTGTTCCTCAAAGTGAGAGTCCAAGTTTCACAACCATAAAGAACAACCGGTAATGTAACTGCTTTATAAATTCTAACTTTCAGATCTTTCTTTTTTATTTTATTGGGTTATTTTACGACGCTGCATCAATATCTAGGTTATTTAGCGTCTGGATGATATGAAGGTGATAATGCCGGTGAAATGAGTCCGGGGTCCAGCACCGAAAGTTACCCAGCATTTGCTCGTATTGGGTTGAGGGAAAACCCCGGAAAAAAACCTCAACCAGGTAACTTGCCCCGACAGGAATTCGAACCCGGGCCATTCAGATCTTTTGACAGCAGACTGGATGACAAAAGCTTCTCAACCGAATAATAACAGACATTTGCCATATTTATTCTGCGTTTAATTTCCTCCAGAGTGTTATTTATATATGTTACTGTTGCTCCAAGATATTTGAATTTTTCCACCTATTCGAAGGATAAATGTCCAATACATACCCGAAATTATGTCCCCTATTTTTAAACACCCTCTATTTCAGACACATTTTAGGTACCGTAAATAAATATGATTTTAGGTAAAATGTTACAAGGCATCAATACTAGAAAAGTTTGAATGACATTTCATTTAATTACTCAAGAACCCTTAGTGATAAAAAAATTTTCAAACCAGATTTGAAATCAGCACGAAAAATGCTACAAGAATCATCCAGTCTATCTTTTAACAAAAAATATGTTTAATTTTGTTGACCACAGAGAGACCATAGAAACAGCTTCTGAACAAGATGAGCGGCAAGAATATTATGTTCCGATCTCTTACTTCCTGGAAAGAACCTTCGTACACGATGCTGACAGGGCCTACGTGCCACTCTCAATGTTATGTCAAGAGGAAGTCAAATGTTAGAATACCGTCAGAGTAATGTTTGTGCTGTTACATAATGCCAGCGGAGTTTCTCTCAAGGAAATTTACCTACCGAATCCGGGTACACTCCAGCAGATTACGACCCGATGTGGCGTGAGACATCGCTTCACGCATGAACGACAGGGGTGCGCGGAATGCACTGCGGGATTGCCTCCCCTGGGCGTAAGGCGCGGGGAACTACCTCAACAATAAACAGTCCGCACGGTCAGTTTATAACTACGGCAACAAGAACAATTATTAATCACCTACATAAAACAAGCTTAATAGCAATTTCCTTATGTCAGTTTTAGTATTATCACGATTTAGTAACCTAGCAACCACATGTAACTAACACAGCGTCAGCACCACAAAACAAGACTGACTGTAAGGTTTAGTTGTAATCAATACTGCACATAAAATGAACTTAACAGCGATTAAAGTTTACGTATTATCTTCATATTGTATCTTACCAAACACAAGCAGTTCAGAGAGACTGTTAACGACACGTGTCATTTAATAATGGTACATAATAGGCCTAATAACGCAATGCATTTAACAGCGATTTTCTTATGTCAATTTTAGTATCACGATTTTGTATCCTAGCAACCATATATAGTTTAGATAGTGTTAACGCCAAATAACAAGACTGATTGTAAGGTTCAATTGTAATTAATAATGCATATAAAATGAATTTAAAAGCGATTTTCTTATGTCGGTTTTAGTATTATCACGATTTCGTATCCTAGCAACCACATATAGTTAACATATTAACACCACATAACAAGACTAAAGTTCAATAATTAATTGTAATTTAATAATGCACATAAAATGAACTTAACAGCGATTTCTTATATTAACGTTAGTATCGGCACTATTTTGCACCCAACTACCCTATTATAATACCAACACAATTCGATGAAGTTTTGGCATTATTATTATTATTATTATTATTATTATTATTAATTTCTCATTGATGGTTTCATGACAAAAATTCTGTTCATAAACTAGATTTAGGCACTGAATATGAGATCAATTATATATATATATATATATATATATATATATATATATATATATATATATATATATAAAATTTGAACTGGTAATGGAAATTACGGGAAAACGGCTGAACGGATTTTAATAAATGGTCCCACATTTTGAAGCTTGGAACCCAAAGTTTTTCAGAAAAATAGTAGTTTTCAGTGAAATGTCAATTTTCCTACATCATTTCTCTATCTTCCAAAATCCATCTGTCGTCAGTTTTGAAAAATAATGGCATTTCAAAATAAAACAAAACACAAACACACTACAATAAACAATATTACAAAAAGGCCATGATCTGCAGGATTGCTGACGTACATATTTAGATTTCAAATTCAATTGGTTATTAAAAACTTCAAGATTTACAAAAAATAATTTACAGGTCTGATTCTGTGGTGTATAATTTTCTGAATACAGCTGTGTATTGGATATTAAAATCTATAAAACTTGAAGTGGTTTGATGACATTATTACCATTAGAAATTAAATATTGTTATAGTTAATGCCATGATGTGACTATTTTTCATTAATTATACATATTAATGCTATATTGATGATATGAAAGCGAAACGTTTTGGGGTTATATAAGTAGATGTAGAGAATATATGAAATTATATCTTCATTTCTACAATTTACTGAGTGACGGCTATGTAATATATAACTATAAAACTTACGTAAGATAATATTGTTATTAAAAATGAAATATTTTTATAGTTATTAATCAAGTGGGGTTGGGTCTTTTTCATATACTTAATGGCGGTGTGGTGTAGATATTTATATGCGTCATTCTCTTCACTATTGGCTCCAGAGAGCGCAAAAATTACAGTTCCTAAAGAAAAACTAAAAGGTGTTACTTAGTGATAAAATAAGAGGCCCACAAAATTTTGTAGTCTCCCGATCATTTCAGAAAGATCTCTTAGCAGGATAAAATGATTTTACCCTCTACATTTCAAGCTCTACATGCAGCAGCTATACCAACATGCCATGTCTGTTGTTCGAAAGCATAGCAAACCTGACATTTTTTTTTTTTTTAACTTTCGCCTACAATCCATAATGACCTGAAATAGCTATTGCTTTACTCCCACATGAAAAACCCACTGATCGTCGTGGCATTGCTACTTGCCTTTTCGCGTTGAAACTCAAAAACTGAAAGTGGATAAGTTTAAGAAAAAGTCTTTGGCATAAAAACGTTCAGAGGGAGTATGTTTCATTATAATGGAAGCAAATAACTTTCAAAATGTCTGGTATTCTTCAATGAAAATAAATCTGAAAAATTTTTATTTGAACGTCTAATGAACTTAGTTCGCAGCATTTGCTGCCACTAGTATTATTTATTTGTAGTTTAGGTCTAATTTTGATAAAATAATAATGAAGTACAGAAATAACAACACACCTTTGGTCAATAATGCTAGGGATTATAAAATTGTGGAACTCTAATGGCAGGATGTTTTTAGATCCCGTCTCGTTCCTATAAACCGCAATTAATTCTCATTTCACCATGATCCTACTAGCGATGGCTAACTGGCCCAGTTGTTTACTCCGAATGGCTCGCTGCATGTATGAACATGATTATGTAAACGCTTTCCGAGGCCCAGCACTAGTGTACCTCATCCCTTCGGCCATTTTCTGGCAAAGGCCCGGAGAATTCCACAGGCGCCAGACTTAACGCCAGCAAACCAGTTTAAGTTAATACCGCACAGCTGCAGCAACATTCGCAAAGCGTGCTATGCCTCAGTCATGTCTTCCGTCCCAGGCAACGCCAAATATCGTAAACCTACATTACTTACTTACAAATGGCTTTTAAGGAACCTGGAGGTTCATTGCCGCCCTCACATAAGCCCGCCATTGGTCCCTATTCTGAGCAAGATTAATCCATTCACTACCATCATATCCCAGCTCCCTCAAATCCATTTTAATATTATCCTCCCATGTACGTCTCGTCATCCCTAAAGGTCTTTTTCCCTGCGGCCTCCCAACTAACACTCTATATGCATTTCTGGATTCGCCCATACGTGCTACATGCCCTGCCCATCTCAAACGTCTGGAATTAATGTTCCTAATTATGTCAGGTGAAGAACACAATGCGTGCAGATCTGAGTTGTGTAACTTTCTCCATTCTCCTGTAACTTCATCCCTCTTAGCCCCAAATATTTTCCTAAGAACCTTATTCTCAAACACCCTTAACCTATGTTCCTCTCTCAAAGTGAGAGTCCAAGTTTCACAACCATACAAAACAACCGGTGATATAACTGTTTTATAAATTCTAACTTTCAGATTTTTTGACAGCAGACTGGATGATAAAAGTTTGTCAACCGAATAATAACAGGCATTTCCCATATTTATTCTGCGTTTAATGTCCTCCCAAGTATCATTTATATTTGTTACTGTTGCTCCAAGATATTTGAACTTCTCCGCCTCTTCAAAAGATAAATTTCCAATTTTTATATTTCCGTTTCGTACAATATTCTGGTCACGAGACATAATCATATACTTTGTCTTTTCGGGATTTACTTCCAAACCTATCTCATTACTTGCTTCAAGTAAAATTCCCGTGTTTTCCCTAATCGTTTGTGGGTAGTAAACCATTATTGTTTATTTTTTAGACGTACGATAAAAAATGGAGGAATATTGCTAAATAAAATTGCAATTTACCATAATGTTTTATTAATAAGATTTAAAGTTTGTATTTACTGCTCGTACAGAGCATCTATTTTTTACCGGTATGTCTGTACCCGCTTGAGCTATACTGTGTACTCCCCATCCAGCAACGTTGCCAAACGTCTACTATTGTAAACTTTAATAATTGGTTAAATATTGGAATTAGAAAAAAATTGTGACTTTTTTTTTCTTTTTATGACATGAATAATCATCAGTTAAAATAATGACACATACTCCTTACAGCCTGTACATAGTTCACATCTTTATCTGTCTGCAGGATTTAAAGTGCGCTTCTATTATGTACAATAAATGACTCATTAAAGCCGTGTTGTCGTCAGGCTTCTAGACTAATCTATCAGTTGGAACAAGTGAGGTGGTCTGGCGAGGTATGTACAAAAGTGGCAAAAAAAAAACCGGACCGACCTTGTAGCTGATTTCAGAGCCTTGTTCACTCCAGAGCACGATAGACTGGTAACTAAGACTTTCGTGGTTCGAATCCTGCCTGGGAAGAATACTTTTTTGTTCCTTGTTCAAATTTATTCTCAATATTTTTCGATTGCAGCGATATTTTACTACTTAATTAACTTATTATTCCCAGAAAATGAATTCTATCAGAAATCGAAAAGTATTGGGAATAAATTTAAATAAGGAAAAAAAAAAAGTTTCCTTCCCAGGCAGAACTCGAACCACGAAAGTCTTAGTTACCAGTCTATCGTGCTCTCGAGTGAACAAGGCTTTGAAATCAGCTACAAATGTCGGTCCGGTTTTTTTTTGCCACTACTGTACTACAAATTTATATGCAAGAGGGCCAATTTTCCAACCTCAGCATTTCAAGCTTTATTTTTCTTCTGGTTCACTGTTTTCCACTGTTGAATAGAGTTACATTATCTTGATATTGATAGCAGTTTATTGAATTCCAAGTAAGTTTAAACACATTTATCGCTTGGCTTATACTAACATTCAAGAGTAATAGCCCGGCACGTGCGATAATGTGCTTAAACATAACACGTGGAATTCGATAAAAGTGTGGATATCATGACAATATGAATTAATTCAACAGTGAAAAATAATAAAGTAAAAATAAAAATTGTCATGAAGATGAATTACTCAGCATATGTTTTACGTGCTTAATAGCAATATGCGTTACAAGAGCGGAATGTTGAAGTTTTCATGTTCGAGGAAAAGTTTGAAAAAGCGAAACGTAGTTGAGCTTTTTTAATTTCCGAGAATTGAAAGAAAACATACCGCTCGTGTATCGTCCATTATTTCGTGCGAAGATCGTTTATTACATACCTGAAAGAGGAACTTCTAATTAGTTGCAATGAAATCTCCATCTTGGTTTCTGTTCAATGACGGCAAATTTGCAAAACAAAAATATCTACCTTCAACATTGTTGCTTTAAAATGTTTTCTGTGTTTACTATACTCCAGCAGGCCGTGATATAAGTCTGTCTTTTTTTTTTCCCCCAGTCTATGATGAGTCTGGAATCTTGTTGATTTTTTCACGGCTTCCTTAATGTTACTTGCATCACGAATGCAGTAACTTTAGTGGAGTTGTAGACTTTACTTAATTTTTGCAAATATTTAAAAACAATAATTAACAATTTGGGTGAAATTGCAGTGGTAAGTTTCCAATTTATAATTATTACCAGGGAAAGGATTTATATGTAAATACATATTTACTTATAAAGCTAATATAATTTATATTTTGCATTATCTTTATGTTTCACAATGTGTAGGGTTGAAAAATCCTACTTTTATTTTCCATATTTTTCCATATTTTAGAGTTTAGTACATATTTTCGTTAATTTCCATATATTTTCCATATTTCATATAAAACAGTCCATATTATATTAGGTTTAACAATAAAACAAAACAAAATTCCATTAACTTTTAAAAATACATTTCAACAATAGAGATTTAAACACATGTTCAGTAATCCCTTTAACATCAGAGTTATTTGAAAATTAGCAGTCCTATCAACAATGGGAAAGTAAGTTACAAAACTGTATTAATTTAATTTAAAATTTTTAACAGACTTCAGTTGTGCAGCTCAACAGTTAAATGCCAGTCAGAGTACACATAGGTTCAGTTTTGTAAATCATACTATAAAGACGGTAAATATGCCAAAAGTACGTCATTCAGTCAATTTAAAATCAAAACTAACAAGTTACATTTCAGAATTTAAAGAAGATGGTTTATCAACTGACAATAAAATATTATTTTGTAATTTGTGTCAGTGTGCAGTATCATCTACACAAAAGTTCCTGGTGCAACAACACATTACAACTAGTAAACATCAGGCCAACAAACAACTAAATTCCAAGCAGAGACAATTGTTTTTAACACAACCAACAACATCGAATGTAAGATCTGAGTTTAACATCGACCTGTGCCGTTCTCTCATCTCTGCTGATATTCCTCTCTACAAACTAAAGAATAAGGTCTTCAGGGAATTCCTTGAAAAATATACTCAACATACAATCCCGGATGAGTCAACACTTAGGAAGACGTATGCTCCATCCATCTACGATGAGACAATACAGAAGATAAGAGATGAAATTAAAGATAGTTCAATTTGGGTTTCCATTGATGAGACTCCCGACAAAGAAGGTAGACTTGTTGGTAATGTAGTTATCGGTTTGTTAAGTGAACAATATTCTGAACGAATTCTTTTACATTGTGATGTTCTAGAAAAGTGCAATAACAAAACTATAGTTAAACTGTTCAACGAAGCTATGGGTATCCTGTGGCCAAAGGGTATTATGTACGATGTGTTATTCTTTATTAGCGATGCTGCCCCTTATATGGTCAAAGCTGGACAAGCATTATCTGTTGTATATCCTAAATTGACTCATTTTACTTGTGTGGCGCATGCATTTCATCGTGTGGCAGAAGTGGTCAGAGACAATTTCCCTAAAGTAGATTTGTTGATTTCATCAGTGAAAAAAGTATTTCTCAAAGCTCCCAGTAGAGTTAACGTGTTGAAAGAAATGTACCCTGAAATTCCATTGCCACCAAAGCCAATTTTAACTAGATGGGGTACATGGCTAGAAGCAGTTGAATATTATGCCGAACATATAGACTCTATTAACAATGTTCTCCTTGCATTGGACTCTGAAGATGCAGTCTCAATTGATACTGCGAAAACAGTTACCTGTGACATAAGTGTGAAGAATGACTTAGCTCACATTCAGCATACATTTTCATGCATCATAAAAACGCTCAAAAGTCTCCAAAATAGGCACCTTTCACTATCTGAAAGTTTTGAAATTATAAATAGTACTGTGGAACAACTGAATCGTGGTAGAGGTAAAGTTGCAGATGCAGTAAGAGCTAAGGTGGACACTGTACTTTCAAAAAACCCTGGATATGAAGAACTACAAAAGGTTGTTGCTGTGATGAGTGGTGAATCAACAGTGAAGATTAACTTGGACTTATCCCCAGCAGACATTGTGAAATTGAATTATGTACCAGTTACTTCTTGTGACGTCGAACGCTCTTTTAGTCAGTATAAATCTATCCTCAGAGACAATAGAAGAAGATTCACTTTTCAGCACTTGAAAGAAATGTTTGTAACCTATTGTTATGGTAACAGACAATAAAAATTGTGTTTTGTTGAAACTACATTGGAAGATAAGGTACGTCCATTATATTTTTTGTTTAGTTTGATTAAAATGTACCAATATTTAACGTACATAGTCATTTTTTTATAATTTTAAGTCCATATTTAATTCCATATTTTGGTAAAAATCCATATTTAATTCCATATTTTGGTAAAAATAACTGCATATATATTTACATATTTCATATATTTTTAGTCCATATAAATCCGTTCCCTGATTATTACTATATTGAACGTCTCCAAAAATAATATGTTAAAAGCCTAAAGCAGTAAAATCAATATGTCACTTAAGCGGTGAGAAGAGGGAAATTGTTATGTGTGTTAGGTTGGGAATACTGAATGTGGAATTTTAGACTTTCCGCGGATTGGTTTTGTGCGGAAACCAAGCAAAACGCACGATCTCGCACAAAAACAATTACACGGAAGGAGGTTTACAAACAATTGCTACTTATTTTCTACATGAGATAGTAGAGCAATGCACACACCATTATGTAGTGAAGGAATGGAAAACTATATACCTGGAACGAACAACGTACAATATGCGTCTCTGGTAAACCCAAACAAGTTTACTTTTCCTCTTCCTACAAAACTCGAGTTAATCAATTATATTCAGGGACCATTCATCTTAGTGCATTTCGCCGGTCGCGATGATATCTTTCTCTATATTTCTTGGACATGTTTGAAATTTTCACTACTCTCACAAACTGGGTCTCATGGATGTCCAAAGAAAAGGGCACAAAGTAACACCCCAGTTTCATGACTATGTGATCTTTCAGCAATACGCTGTTCCTCCACATCATGCCAGCATTGATATGAAAGTTCTTAATGAAAGATTTCCACAGCGCTGGATTGGGAGGGGTTGATGGAAACATTGGCCTCTACGATCGCCGGACATGACACCTTTCGACTTTTTTTTTTTTTGTTCTTCGGACTCTGAACAGATGCTCTTTGGATGGCTTCTACGGTCTCATCATTCGTCGATAGTCTTACAGTACGCTGTTCCTCCAATAGACTTCCAGTCTCTTAAGTGTCTATCCCAACGACGAATATTATTCTTGTGTGGTGGTTCTTCGTTAAATACGAGACGAAATTCACATCGTACACTTGTCACAGTTTCAAATTTTGCCAACCACAAAACACATTGCACTTTTCTTTGGACATCCATCTTGTATAATTAATTTTAAAATAATGAAAATAATTGCATTTTTATCATCTTTTGTTATCTTCAGTGAATCAAACTTAGACAAAAAATTTTGTGGGTTTTATTTTTATCTGGCACCAATATTACATTTCTACCACTATTCATTCATAAAAATATAATCCTCTGAAACCACACCATAACCTTTGGGATGCAGTGTATTGTTGAGAAACGACATTGTTTTCTACCCAATTGTAAATAAATGAAGGGGTGAGAATGATATAGTCATGATATAGTACATTTCGAATCTAATCTCAATTGGGATACGCATATTAAATATACATGTAAGAAGGCATTCTCTATTCTCCATTCACTAAAAAGATTGTATCATTATCCATCTAAATTAAAACAGACGCTGGTACAGACACTCATTCTACCTCACTTCGATTATTGCGACGTTTTGTTCAGTGATCTCAGGATTGATTCCGCTCAGAAACTACAGCGTGTTCATAACGCGTGCGTCCGCTTCATTTGTAATGTTCGATACTATGATCATATCTCACCTTCTTTCAAGAAGTTATCATGGCTTAGGTTACATGAGAGGAGAAATCTGCACTCACTTTCTCTCTTATATCGAATTATGCACTCTTCATCCCCCTATTATTTATTCGCTCGATTTCATACTCTCTCTCGCTATCATAATATTAATACTCGATCACAACGCGATAACACGCTAGAAATTCCACTTCACGCATCATCTCTGTATTCCTCATCCTTCACTGTTGCTACCTCTCGTCACTGGAACTCTCTACCGCCTGAAGTCAAGGGCTGCCGAACATTGAATTCTTTCAAATCCAAGTTAGAAAATTATCTTATGACGAGTTGCCAAACTAACTTACTATTATGACAAGTGTTGTATTGCATGTTTCCACGTTTTCACATTTTTTTATGTTCTAATGATATTCAACTTATTTCATATTTTTGTTTTCATATTTTCCGATAATGTTATATCTCTAATGTGATAAGTTGAGCTATATGTAATCTTAATTTTCCTTATTGTGTGTACTTAGAAATATTGTATTCACTGTATACTTTGTACTGCACTATTTTATTACTACTATTACTATTTTTATTATTATTATTATTATTATTATTATTATTATTATTATTATTATTATCATCATCATTATTACTATTCTTATTTTATTATTATTATTATTATTATTATTATTATTATTATGAATAATTGTCTTTTTTTGTATGCCTCATTTATTTTGACCTGCTGTTCACATATTATTATGCTTTTTTCTTTCTTTCTGTATGTTATATATTATGTCCGATTTCTTCTTATTTGTTGTTTATTTTTTATTATTATTATTATCTTATTCAATTTTGTGTGTAAAATTGTAGTGTAATTTGTAAATTTGTAGTGTTTTTGTAACGCAGTCTTTACTCCTGGTTGAGTGTTAGAGAAGGCCGTATGGCCTTAACTCTGCCAGGTTAAATAAATCATTATTATTATTATTATTATTATTATTATTATTATTATAAACCGCACAGACAAAATTTTACCTACAGAGTATTAAAGGTTTAGAGTTCAATGCTATTAAGGTACATGAGGACTAAATTTTTGGCCAAAATGGTAGCAATAAATATTTTTTAACAATTGCCTTATAGATCTGTAACATTCTGTGCTATATTTAGCTTCGGAGTACTATTTTAAAGGTCTTTTAAACATAACACACGTACTAAAAATTGCGTTTTCTCAAACCTATGTCTTTGGTCATAATCAAGTTCCTAGCGGCTTCCCTTTACTCAGATTTTCATGAAACTTTGCAGGAATACTTGGCATACTGCAATACACAAAGCTGTGCATGGAATGAGCTCTTCGCTGTAAAGTTTTCATTATATTAATTTTTAACTTCTAAAATTAAAGAGCATTAACAAGATAAATAACTAAATAAATAACTAAATAAATAAATAACTAAATAACTAAATCAATAAATAACTAAATAAATAAATAAGTAAATAAATAAATGAATGAATAAATAAATGAATGAATAAATGAATGAATAAATGAATGAATAAATAAATGAATGAATGAATAAATAAATGAATGAATAAATGAATAAATAAATGAATAAATAAATGAATGAATAAATGAATGAATAAATGAATAAATAAATGAGTAAATGAATAAATAAATGAATAAATAAATGAATAAATAAATGAATAAATAAATGAATGAATGAATAAATAAATAAATAAATTAATTAATTAATGAATAAACAAATGAATGAATAAATGAATAAATAAATACATGTATAAATGTATAAATAAATAAATGAATAAATGTATAAATAAATAAACACATTTTCTTAATGTGTCCAGCTGTTTGCTGACAACAAAGTCCACTGTAGTCTTTTCAGTTCTTGTTTTTCATGAGAAATGAAGGGTATTTTGATCAGTGTTCATTATAGATGCCTGTAAGCAAAAATTATGATTTGTAAGAAAATTTTTATGTAATGAACCAATTCTCAAATGTAAAAATCCCTGGTCAGTTTTCTTTATCATGAAATGTAAGCCCTTCACAGACGATTTTTAGAAGCAAAAACAATTCTGAAGCCGTCGGGAACGTTTGAATTTACGTATAATTTAATGTCATTAAAATACGTGAAAGTTAATATCTAAGCAACTAGAGAATGAAACTTGACGAAATTTGATACTTCATTTAAACGTGCAGACACAACAAACCCGCCGAATTTGAAATAAATTAATCAAAATTTTTTTTAAGTTTCACAACTGAGTCCCAGTGTCCCGTAAGTGCGGTACCATAATTTCTTCGGCGTATCTACGTCATTGGTTTATTAATTTATAATATTTTAATAGTAGCTCCTCATATGTGTAGAAATTAACTTGCACAAAAAACTGTTTTTGTTAAAAGTGTGGCTTTGGATTCTCATTCTCAGCCCTGAAATCCTTAACGTATTTATGTTTTCCGTGCCAGTAGCGTTTCAAATTTTGCACTTTTGAGACCTCCGAAACTCAGTATGAAGCTAGTACCCACTCATCCACGTCAAAATGAGAAGCCGTACCCGTGCGCTCCGCTGCACCTTTTAGAAATAAATATAAAGTAATTACATAATTAAAATAGGACGTTTGATCCAGGGAACATTCGTGTTTGATAGAAGGATAAATCGTTAAAATGTTACTTAATTTAAATTGTATTTAAATAATTAAATGCGATCATTTTGGTCCAGAGAGGCACTTATTTGGTGCAATGACAATTCCTTTAACAAGTTTCGTATTTGTTATTACATGCAACCTTAGTTTAATGAGATTGACATATAATTTATTTTTAATGTGTAAACTTTATATTGCTTGCTATATTTTTCCCATTGAATTCTGGTAATAATTTTAACCCTTGTTTTCTACGTATTCAGTAAATGGCGCGTGGCCCACTATGTTCTGAACCCTTCAAATAACTTAAATAGTGATACAGCATATATAGTGGTATTTAATTATATTTCTTTCTTTCGAAAATGTAAGAATTCACAGTCTCCTATGTACCATTGCTATGGAATGAATAAATGTGTTTTTTCTTCCTACTCATAAATTTTATATTTTGCACATAGGAGTTACTGCAGAACAACAACGCTATAATCTGAGGCGGCGGTGAGAAATGTAGTCTATTATATTGTTATTTTAAAAATCTTGTATATCCTTAAATATCAGTCCTATCAAAATTTTGCATAGAATAAAACTTATCGGAAATCATTTTAAAGAAACTTTTGCTATGTAACATTTTTCACAAAAATCAATAATAAGCGAAATATTTCGATTTATTTAATTCAGGCCCCTTATGACCCCCCTTTTAAATAAAGTATTTTGAATGCCATATAGCCTAAAATCTAAGTTACAACGGACTTAATATATATTCCATTTTTCATCGAAATCCGTTCAGCCATTATCGCGTGAAAACAAGGTGACAGACAGACAGACAGACAGACAGACAGACAGACATACATACATACATACATACATACATACATACAAAAATTTCAAAAAAGCGATTTTCGGTTTCAGGGTGGTTAATTATACATGTTAACACCAATTATTTTTGGAAAATCGAAAATTACCAGAAAATTTCGGCTACAGATTTATTATTAGTATAGATAAAAAAACACAAACGTTGCCAACGTGAAAAACAAATGAATGGAGAAATGATGTACTGGCCAGAGTTAAATGTGGGTGATACGAACGTATCCACCATAAATCCCATTTGCCCATAGCCGGCGCGTGAATTAAAGTTCCTGGCGCGGAAAACTGACGCACTCACGCATTTACGCACCGTGCAGATTCAGACGCGTCTCGGTGGACAGATCTCTTTAATGGGGTTCTCTCCTCTGCATCGGATCGCTATCACTTAATCTAGTCATCGGGCAATTTATCGATTAAACGAGGCGTTTAATTGTTATCAATGCTCATCAGATCGATCGGCTGCTCATTTTCGTGCGTCGCTGTAAACAGCTTGTATTCTAATTTACAAAGTAAGAGTCAAGGTCACATCTCTCACAGCTTCGGTGGGGCGCAACTCTCGGAAGCGATGCATTATATCATCGACTTTGAGATGCATCACTGAGCTCATTGTTTCTCCTTTCCTTCCCCTTCCCTGTTTCTATTTAGTTAATTCATTTATTTCATTTTTGTCACTTCGTCTATTTTTGCTTAACCTTTTCTTGACTTCTTCTAATTCCCTTTATTTTGACTATAGCTTTATTGGAGCTACAAACGGGAAAAATGTCACACTAACATGTAATAGGAACGTGGCTAACGAACAGGAAGCAGTGACGTCAGGAAATGTCTTAACTGGGACCGGACTTACTCGACAATATTTGTCATCACTAAGAGCCGGATATAATGCAATATGGAAATGACAAATATGTACATAAATATGTAGCTAAAAATGGCAAATATATAGACTATTTCGTTTATATGACGTCATTCCATTTTCGACCAATGAAGTGTAATGAAATTTTGAATTCCAACCAATCACAGTCACACTTTGCGATAAATTTTGCAGCTAGATTTATCGCTATCAATTTATCGCATGGTGTTCTTTTGTTTAGTCGTTGTCGCCAATTGTTTCCCCGTAAATTGATAATCATGAATACATTAAGATGCAACTACACGGTTTAACTTTTCTTTCAACTTTAAAACAATGAATGCAAGATTGATATTTAATATTAATTAATATATTTACGCAGTGAAGACGATGTTCAAAACGGCGCACCATGTACACACAAAATCTTCATGCATCTTAATTGAACGTACCTTTTAAACTTGATTCTTTCAATATTCTTCCCAGATTGCACGCATATGCGATTGGAATATTGAACTGTGTAGATGCAGCTTTAGTTCCGTTACACACTACAGCGACAATGCGTTTGTCGAGCTATAAAAATGCTTTCGTGTAGCACTGATTTTGAGTAACGGTCGAAATAAGGCACAGCTGACATTGGTCCTCCTCCCACAGGTAACTTAACCTATAATTGTAGCCTATAAAATTTGTATTTTGTGAATGAAATTAAACAATTAATAGAAAGTCAGATGTTCAAATTTATCTATCATCATCACATATCAAACCCAAAGACCTTGCACAGTAATAATATAGTCTTTGATCAAACTGCCTTCCGTATGGCATAATAAAATTCGTGTTTTAATTAGGCCTATCTATACAGAGATGGCTTCACTGTGTAGCAACATGTCTCGCTGTGAATACATAAGCATTGGTATATAGCTGTCCCCACTGTTACTGTTAAATTAAATTATGATTTCAGCAGATAATGAAAATGTATTTATGATATAATAATTAGAGAAAAGTGCAGTACATGTAATTAACATTGTTAAACCTGTTTTTCGCTTTTCGCAATTGGCATTACTGAATAATAACACCGAATTTCTTTATTGCAGTAATCGATATTCATCTACGAGTATTTCAACTTCACAATGTCTGAATTCGTTAATATTGTGACAGCGACGTGAGAATCGAACTCACGACCAGCGTCCCGCAAGAAAGCAGATCGCACAGGCTCCACGGAACATTGAGTGACGTTGCGCGGTGGAGAGAAGAGAGAGGGTGTATTACGTCAACGCAACGAGTCTGCGCGCAGCTGCTACTTGACGCAGTGGATGTGGAACGACCTTCTCGACTATTCCAGACGTCTGTCGATGTAGAGATATTGAGATAATTCTCTACACACCTGTAGAAGGTTCTCGCAACTATGATTTTGCTATAAAAGAGCAGGCGCCAGCGAACTAGAGAGAGTTTTCAGTTATTCCGTCAGTGAGTAAGCCAGAGCAAGCAAGCCAGAGTTCGACTCGAGTGTGCGTCCGCATCTGCGTCAGCATCCGAAGGCCTGAGTTCGAGTGCAGTGGACCGCAGTTGGAGGGACCTGAGTTCGAGTGTAGTGGACCGCAGTTGGAGGGACCCGAGTTCGAGTACAGTGAACTGTCTCTGAAGGTCTGTGGTTCGAGATACCGTGAACTCGAGTGACTGAGATAGAAGAACTGTGAACTGAGAACTGGTAGTTCTGATTTGTAAATAGTGCTTTGTAAATATTAGTTAAGATTAACAGTTCATTGTTGTGCGTAATAATCCAAGTAAACTGTCATTGTCGTCGGTGGAGTGCTATAACGAATACTGTGTTGAGTGAAGATCCAATTGTTGCCGAGAGCGTTTAAGGCGAATTGTAGAAAGGAATTATTTGTTGTGAGGAATAAATTACATTGTTGTTACCAATAAAATTCACATTGGTGTCAGAACCGGGATATTATCGACAATGGAGAACCTACAGCTGATCCTGCAAGCCATAGCAGAACTGAAAAACGACTTAAGTGCAGTAAAAGCAGAAATGAAAGACGACATGAACAAGCACATCAGTGAGGTCAAGAACGATATAAGTGAAGTGAAAACGGAGATGAAAAGTGACATAAGTGAAGTGAAAGGCGACATAAGCGGAGTGAAAGATGACGTCACTTCGCAAATTGAAAGCGTTTCGGCCCACGTAGATGGAATTGTCGCCATCGTGAAAGACGAACTCAAAGCCGATCTTGACAACCTAAACAAGAATTTTACAACTATAAACGAGACAGTAACCGAATTGAGACAGGAGGTAGACCATTTCGATGGCAAAATCCGTGATCTCGAGCGTCGTCAAGAGCAGACGACCGAGTTGCTGGACAAGACGAGTGAGATGATAGATAAACACGCTGAGGAAAACAAGCACATTCTCGCGTTGGTGGATCGCCAGGCTAGAGAACATAAACAGATAGTTGCCGAGGAGGTTCGACGTGCCATGCAAGAAGCGGCCACAGAGTTGAGGACTCCATATAGTGCCCCTGCGGAACCATCGGCTTCAGCCAGACATCACAACGTCAAGACGCCGAAGTTCGACGGTACGACGTCTTGGGCGATATTCCGTCGCCAGTTCGAGGCCATCGCAGAGCACAATGGGTGGACGCCAGCAGAGAAAACTACTCAGCTGCTGGCCGCGCTTCAGGGACAGGCGTCGGAGATTCTTCACAGCGTTCCAGAAGATGGGACAGCCGCTGAGATAATGGCGGCCTTGGAGGGACGTTATGGTGACCATCAACTTGCTGCAGCATTTAGGACCCAACTAAAAACGAGGGTCCAACAGTCAGGCGAGTCCCTGCAAGAATTCGCGGTGGCGGTGGAACAACTGGCCCATAAGGCGCTCAGGGGCCTACCTAATGACTTCATCGCTGGAGAGGCGGCCTACACCTTCGGCAGCGGAGTTCGAGACCCGGAAATAAAGCAACAGCTACTCTTGGCAGAGCATCGCACCATCAATGCAGCTGTGGCGGCGGCCCTCAGGATGGAGGCAGCCAAGTTGACGGCGAACGTCTCGGCATCGCACCGGATTAGGAGCGTCGCGGCGGCCGACGTCGAGGAACGTCAAACGAAATCACCCGAGCGACGAAGACGAGGAGTGCCCACCTGCTGGTCCTGCGGCGAGCCTGGACACCTGAGGAGGGACTGTGACCGATCTGGTCACAAACAGGAAAACTAAAAGGGGCCGATGCGATGAGGGGCACGTCGGCGCCGTCATCACCATCCCCTCGGCTGATCTTGAAGACGGTTAACAGAAGATGCGACGATGGGCTGATTGCTGACGGATGGATAAGAGGCCGCCCATGCAGAGTACTGGTAGACACCGGGGCGTCGCTCACTATCGCCAGACCGGAAGTCGTGCGTGGCCTACCTGGGAGGACGCCGCTGCGCCGGTATGAGCTACGTACTGCCTCAGGCGAGAACCTGCCTATCCAAAAGGAGGTTTTCCTGGATCTGACATTGGGAAAGAGGAGACTGGAGATGTGGGTGTTCGTCGCCAACATCACTGAAGACGTCATCCTGGGACTCGACGCCATGCGGATCTTCGATGCCACGGTGGACGTCAGGCGCCGTATCCTACGTTTTGGTCAGGATGAAGTGTTCCTGAGGGACGTCGAAGACCAACCCATGGCCGGCAGACTCGCCCTGGAGAATCATGTGACAATCCCGGCAGGCTGCGAGATGGTGGTGACGGCAAGACTGGACGGACAACCTAAGAGAAACCTGCTCCTCGATTCGCAAACAACTCCGATAGATGGGGTTTATGTGGCCAGATCCCTACTCCCGAATCAGAAGGTGGTACCGGTGAGGGTCCTGAATGTCACCAATCGGGACAAGGAGGTGCCTAGTGGAACTGTACTAGGTAACGTCGAGCCGGTGGTGTCTGTGACGTCGCTGGCAGAAAACGAGGAGTGCCACCGACCACGTCCAGATTTAGACCCATCACTGAAAGAGCTGGCTCGAGAATTGCCGGCGAATTTAAGCAAAAGAGAAAGAAGACAAGTCCACGATCTACTGACAGAGTTTCAGGACGTGTTCAGTCTGTCTGAAAACGACTACGGGAGAACGTAGAAAGTTCAGCACCGCATTGACACCGGAAATGCTCGCCCAATCAGACAACCTCCTCGACGCGTCCCTCTAGCTAAACAGAGGGAGATTGACAGCCAACTGGAGGGCATGAAAGCAAGAGGGGTCATCGAGGAATCCGACAGCCCTTGGTCATCACCTGTAGTGCTGGTGAAGAAGAAGAATGGGGACCTGCGTTTCTGCGTGGACTACAGAAGACTGAATGACGTCACCAGGAAAGACTGCTTTCCCCTCCCACGAATTGACGACACCTTGGACACCCTGGCCGGAGCAGAGTGGTTCTCGACGTTGGATCTCAAGTCAGGATACTGGCAGGTGGCGCTACATCCTGAGGACAAGGAGAAAACGGCATTCTCTACAGGCCAGGGACTATGGCAGTTCACCGTTATGCCGTTCGGCCTCTGCAACGCCCCGGCTACATTCCAGAGACTAATGGAGTCCGTAATGAGAGGCCTGAAATACGACACCTGTTTGCTGTACCTTGATGACGTCATCGTGGTGGGCAAGACTTTCGGCGAACAGCTGTTGAACCTGAGGAAAGTGTTCGAGAGACTGCGACAAGCCAGACTGAAGTTGAACCCGAAGAAATGTCATCTATTCCAGAAGAAGGTCAACTACTTGGGACACGTAGTAGGGACCAACGGAGTGGCCACGGACCCGGAGAAGCTACAAGCCGTCAGAGGATGGCCGAGACCGAGGGACAAGCAGGAGCTGCGCCGCTTTCTCGGCCTCTGCACTTATTAAAGAAGGTTCGTAGCTGGGTACGCCAACATCGCTAAGCCTCTAACCCAGCTGACCGAGGAGAAACGACAATTCCAGTGGACAGACGAGGCGGAGTCATCCTTCCAGTCGCTGAAAGAGGCGCTCTGCACTGCTCCTGTACTGGGATATCCCATCCCTGGAAGGAAGTTCATGCTCGACACGGACGCTAGCAACGTAGGCATCGGCGGAGTACTCTCTCAGGAACAGGACGGGCAAGAGAGGGTGATTGCCTACTTCAGCCGAACATTGTCCAAGGCTGAGAGAAACTACTGCGTGACCCGTAGAGAACTTCTTGCTATTGTGGAAGCCCTGAAGCATTTCCACAAATATTTGTATGGCCAGGAGTTCCATCTGAGGACAGACCATTCTGCACTCACCTGGCTATTGGGCTTCAAGAATCTGGAGGGGCAGACCGCCCGTTGGGTTCAACGACTGCAGGAGTACAACTTCACCTCCGAACACCGACAAGGGAAGAAACATTCCAACGCTGATGCCTTATCACGACGCCCGTGCCCGGATGGCTGTAAACACTGCCTGAAAGTAGAAGAGCGGGATGGCGCCCACGCAGTCCGAGCAATTGCCGCCCAGCCGAGCCCAGGATGGGATAACGCCGCCATAAGGAGGGAGCAGCTGGAGGACCCAAACATTGGACAGCTACTGCGTGATGTGGAGTCCGGCCAGAGACCAGTATGGCCCGATATCGCCAACCGTAGCACCACTTACAAGAGCTACTGGGCCCAGTGGGAATCCTTCACTGTCAAGGACGGTATCCTGAAGAGGATTTGGGAGTCGGCCGATGGAAGGACCCGCATAGAACAACTTGTCCTGCCCAGGAGCAAGGTGAAGTAAGTGCTGGAGGAGACTCATGCTGGAGTGACTGGAGGCCACCTGGGAGCCAACAGGACGCTGGACAAGTTAAGGCAGAGGTTCTATTGGTTGCATCAGAGAACCGACACGGAACAATGGTGCCGAAGATGCGACACCTGTGCAGCCAGTCGCGGACCAAGGACCCGCAGCAGGGGAGCCATGCAGCAGTACAACGTGGGAGCCCCTTTTGAGAGGATCGCCATCGACGTTGCTGGACCGTTCCCGGTCACGGATCGCGGGAACCGCTACCTGTTAGTAGCCATGGATTACTTCACAAAATGGCCAGAGGTGTACGCGATTCCTAACCAAGAGGCTTCGACGGTGGCCGAAGCGCTGCTTGACAACTTCATCTGCCGATTCGGGGTGCCCCGGGAATTGCATAGCGATCAGGGGCGCAACTTCGAATCCAACCTGATGGGAGAATTGCTCGAGCGTCTGGGGGTGCATAAAACCAGGACCACTCCCCTCCACCCACAGTCCGATGGTATGGTGGAACGCTACATCAAAACCTTGGAAGAGCATCTGCGGAAGGTGGTGTCCAACCATCAACGAGACTGGGATGCCAGAGTCCCACTGTTCCTCTTGGCCTACAGAGCTTCGGTCCACGATACAACAGGGATGACACCGGCAAACATGGTCTTCGGGAGAGAGCTGCGCCTGCCCTGTGATCTGCTGTTTGGCACGCCACCCAGCGCCGACCAGCCAGCAACTAACTATGTGGCAGAACTCACCGAGAAGTTGAATGGAGTTCACCAACTGGCCAGAGAGCACCTCAAAATGGCCAGCGACAGGATGAAGGTGCGCTACGACAGATTGGCCAACTCTGCAGGATTCCAGGAGGGCGACCTGGTGTGGCTGTATCGACCTACCAGGACCAAAGGGAAATCACCAAAGCTGCAGCGTGCCTGGGATGGACCATACCGCGTGGTGACCCGGATCAACGACGTGGTGTACCGGATCCAGCGACAACCTCGAGGGAAGATGATGGTGGTGCATCTGGACCGATTAGCAGCCTACCAAGGGACTGCCCGGGACGAGCAGCCCTAAGGAGGGGGCAATGTGACAGCGACGTGAGAATCGAACTCACGACCAGCGTCCCGCAAGAAAGCAGATCGCACAGGCTCCACGGAACATTGAGTGACGTTGCGCGGTGGAGAGAAGAGAGAGGGTGTATTACGTCAACGCAACGAGTCTGCGCGCAGCTGCTACTTGACGCAGTGGATGTGGAACGACCTTCTCGACTATTCCAGACGTCTGTCGATGTAGAGATATTGAGATAATTCTCTACACACCTGTAGAAGGTTCTCGCAACTATGATTTTGCTATAAAAGAGCAGGCGCCAGCGAACTAGAGAGAGTTTTCAGTTATTCCGTCAGTGAGTAAGCCAGAGCAAGCAAGCCAGAGTTCGACTCGAGTGTGCGTCCGCATCTGCGTCAGCATCCGAAGGCCTGAGTTCGAGTGCAGTGGACCGCAGTTGGAGGGACCTGAGTTCGAGTGTAGTGGACCGCAGTTGGAGGGACCCGAGTTCGAGTACAGTGAACTGTCTCTGAAGGTCTGTGGTTCGAGATACCGTGAACTCGAGTGACTGAGATAGAAGAACTGTGAACTGAGAACTGGTAGTTCTGATTTGTAAATAGTGCTTTGTAAATATTAGTTAAGATTAACAGTTCATTGTTGTGCGTAATAATCCAAGTAAACTGTCATTGTCGTCGGTGGAGTGCTATAACGAATACTGTGTTGAGTGAAGATCCAATTGTTGCCGAAGGCGTTTAAGGCGAATTGTAGAAAGGAATTATTGTTGTGAGGAATAAATTACATTGTTGTTACCAATAAAATTCACAATATGCAATTATTAACATTTTGTGATCGAATTTTGGGGATATATTATTTACATTTTTATTTTATTCACGAAATAGCCCATTTATTTAATTAATTCCTTTGAACCCATTAAGTATAGCAACAGTAACAAATATAAATGACACTCGGGAGGAAATTAAACGCAGAATAAATATGGAAAATGCGTGTTATTATTCGGTTGAGAAGCTCTTATCATCCAGTCTGCTGTCCAAAAATCTGAAAGTTAGAATTTATAAAACAGTCATATTACCGGTTCTTCTGTATGGTTGTGAAACTTGGACTCTCACTCTGAGAGAGGAACATAGTTTAAGGGTGTTTGAGAATAAGGTGCTTAGGAAAATATTTGGGGCTAAGCGGGATGAAGTTACAGGAGAATGGAGAAAGTTACACAACGCAGAACTGCACGCATTGTATTCTTCACCTGACATAATTAGGAACATTAAATCCAGACGTTTGAGATGGGCAGGGCATGTAGCACGTATGGGCGAATCCAGAAATGCATATAGAGTGTTAGTTGGGAGGCCGGAGGGAAAAAGACCTTTAGGGAGGCCGAGACGTAGATGGAAGGATAATATTAAAATGGATTTGAGGGAGGTGGCATATGATGATAGAGACTGGATTAATCTTGCTGAGGATAGGGACCGATGGCGGGGTTATGTGAGGGCGGCAATGAACCTTCGGGGTCCTTAAAAGCCAGTAAGTAAGAACCCATTAAGTATACAAGAAAACTGCTAGTGCTTGACTTCTAGAATTTTCTGCAGTGACGCGTTTTCAAGAAGTAGGCACGGGGAAGCATTATTTGGTAAATTATATACAATTTTATTATTCCTTAGCAAATACATACAACATAATAAAAGTGCTGGACACGTTCTCAAGGCTGGGAATCTAATTATTTCTTTAATCACAACTGACGTACGCTGTAAGGACAAATAAACCGGTCGAGTATGGCGCGTGAGGACTGGTTTGAGGCGTGCACCTTACAAAATTCTTCACAGCCGCTGTACGCTAGATACAGCACTCCAAGAGCAATATGCGTGATGCATTATAAAATGAATACTAATGCATACGTTTCTTGCATCTGGTTTCAAAAGTCACGGTTTCAAATCCGATTCTGGGTTACGAAAATAACAGTGTGGTCAGTGAGCTGCTGCCAGGAAGTCAAAAGGAGGATAGCAATGGCAAAGGAAGCTTTTAAGAGAAAAAGGAGCATCTTCTGTGGACCTCTGGAAAAAGAAGTAAGGAAGAGACTAGTGAAGTGCTTTGTGTGGAGTGTAGCATTGTATGGGGCAGAAACATGGACATTACGACGAAGAGAAGAGAAAAGAAGAGAAGCATTTGCAATGTGGATATGGAGAAGAATGGAACGTGTGAAGTGGACAGACAGAATAAGAAACGAGACTGTGCTGGAAAGAGTGGGTGAAGAAAGAATGATGCTGAAACTGATCAGGAAGAGGAAAAAAAAAGTGATTGGGTCACTGGCTGAGAAGAAACTGCTTACTGAAGAATACACTGGAAGGAATGGTGAACGGGAGAAGAGTTCGGGGCAGAAGAAGATATCAGATGATAGACGACATTAAGATATATGGATCATATGAGGAGACAAAGAAGGCAGAAAAGGGGAAAGACTGGAGAATTCTGGGTTTGCAGTGAAAGACCTATCCTTGGGCAGAACACTATGAATGAATGTGGTCGGAAATTGAAATTTAAGGGGTACCAGAAGCAAAAGAGGATCATGACACGAACTAAGAAAGTACTTTGTCTGCGTGTCTATTTATTTTTTAATCTGGCGGAGTTAAGGATGTTATGTCTTCTTGTACAACAGTACAAATAGAAAAAATTAATAATAATAATAATAATAATAATAATAATAGACCTAATAATAAACGGAGGGAAGGAATAAATAAGACGAAGTGAAAGTACAAGTACAAAGAATATAAACAGAAAAGGAGGACCTGGAAAAATATAAGCAAAGAGATAAGATCACATTCAAAGTTTTCTGCCCAAGGACAGATCTTTCACTGCAAACCCAGCATTCCCCAATCTTTCCTATTTTCTGTCTTCCTCTTAGTCTCCATATATACTTAGGCTAATCAATGTATCTTAACACTGTCTATCATCTGATATCTTCTTCAGCCTCGAACTTTTCATTCCTTACAGTGCATCCTTCAGTAGGCAGTTTCTTCTCAGCCAGTGACCCAGCCAATTCCTTTTCCTCTTCCTGATCAGTTTCAGCATTATCTTTCTTCACCCACTCTTTCCAGCACAACTTAATTTCTTATTCTGTCTGTCCACTTCACACGCTCCTTTCTTCTCCATACTCACACATCAAATGCTTCTAGTCGTTTCTGTTCACATCGTAATGTCCATGTTTCTACTCCCATATAATGCCACACTCCACACAAAACACTTCAATAGTCTCTTTTTTAGTTCTATAGGTACAAATAAAAATCGATAATGTGTTAAACTGGAAAAATCACATTAAAGAAATGACCCCCAAACTAAATTCAACATGTTCTGTTGTTAGATCTATGCTAGAAATAGTAAATATTAATACCTTAAAAACAATATACTTTGCATACTTCCATTCGGTAATGAGTTTTGGAATAATATTCTGGGGAAATTCCACAGATAGTAACAGTATATTCCTACTACAAAAAAGAGTAATTAGAATAATAGTAGGTGCCAAATCTAGGGAATCGTGTAGCACCATTTCCATGGTTTGTCAGTATATTTTTTCATTAATAAACTTCTTCGTATGTAATCATGAAAATTTTGTAACTAATTCAACAATTCATAGCATAAATACGCGACAAAAATGACATCGGCAAGTCTATCGTGCTATCAAAAACGCGTGCGTTATATGGAGTAAAAATGTTTAATAGCCTCCCTATCGATATAGAAATCAAAGTAAAAACATAAGATTATTTAGGGCCAAATTAAAGAAGTACCTAATTTCTCACGCCTTCTATTCTGTAGGTGAATTTATGACATTCAACAACGCTTCATGAATCGAAAAATCGAAGGAGAATTGGGAGGAAAATTTAAAAGGTACGCAAAACGCGTCCTTGCAAGTGGGTTGGGGGCTGTACAAAACTAAATATGTGAGCTCCAAGCCTGTTGGCCACTAGTCTCACTCCGGGTTACGCTGCTCCCCTGAAGGAGCTCTAGAAAATTTTGAAGGGGAAGCCGAAATTGGACGTAACCTCTTAGGTACCACATACGCGAGGGGGGCTGAGATTGATCAATTGATCACGGAACGGGGCGAGGAGGATTTGGCTGGTGTTTGCCGTTAGGATGGCAAGACACCGTCATCTGTTGTTCGATGACAAAGCAGGTGAAGGCCGTCGGAAGAAGCGCAGTGAAATCTAATCTGCAATTTGAGAGATCTCTGTCCTTTCAATTTGCGACTTATTGAGTGACCTCGTATATTTAATAGACAACTAGGGCATACATCGTTTATAATAAGGGTGGAATATATATGGGGAAGGGCATATAGGTCTGTGGCCCATTTCTTATAGGGCTCATCCCGACATTTGTCTTACGCCTGAGGAAAACCACGGAATACCTTAGGCGAGATGAGTTGTCTCATGTATAAGAGACTAGCCAATTTGGCTATTATGTAGGAGGTGATTGTTGTCATGAGCCTTGTTGAATCGTCTCAATTTTGAGACAAGCCATTTGGCTATATGATGGCTCAATTACGAAGAGGGGGCGAGATGTAATTAGTTGATTAATTTAAAGTAATTAGGGAGATTAATGGGGATATGGGTGCAGGTCCGTCGCCCATTTCTTTTAGGGCTCATCCCGACATTTGTCTTAGCGCCTTAGGAAAACCACGGAAAAACCTTAGGCAGGATGAGCTTCATGAATATTTCTGTCTTGTATTAAGTATTGATACTAACCCTTTGTGTTGTACTAGTAGACTATATTGTAAAGTTCTTCTGTATATATTTCAACTAGACTGTGACTATAATTAAGACTTTATAATACTATTAAGATTTTTTACATGTTTCATATTCTAGCTGTGAAGCGATGTACAAATACCATGGAATGTAAATAAATACAATACAATACAATACAATACAATACAATACAATACAATACAAAAAATATACGAGTAGGGTCTATATTGATTTCGTAATAGGTGTATATTTATTGATTTTATTTATATGTTAACTTCTGAATTTCATCTGAAAGGGATTTAAAAAAAGCTTCTTGAGCGTGTCGTAAACTGAAGGTCTACCGAGTTAGAAGGGGAGAGATGTTGAAAAATAAATAGGTGTTAACCAAATCCCATCATTTCTTTCGTGGCGAGCTAAAACCATGATAACCCCACCTCCTGTACTTTGTACAGGATCTAAGTTTAGCGAACAAGGGGCGATGTGATCGCTGAACCGAGGGTCCTTGTAGGGTTCGATGCCCACAATCACATTCCTTAATGGAATCTCTTGGGTGATTTGACGATGAAAACTGTGCACGGCAGTGTTCTAAATATAGGGTCCCAGCGACGGGGTAACGTCGTTTATATAATAAAACCAATTATTAGCAGCTGCAGCATCCAGCATAGAGCAACCGCAGCTACCTGAGCGGAGGTGTGAAATGAGGTCGAAGGGAATCGTGAGCAACAGAAAGCTGATTTGTCCAACACACGGTAGCGAGCAAAGTAGCACAAGCAATAACGATAATATTAAGCATTATTCTGAAGTTCGAACTTGTTTAGTTGCTAATTACGCTGTTCAAATGGAAATATAACTTGATTTTTAAGTTTCAGTGGCTAAAAGAAATGCGTATTATGAGATAAAATAACGTAAATTCCCAAATATCAATTTTCACTTTCATATTACACTAAAAATAGGGTGACCAGATTCACATCGATAGAAAAGTGGACAAAAAGCTTCAAAAAGGAGGACATGGTTCGAAAAAAGAGGACAGAAATATGTACCGTAATTTCCCATAACTATGGTCCAGGCACCCAACTATGGTCCAAAACGCGCCACTTAAGGCGCCACTGTGATGGAATTATGTTCCCCATAGATGCTTCTATCTACCATTACATGATATGGATGCTTAACAAGGTCATTATGCATCGTTCTATTGAATGTGTGAAGACACGAAATCATTCAGTTTTGTGTTTGTTTTATAAAGGTCTCCTCTGTAGAACTGGTAAATTCTATAGATATGATTGTTTGTACAATTAAACCTGGCTACATAGTGTTTACTTTCACGTAATAATTAGACTGGCAGAGGTTAAGGACTCTGCGTGAAAAATGTTTAACCTCAAGGCTAGAAGTCAGTCCTCAACTATGTACCACAATTTTTCGTGGACCATAGTTGTATTTCATTTTGAAATATTTGCTTTAATGAAATGTGAACAATTTGATTATTTACTTCTGCAAATACGGTATCTCAGTATATTCTAAAACACCATTTAACATTATAGTCCAGTAAATAAAGAAACAGGCTGTTCCAGCATCAATGGTACTAGCACGAATAATGGTCCGGTAAAACGAAAACTTCAGGGTAGAAGGACCACAACCGTCCTGTAAGCGACTATGAGAGCGATGAAATTGAATTGGATACAGATTATGATGTTTCCGGTGTACTCTCCATATTTACAGACAGTGAGTCAGATGTGGAAAAGAATACGAAATCTGTTAAAATAATGCTAAAGGCACATAGTTATATGGTAGTTACTTATGAGGAGGAATTGTGGCCAGGGAAAGTTTTGGAAGTGAAGAACAATGGAGCTGTTGTTTCATGCATAGTAAGAAGCGGCAATTACTGAGGGGAGGCAATATCCGCTATTAGTAACATCTGGGTCGCCACAAAATCAGTTGAACATTTGGAAGAAAATTGAAACAATTTGTAAGTTTTTATACCTTTTAATTATATCCATTGTTTGGCGTTGAAAATAATAGCGCAAGTGATAATAAAGTTTTTTTTTTTCTGGGAAGCAATGTTTTCTTCATTTCATAATGGGTTTTCTGATTCTCACCTCATAAAAAAAAAAAATTGAGAAACTTTAGGTGGCCCGGTATTTTTGCCGGTGAGTGTAGTTGTTCATTATTGCAGGAAAATGACTTTCAGATTTCACTTGTTTATTGTGTGTTTATGCAATGTGTACTAATAAAAAGAATCCATGTACTTTTCATTACAATGCACAAAACAAACCAATGTCTCCAACAGAGTGTACGGAAAGTCGCCAAAAAGTAGTTGGAAAGTCGCTAGATTTCTCATTATCAATAAAGAAAGATTAAATTTTGTCACTATGGGGTGTTAAAAAGGTCGCTAAATCCCTATTTAAGCAATATAAAAGATAAAAGAAATTGTCGTTGAAAAACAGTTAAAGTCGCTAAATTGGCAACACTGAATAAACCTGTACAACATAGTCCGCGCATAACATATTTCACTTGTTTATGCGATGTTGCCAAATCCTTTTCACGTGAACTTAGATTGCATTTTAACCAAGGTAATTTGATCGCAGAAAAGTTTTATACAGGGACATCATTTTATTTTTACTAACATTTTTAATATTAACCTGGCTATACCTTTAGAGAACCGGAAACACAGTTTGCTATCCCCTTCCGCGACTGTAGTTCGATGATAATGGAGTAAAACACAAACAAATCACTCTACTAGGTATAGGAGGGAAGAAAAGTAGTTCATACATTTAAGTAAACTAGGAAATATCGCGATTTTGAGTTCGATAATTTTCATTAGGTTTTTATTTAATCAAAATACAGTACTGTATTAAGAATAAATGTTTTTACTCACGAACTGAGCTGTCCATGCGAACGTATTCATTATGCAGTGTATATTATACTGTCTACAGCACATTAGCGTACAATATAGAGAATGAAGTTAAATTGAAAAATAATCATATGTAATATGGATATTTAAACACATTCTTGAAAATGGTGGCCGTTCATTTCGATGCAGGCTTCAGTTCTTTTGTGCATATTATCGCACTATAGACTATTGCATCAAATTCCAATTACAGTTTCGTCCTTCGTACTAGTAACTCATGTTGAAATAATTCTGTACCTACTCTATAAAAGAGTACCTTACGTACTGTAAATTCAATCTTCACTTCTGCCCGACTCGCACAGATAAAATTACTCAGACATGCTATCTACTGTCCGTCCAAGTGGTTATGCCGCAGGATCGTATAAAGTGGGGAAATCACGTGACAGTTAATTACTTAACGAGGCCCTTTTATTTAAGTTATTTTAAACAGCTGTATAATATTACGTAAACGTCCAATTCCTAACAGAAATTAATGTTCTAAGGCAGCCCAGCTTTTACAGAGGCGGGAGCAGAAGCAGATGGGGGAAATCGGGATGTGACGTAGGCAAACGGACTGTACCTGTGCGAAAATATGATTCAAAATTCAAAGCTCTTTCGTCACTGGAAAACGCGAACATATTTCTGGAACGTACTACACTCACTAACTCAGTGCTGTTTACTATATGCGGCCTTGATTCTGTGTGGAGGACGGTGGAAAGGATGAGAGTGAAGTACATTAAAAAACTCAGGTACAATAAAAATTGAAGTAAAAATAAAATGATGTCCCTGTACAATCTATACTAATAATAAATCTGTAGCCAAAATTTTTCTGGTAATTTTCGATTTTCCAAAAATAATTGGTGTTAACATGTATAATTAACCATCCTGAAACCGAAAATCGCTTTTTTGAAATTTTTGTTTGTATGTCTGTCTGTCTGTATGTTTGTTACCTTTTCACGCGATAATGGCTGAACGGATTTCGATGAAAAATGGAATATAAATTAAGTTCGTTGTAACTTAGATTTTAGGCT
Organism: Periplaneta americana; assembly: GCF_040183065.1. NCBI lineage: Eukaryota > Metazoa > Arthropoda > Insecta > Blattodea > Blattidae > Periplaneta > Periplaneta americana. The sequence goes on from NC_091123.1 coordinate 5,614,428, forward strand.
ATATGGGATTCAAAATACATTATTTAAAAGGGGGGTTATAAGGGGGCCTAAATTAAATAAAATTAAATATCTCGCTTATTATTGATTTTTGTGAAAAATGTTACATAACAATAGTTTCTTTAAAAATGATTTCCGATAAGTTTTATTCCAAGCAAAATTTTGATAGGACTGATATTTAATGAGATAAATGAGTTTTAAAATTAAAATAACGCCATCTAAGACGGTGCAATGAATTAAGAACAAATGACTTCGTCTATAAGGGGCCTTAGACATCAACAATTGAAAGCTATTAAACATAGCCTACAGAGAATGTTTCTGTGTTTGTATGAAGTAATATCAGAAGCTAAATTAATCGATTTGTATAATTAACCCAGATAAGACTGACGTCCTATATATAGGACGGAACGTTTTATTTTTTTAACATTGCTGTGTAAGATTTTCATAGCCGGCAATCATGATACCATAATCCTTATATGTTATAAATTGCCTCCAATTTTTTTTTCTTGAATTTAGTCTGTCATAGTCATTGTTATTAACATATTTGTGTGAAACGTCCGGTGTCCTATATATAGGACGTCAATCTTATCTGGGTTAATTATTATTTCACCATTGGAAAGCGTAGTTTCTCTAGATGGACATAATGCTATAATGTTATTACAGTAACGTCTGAGTAAATCGAGGACAGGTAAGATTAAAATAGCTTCTTATGCAAAGAAAATTTGATAGGCTATTTTGTACATTCGTTTTCTGTATTTCTTAAAATAATATTTATGTACACTCATTTTAATCTCAGAGAATTAACGAACATCGAGAGTGTATTGATTTAGTATGCACTAATAGTACGTTAGCTTAGCAATCCATTATTTTATAATTCAAATTTTAACTATGCTCAATTGAATCGTGTTAAAATACATAAAATATATATGCAATAAATGCAATGCAAAAAAAATTGGGTAATGAGCGAAGCAGATTATCTTGCGCTGTTGTAAAAGTTGTTCCCCGGATCAAACGTCCTATTTTAATTATGTAATTACTTTATATTTATTTCTAACAGGTGCAGCGGAGCGCACGGATACGGCTAGTAGTAAAAATAAAATTATGTCCCTGTACAATAGTAAAAATAAAATGATGTCCCTGTACAATAGAAGAAGTGTCTGAACTCGGTTCACTTTTCGATCTTCGATCAAAGTTGATCTTTAGTCAGGGAGTTTTATACAATTGGGCCTTAGTGAGAGAGAAGTTGATTTCTTACGTTTAAGTATTCAAACATGATCAAAGCGTAGGATGTTTCCGTAAAGGAGGTAGGCTACCTAAACATTTGTAGAACCGTCGAAATGCTTCCTTCTAGAGCAGTATGAATGTCGAGTGCTGAACACAATTAAGCTACACCTACACACCAGTCAGTCTCAGGGGACAGCGACCATCCAATTCAATATGCATACGTTATGTGCGACACGACAGACAATACAGATTCCTACTGAAGACCGCAGTAGCTACGTAGTCCGTTCTGTGCACTGTATCATCCAGCTCTCTGATTAAACGCGGGAACAATTAAAGTAATATAACTCACATCGAATGCTGTTTTCTTAAGTTGGTTATTTATTTTGCGCGCTGTATCAACTGCGCAATCGGTTGAACTGGTGATAGCAAATCTACAGGCTGTTTCAGAAGGGGTAGTAAATATTCCAGCACAGGAAAGCTGCGATCACAGCAAACAGTGAAAGGGAAAGTAGTGACGTCATACGCAGTAAACTTCAGTGCATAGGTAGGACGTTCGTAGCAAAACAGTATTGGGTGTTCATTTCAAAGTGTGTCATGACGTCACTGTTGTTGGGTCACCGATTTGAAGCGAGTTTCAACTTATATGTTAGAGAAGTTGCCTATTATTTAAGGCGTTCTTCAATCTGAACTTGAGAACGTGTACGGTATAACTTGAACGTCGTAGCAACAGATGGCGGTCTGTACGGTCTGTGTGCTACCATAACCTCTTTCGAACTGTGTTTTGCGCCGGCAAGTCGTACGCAGGGTATTTGTTATCATCGGTTGCGTACGGTAACATTCCACAACACAAATCAAATGCTCCGTGTCCATGTTGACCGTCGAAGTTAATGTCAACAAATACGTAAGTAATCGTCTTAACCCTCTCCCCATATCCCGACAGTACGTATTTCCAAACAGTTCACATTCCTGCCACTACCGGCGTTACCGTACGTATCGGTACGTACTCTTCAGAATGAACGCCGTACTTGCTAGCCAACTTCTCTGCCTCTTAGGTTATACACCTGAGCTGCGGAAGTGTAGGAAGATTGAATTTTCTAGGCTCATCAACTAGCCACATGACGGCATACAGCGAGCAAAGACACATTTTGAACTGAACACCCAGTAGATTTCAGTTGAGTACAGAGAAGAGTATAAGGTTCGTTCCAACAGCAGTCAGCAACCGTCCGTAACATCGTGAGCATGCGCAGTACAGAAAAAGCGTTCCAACACAATCCGAACCAGTCCTGAACCGGAAACATGTACTGCAGTCGGGCGTTCCAACAAGCTTCCGACACGGGTTCGGAACGGTCAGAAATAGTCCGCGGAAGAGTACGCAAGACGCGCATGCGCATTAGCTCACCAACGTCTCCTGGATACTGAAGAAAGACATGCTTGACTGTTCACATGCTTGACTGTTCACATCAGTGAGGTTAAAAATGAAAAGTGACAATACAGACGAATAATAAAACTAGAGATTTAATTTAAATTTTCGCCAAAAAGAAAGGGAATGGAAACTATTTGGGTATTGAAATAGTTAATTACAATTTCAACATGCAGCTTTATTTATGAGTATTATAAATAACGTAAATACATCTATACTAATAATAAATCTGTAGCAGAAATATTTCTGGTAATTTTCGATTTTCCAAAAATAATTGGTCTTAACATATATAATTAATCACCCTGAAACCGAAAATCGCTTTATTGAAATTTTTGTTTGTATGTCTGTCTGTCTGTATGATTGTTACCTTTTCACGCGATAATGGGTGAAGGGATTTCGATGAAAATTGGAATATAAATTAAGTTCGTTGCAACTTAGATTTTAGGCTATATGGCATTCAAAATACATTTAAAAGGGCGGTTATAAGGGGGCCTGAATTAAATAAATCTAAATATCTCGCTTATTGATTTCTGTGAAAAATGTTACATAACAAAAGTTTCTTTAAAAATAATTTACGATAGGTTTTATTCTTTGAACAATTTTGATAGGACTGATATTTAATGCGATAAATGAGTTTTAAAATTAAAAAAACTGCCATCTAAGGCCGTGTAATGAATTAAAAAACAAATGAATTCGTCTATAAGGGGCCTTGGACAGCAACAATCGAAAGCTATGAAAGATAGCCTACAGATAATGTTTCTGTATTTGAATGAAGTAATATCGGAAACTAAATTAACCGATTTGTATAATTAATTATTAATTCACCATTGGAAAGTGTGGTTTCTCTATATGGACATAATGCTATAATGTTATTACAGTAACTTCTGAGTGAATCGAGTGAGGACAGGTAAGATTAAAATAGCTTCTTATGCACAGAAAACTTGATAGGCTATTCTGTACATTCGTTTCCTGTATTTCCTAAAATAATTTTTATGACCAAATGAGTGGTCTCTGGATCAAAATGATCGCATTTTAATTATGCAAATACAATTTAAATTAAGTAACGTATTAAACGATTTATCCTTCTATCAAACACGAATGTTCCCGGGATCAAATGTCCTATTTTAATTATGTAATTACTTTATATTTATTTCTAACGGGTGCAGCGGAGCGCACGGGTACGGCTAGTTAATAATAAAAAAGAACTATTTTTAGATGAGAGTCACCCAGGACACGACATTGAATTAACGGAATTCTTGCCATCCATATTTTTTGTCATCTTTTTATAGAAAATGATCGAAATTCTGCAATTAGAATTAGCTGCAAAACGACAATAATAAGCATCCCGTTCTTAGCAAAGATGATCACAGTTATAGCATCTCTGGATTTAGTACATAACGATCCGCGATAGCGTTCCAACCACAGTCTACTATATACAGTCGCGAAGCTTGAGGTGTTTTTTTGCAAATCTCGTGATAAAGCGCTCCAAGCGGTTAGCAACTAGAAAAAATAGACTGTCATGGTCGACTTTGGACTGTGTCGTATTTCTATCGAGTGCTAGCTCGTTGCGTATTTCACACTGATGCTTGTGAAATGTTCGTTATTGGTTATAATGAAAATGTTAATGGCTAAAATATAATAATTGGAATAATAATATGGGACAAGGAGGAGACGTTTGTAGTGCTATATATTGTAGCAACAGTAAGAGAAAGAGGCCAGAGTTATCCTTTTCCCGATTTCCGAAAGATTCAGAAAGGTTCCTGGGTTTCCACAAGAATGCTGTGCAGAAACAAAACTGTTAATTTGAAGTTCTTTGTGATTGTTAGAATACATTATATCCTTAAATTTCACAATGAAATGTTTCAGTCTAACCGAAAAGACATTAGATACCGGTTAAAGTTCTGTCACTTAGGCTGCTAAATTTCCAGAGAAATAAAGGTTAGGTCTACTTTTTTTTTTTTTTCAGAGGATATATTTTTAATTGTAGCTATTAAATTTGTTATTATTTTTATGTGTTATTTTACTAAAGACGTAGAAAAATTAAATTTGTTTTAATGAAATTTATTGATCACGTTTTATTTTAAATTCTGGTGGATTATTATTGCTTAGGCCTACGTTCTTCTTCAAAGGATATGTTTTTAATTATAGCTGTTAATTTTGTTGTTATTTTTATTTGTTGCTTTACTAGAGACGTAGGAAAAGTCTGTTACAATAAAATTTATTGATCAGTTTTATTTCCAATTCTGGTGTGATTATTATTGCTTAACCTCATCCCACTTTGTTAACTACGCAAGCCTACACTACAAGTACCGGTACACGTAAGTTACTCCAGTAAGTCATATTTCCATTATTATTGTTGTAAAGAGAAATGCAAATGAATATTTATTGGTTTCATAGTTAATTATCGCTATAATCTTGAATGAGTGAAGCGATTATAGTAAATTTCAGTTCGTTTTGCACAAACAAAAATTATATTAACTTATTTCTTGCAGGTATCTTCGAGTTTATGGTGGAATTTAATATACTTCATTAAAATAATAAATTAACTTCATGCATTTAATATTTCAATAATGGAAGGAAGGTGTTAATTTTTCCAAAAGAACACAACGAAAGTGTAACGTATTTTGTCGGTTGCTAGGAGAGAGATCTGCGATGATGAGGCCATAGTAGCGATCCTAGTGGTGGGCAACTACCCACGTTTGCATTTTTACTACATATTGAGCTTCGCGACTGTATATAGTAGACTGTGTTCCAACAGCGTCCAGTTCAATTTCAATCCCATAGCAGATGCCCAACTAGCGCATGCGCATAAGATGGTACAGGAACCGTACATGAACTGATCCATGAACCGCTTGTTGGAACGAACCTATAGATGTCACCCGCGCCTCGCCCTGTTCTCGATCGCTACAGACGATACACAGTTCACATAAACAACGCCTTGACTCTGCCAGTGAAAATAAATGAATTAAATAAATTAACAAATAATTTAAATTGTAGGAAACATCATCGTAGTATCAATCTTTTTCTGTAGTAATGTCACGAGAGGTCTGAGATCTGGCGAAGCGAGTGAATTTATCTGGGAAATCTCAGACCTCGGGTGACATTTATTAGGACTATTTCGTGAATAAAATAAAAATGAAAATAATATATCCCTAAAATTCGATCACAAAATGTTAATAATTGTATATGAACGAATACTTAACCTATTCAAACATTGTGAAGTATAATAGATGAATATCGATTACTGCAATAAAGAAATTCGATGTTATTATTCAGTAATGCCAATTGCGAAAAGCGAAATACAGGTTTAACAATGTTAATTACATGTACTGCACTTTTCTCTTATTATTATAATATAAATACATTTTCATTATCTGCTGAAATCATGATTTAATTTAAAATTTTATAATATAATTACAGTAACCTGATTAATACATTAATTAAATGAAGAATTGTTGAAAACGCAGTTATCTAATCTGAATGAAGGAATGTAATTTTTTCAGATAGCCTACAATGAACATGGAATTGGAAGATGAAGATGTATTTTATAGGCTAGTTATAGGTTAGATTACCTGTGTGAGCAGGACCAGTGTCAGCTGTGCCTTATTTCGAACGTTACTACGTGCTACAGGAAAGCATTTTTTATAGTTCGACAAACGCATTCTCGCTGTAGTGTGTAACGGAACTAAAGCTGCATCTACACAGTTCAATATTCCAATCGCGTATGCATGGAATCTGGGAAGAATATTGAAAGAATCAAGTTTAAAACGTACGTTAAATTAAGATGCATGAAGATTTTATGTTTACATGGAGCACCGTTTTGAACGTAGTCTTCACTGCGTAAATATATTAATTAATATTAAATATTAATCTTGCATTCATTGCTTTAGAGTTGAAAGAAAAATTTAACCGTGTAGTTGCATCTTAATGTATTCATGATCATCGATTTATGGGGGAACAGTTGGCGACAATGACTAAACAAAAGAACGAACATGCAATAAATTGATAGCGATAAATCTAGCTGCAAAAATTATCGCAAAGTGTGACTGTGATTGGTTGGAATTCAAAATTTCATTACACTTCATTGGTCAAAAATGCAATGACGTCATATAAACGAAATAGTCACTATAATACATTGTAAACAGTCTATGAGGTCTAGTTCTGAATCATGAATAAAACGTCAAATGCAGCACAAACAAGATGCTGTGGCACGCGTCACATATGACGTCACGTCTATATAGTCTATGAACAGCTAACCTTATCTCCGTACGCTCTGGGACAAAATACGGTATCTACTCATTAGGTACTTACTTATTGGCTTTTTAAGGAATCCGGAGATTCATTACCGCCCTCACATAAGCCCGCCATTGATCCCTATCCTGAGCAAGATTAATCCATTCTCTACCAACATATCCCACCTCCCTCAAATCTATTTTAATATTATCTTCCCATCTACGTCTCGGCCTCCCCAAAGTTCTTTTTCTCGCCGGCCTCCCAACTAACACTCTATATGCATTTCTGGATTCGCCCATACGTGCTACATGCCCTGCCCATCTCAAGCGTCTGGATTTAATGTTCCTAATTATGTCAGGTGAAGAATACAATGCGTGCAGTTCTGCGTTATGTAACTTTCTTCATTCTACTGTAACTTCATCCCTCTTAGCCCCAAATATTTTCCTAAGAACCTTATTCTCAAACAACCTTAATCTCTGTTCCTCTCTCAAAGTGAGAGTTCAAGCTTCACAACCATATAGAACAACCGGTAATATAAATGTTTTATAAATTCTAACTTTCAGATCTTTTGACAGCAGACTAGATGACAAAAGCTTTTCAACCGAATAATAACAGGCATTTCCCATATTTATTCTGCGTTTAATTTCCTCCTGAGTGTCATTTATATTTGTTACTGTTGCTCCAAGATATTTGAATTTTTCCACCTCTTCGAAGGATAAATCTCCAATTTTTATAGTTCCATTTCGTACAATATTCTGGTCACGAGACATAATCATATACTTTCTTTTCGGGATTTACTTCCAAACCTATCGCTTTACTTGCTTCAAGTAGAATTTCCGTGTTTTCCCTAATCGTTTGTGGATTTTCTCCTAACATATTCACGTCATCCGCATAGACACTCATTAGGTTCTGTTATACTAATTGATAATAATGATGATAATGATGATAATAATAATAAATTTATTTATTATGGTGATGTTAAGGCCATGAGGCCTTCTCTTCCACGCCACCAGAAATAGGTATACATGCAGCGAAAATCAAATATTCATCATCATCATCATCATCATCATCATCATCACTTTTCCATTCTTTTCTGTGTTGATGTTATTTATATTTGTTGTGCATTCATATACTGGTTTAATGGAAGAGAAGGTCTTATGGTCTTAACTCTGCCAGTGAAAATAAATGATCGAACAAAGAATTTAAATTGTAGAAAACATAATTGTAATGCATTGTAAACAGTGTAATGTCTAGTTTTGAATCATGAATAAAACGTCAACTTCAGCAGATACTGTGGCACGCGTCGAATATGACGTCAATAAAGTCTATAAACAACTAACCTTATTTCCATACATCCTGGGACAAAATATGTTAGCTACTCATTAGGTACTGTTATATTAATTAATAATAATAATAATAATAATAATAATAATAATAATAATAATAAAACATTTATTATGGCGATGTTAAGGCCATCAGGCCTTCTCTTCCACGCCACCTGAAATACGTATACATGCAGCGAAAAAAATAATAATAATTATTATTATTATTAATTTTCATCTGAAAAACACCGCAGTAACATTGATGTTATATTAAAACATCAATAATACTGCAGTTAAGTTGTAAATGCTTATATAGGTACTGTAACATAATGGAGTTAAAAAAATATCTACAACAGAGTACGATTCAACTTGTACTTATACTTCATTCAACTTAAGGCTAACAATCTAATTCAATTTCCATGTACCTAATTAGTATCATTATTAGCTATATTTTTTGTGCTCTAAATTTCGCGCCAATTCTTTTTCTTTGCCGAAGCCTAAACAACGTATGATTTCTTATTTTCCACCACGTCTTTAAATATTTTGTAAACAAGTTCTTTGACGTAGGACTTAGGCGGTTACTTCCATTTCAATAACGTTAGCCACCGTCGTAGCTCAGTCGGCTAAGGCGCTTGATTGCCGATCCGGAGTTCCGCTCGGGCGCGGGTTCGATCCTGACTTGGGCTGATTACCTTGTTCGGTTTTCCCCAACCGCAATGCGAATGTCAGGTAATCTATAGCGAATCCTCGGCCTCATCTCGTCTAATCCCATCTCGTTATCACCAATCGCATTGACGCTAAATAACCTGATAGTTGACACAACGTTGTTAAATACCGAAGTAAAAACACAATGGTTTTCAAAATAACGGTTTTGAAACGAAATGTGGCCAGCAACGAATTAATGATTTCCGCATTCTCTACATTGAACTGCTGTGGACAGGAAGCACTACGTCATTATATGACGTCGAACACAGAGTTCACTTGTTTTTATCTACATTTGACTTTGTCAAGGGAAAGATAAGTATACAGATCCGGCACTTTATACAGGGCGTTTCAAAAATAGAGGGCATAATTTCAGGTATGTATTCCCCATATGTATTTATCTTTTTTTTATTTTATTGGGTTATTTTACGACGCTTTATCAACATCTAGGTTATTTAGCGTCTGAATGAAATGAAGGTGATAATGCCGGTGAAATGAGTGCGGGGTCCAGACCGAAAGTTATCCAGCATTTGCTCGTATTGGGTTGAGGGAAAACCCCGGAAAAACCTCAACCAAGTAACTTGCCCCGACCGGGATTCGAACCCGGGCCACCTGGTTTCGCGGCCAGACGCGCTGACCGTTACTCCACAGGTGTGGACTCCCCATATGTAGACAATATAAAAAGTTCATTACAACATGTGTCCGGAAATGCTTGGTTTCCGAGTTATCGCCTTCAAAAAAGTGATACTCACCGGAACGTTCTTCTTCCCGCAGGTAGGTGCCGTGACGAAGATATTAACAGAGTTAATTCCGAGGCGAAGGGTACATTGAGTGTTGTGTTTGGTGTTGAACTGTGCAACATGTACTCAAGTCAGAAGCTTGCAGAAGTGTACTTCATGTACGGTAAGACGGGCGACAATGCTGCGCTAGCTCGTCGTTTGTACCAGGAGAGGTACCCTGATCGTTGGATAGGCAGAGGTGGCCCAATTGCTTGGCCTCCACGCTCACCTGATTTCAACCCTATCGATTTCTACTTGTGAGGCGATTTAAAATAGTCTCCGGTGCCTGACATGGAATCTCTTCGGAATCGAATTGTGGCAGGTTGTGAGGAAATACGCAATACTCTTCGAATTTGAGATCATGTTCGCAGGGCCATGAGACATCGATGTGAGGTCTGTATTCAAGCAGGAGGTGGTCATTTTGAACATCTGCTGTAAAGGAAACTACCTGAGGGAAGAAAACCGTTCTGGTGAATATCACTGTTTTGACGGCAATGCTGCGCTGGCTCGTCGTTTGTACCAGGAGAGGTACCCTGATCGATGGATAGGTAGAGGTGGCCCAATTGCTTGGCCTCCACGGTCACCTGATTTCAACCCTATCGATTTCTACTTGTGAGGCGATTTCAAATCGTCTCCGGTGCCTGACATGGAATCTCTTCGGAATCGAATTGTGGCAGGTTGTGAGGAAATACGCAATACTCTTCGAATTTGAGATCATGTTCGCAGGGCCATGAGACATCGATGTGAGGTCTGTATTCAAGCAGGAGGTGGTCATTTTGAACATCTGCTGTAAAGGAAACTACCTGAGGGAAGAAAACCGTTCTGGTGAATATTACTGTTTTGACTGCAATGCTGCGCTGGCTCGTCGTATGTACCAGGAGAGGTATCCTGATCGATGGATAGGTAGAGGTGGCCCAATTGCTTGGCCTCCACGCTCATCTGATTTCAACCATATCGGTTTCTACTTGTGAGGCGATTTAAAATCGTATCCGGTGTCTGACATGGAATCCCTTCGGAATCGAATTGTGGCAGGTTGTGAGGAAATACGCACTACTCTTCGAATTTGAGATCGTATTCGCAGGACCATGAAACATCGATGTGAGGTCTGTATTCAAGCAGGAGGTGGTCATTTTGAACATCTGCTGTAAAGGAAACTACCTGAGGGAAGAAAACCGTTCTGGTGAATATCACTGTTTTGACGGCAATGCTGCGCTGGCTCGTCGTTTGTACCAGGAGAGGTACCCTGATCGATGGATAGGTAGAGGTGGCCCAATTGCTTGGCCTCCACGCTCACCTGATTTCAACCCTATCGATTTCTACTTGTGAGGCGATTTAAAATCGTCTCCGGTGCCTGACATGGAATCCCTTCGGAATCGAATTGTGGCAGGTTGTGAGGAAATACGCACTACTCTTCGAATTTGAGATCGTATTCGCAGGACCATGAGACATCGATGTGAGGTCTGTATTCAAGCAGGAGGTGGTCATTTTGAACATCTGCTGTAAAGGAAACTACCTGAGGGAAGAAAACCGTTCTGGTGAATATCACTGTTTTGACGGCAATGCTGCGCTGGCTCGTCGTTTGTACCAGGAGAGGTACCCTGATCGATGAATAAGTAGAGGTGGCCCAATTGCTTGGCCTCCACGCTCACCTGATTTCAACCCTATCGATTTCTACTTGTGAGGCGATTTCAAATAGTCTCCGGTGCCTGACATGGAATCTCTTTGGAATCGAATTGTGGCAGGTTGTGAGGAAATACGCAATACTCTTCGAATTTGAGATCATGTTCGCAGAGCCATGAGACATCGATGTGAGGCCTGTATTCAAGCAAGAGGTGGACATTTTGAACATCTGCTGTAAAGGCAACTACCTGCGGGAAGAAAGCCGTTACGGTGAATATCACAGTTTTGAAGGCCATAACTCCGAAACCAAGCATTTCCGGACAGATGTTGTAATGAACTTTTTGTATTGTCTATATATGGCAGTGATGTCAAAGCAAGCGCATTTTTCTAACCTTGACGTCGTGCGCGGGCATCAAGCGCTAGGTATGGAAGGAGCAAGGATTATGTATATGAATAAGGAGCCTGTTGGATTAAGAAAACAGTGGTGTACAAACTTCAAACAGAACGTGAAATTTTATGTCGTTATTTTATATGGCTATTTGCTGGTTGATTTTATCTATATTGTCTGTAAAACAAAGTACTAACATCAGTTTCTTAATATTGCAGTTAATAACACAATAAAGAGTTAAGAAGTAATATTCACATAAATTTCATAGTAGTAGAACTATATTATATTAAGTGAATGAAACACCATCCATAAAGAAAGTGACATCCAAAAGAAAGAGATTAAGTAGGCTATGACACGGTAAGTTAGAACTGATATTGATGGTATCTTTAGCCTTATAAAAGTAATCAATAAACTAATCAAAACAATATTATAGTACAAAGCAAAGTTACCTAGGTACTGTATCTATTTTAAGTGTAACTAATATTACATAACAAAACACTTACCGCATTATGCTTTTAAGGTGATATTTGTGAGCAACTTCCTATCATCAGAATATTAAATTAGTTTCTCGAAATCTGCTGAAGCTACAGACGTGGACAAATTATTAACAAAATTAACGATTTTTTATGATAATCCTATTTACAAAATTTGACTTTTCAATTTAGAGTACAATTGAAAATTTTGCATATTTCCTTCATTACAGAAGATAGAAATACGCAAAAATGTCAACTGTAGTTTAAATTGAAGAGTCAGGTTTTGTAAAAATATATAATAAAAATCTTCAATTTTCCTAATAATTTGTAAATTAGCAAAAATGTCAACTGCATCGAAGAGTCAAATTTTGTAAAAGTATAAAAAAAAAATCTTCAGTTTTGCTAATAATTTGGAAATATCCAAAATGTCAACTGTGGTCCAAATTGAAGAATCGAATTTTCTAAAAATATACAATAAAAACCTTCAGTTTTGCTAATAATTTGTAAATATGCAAAAATATCAAATGTAGTCCAAATTGAGGAGTCAAATTTTGAAAATATACAATACAAATCTTCAATTTTGGTAATAATTTGGAAATACACAAAAATGTCAACTGTAGTCTAAATTGAAGGAATCATATTTTGTAAAAATATATAATAAAAATCTTCAATTTTGCTAATAATTTGTCCACGTCTGTATAGAGCTGACGTTTTTACAACAGATGGGCATGTATCTTTGTTTATGATGTAACAGTAGTTGCTTTGTTAATTCATTTTCTTACAAAAATTTTTCATGCGAATATTTTCAAAATTTTCAATACATATCTTTTTCTTTTAGTAGGTTATTTTACGACGCTTTATCAACAGCTTAGGTTATTTAGTGTCTGAATGAGATGAAGGTGATAATGCCGATGAAATGAGTCCGGGGTCCAACACCGAAAGTTACCCAGCATTTGCTCATATTGGGTTGAGGGAAAATCCCGGAAAAAACCTCAACCTGGTAACTTGCCCCAACCGGGAATCGAACCCGGGCCACCTGGTTTCACGGCTAGACGCGCTAACCGTTACTCCACCGGTGTGGACAATACGTATCTTCAGTAATACATATTTACGATGTATTAGATTTACGAAAACATTCTGTAAGGCTACTAAATAAACATATCTGAAAATTTCAACTTTCTGTAAAAACTTGAGAAAATACTGTTTTTGAATAAAAAGGAAACGCATGAAAAATGAGCATTAAAATTGAAACTTAAATTCTTATAATGCACTTATACTTCTCAGACAGATCCAAAAATTAACATGGATACAGTTTTAATAAGTTCTCTTCCCTTTATCTATTGAATCAGTGCTGGCCATCCCTGAATATAGCTCGACCAAGCGGCATATACCACCTCACTCGTCTGTCTCTTTTCTTTCCACTGTAAAGCGCTCAGGCTCTCCTGAGCTCTAAAGCGCGCGCTTGCCCATATGGGCATCAATTGACGTGACTGACATATGGGGAATAAATATCTGAAATTATGCCCTGTATTTGGGGACAATCAGTGTGGTTTTAGGCGTAATAGATCGACTATTGAGCAGATTTTTTGTATTCGACAGATATTGGAGAAAAAATGGGAGTATAAGGGTACAGTACATCAGTTATTCATAGATTTCAAAAAGGCGTATGACTCGGTTAAGAGAGAAGTTTTATATAATATTCTTATTGAATTTGGTATTCCCAAGAAACTAGTTCGATTAATTAAAATGTCTCTTAGTGAAACTTACAGCAGAGTCCGTATAGGGCAGTTTCTATTTTACGCTTTTCCAATTCACTGCGGGCTAGAGCAGGGAGATGCACTATCACCTTTACTTTTTAACTTCGCTCTAGAATATGCCATTAGGAAAGTTCAGGATAACACAGAGGGTTTGGAATTGAACGGGTTACATCAGCTTCTTGTTTATGCGGATGACGCGAATATGTTAGGAGAAAATCCACAAACGATTAGGGGAAACGCGGAAATTCTAGTTGAAGCAAGTAAAGCGATTGTGTTGGAAGTAAATCCCGAAAGACTAAGTATATGATTATGTCTCATGACCAGAATATAGTACGAAATGGAACTATAAAAGTTGGAGATTTATCCTTCCAAGAGATGGAAAAATTCAAATATCTTGAGCAACAGTGACAAATACAAATGATACTCGGGAGGAAATTAAACGCAGAATAAATATGGGAAATGCCTGTTATTATTCGGTTGAAAAGCTTTTGTCATCTAGTCTGCTGTCAAAAAGTCTGAAAGTTAGAATTTATAAAACAGTTATATTACCGGTTGTTCTGTATGGTTGTGAAACTTGGACTCTCACTTTGAGAGACGAACAGAGATTAAGGGTGTTTGTGAATAAGGTTCTTAGGAAAATATTTGGGGCTAAGAGGGATGAAGTTACAGGAGAATGGAGAAAGTTGCACAACACAGAACTGCACGCATTGCATTCTTCACCTGACATAATTAGGAACATTAAATCCAGACATTTGAGATGGGCAGGGCATGTAGCACGTATGGGAGAATCCAGAAATGCATGTAGAGTGTTAGTTGGGAGGCCGGAGGGAAAAAGACCTTTAGGGAGGCCGAGACGTAGGTGGGAATATAATATTAAAATGGATTTGAGGGAGATAGGATATGATGGTAGAGACTGGATTAATCTTTCTCAGGATAGGGACCGATGGCGGGCTTATGTGAGGAGAGCAATGAACCTCCGGGTTCCTTAAAAGCCAGTAAGTAAGTATTTTTGAAACACCCTGTATGATGTAACTTTCGACTTACGGAAGTCAAGACGAAGTGAAGTTTAAGGAACGTTGAGTGCGGTCCTAGAGGAAGAAGAGATGTAGGTCGCCCGAGGAAAATATGGACTTGAAAAATACTGTGAAGACAGAATAGGCAGTTAAGCCTACTACCTTTAGTGGAGTTGTTACAACACAGTCTGCATGCACGTGTCAGCTAACGTTTCGTTCTGGCTGTCTCCTTGGTTACATTCTTGATATACACGTAATTGCGTCTAATCTTATTTAATGAAACCAATGAAAAAAAGAATTGCCTATCAGCGACCGATTCGGTTGCTTAAGTGACTTTTCTGTTATGCAGATATGTCAACTCGCTGTACACGAGATAATAATCATCCCTCCTACCCCCCGAGGAGAGTAGAGTTGCGAATAAAAGCAGACTAAGATATCGTCCGCCTAAGGCTTCTCTCCTAAGGCAATAGGGTTCATAGACAGACTCGTGACGCAGAAATCTTAAAGCACAGCCTTTTCCTACAGTGAGTGCATCGGACTGCATTATGATTCTTGTTCGCCACTGTTCTTACCACAAGGAATGCGACTTTGTGGTGATTATTTTACCTCTATTTCAATACTTATTTTTTTATCATCATTTCGTTTAAGATTTCGTAAAAATATCAGTTAGTATAAGACATCTATAGGCTACTAATAATAAATCTGTAGCCGAAATTTTTCTGATAATTTTCGCTTTTCCAAAAATAATTGGTTCTAACATTTACAGGGACATCATTTTATTTTTACTTCAATTTTTATTGTACCTGCGTTGCTAAATGTACTTGACTCCCACCCCTTTCACTAATGTCCTTGCTAGCGTCAGTCACACAAACTTACGGCCGCTGTTGCTAGCAGTGAAATAAACAGTACAGAGTACAGTGTGTTTCAGAAATATGTTACATTTCCTACAGAACAAAAAGCTTATATTACTGAAGTTTATTTTCGCACAAGTATGGCGTGTAGCATAACTGAATTTATCTGTGTGGACTGAGCACAAGTGAAGATTAGAGTTACCGAAAGTACGGTACCCTATAATATGGTGCGGTACTTAACAGCATTATTTAAACAAGAGTTTTGTTTTACTATTTGTAGGTATGAAGGACGATGATGGAAACTGGAATTACAGTATAACCGAATGTGAACAACAGTTTTCCTTTTTTTCCCCACAATTTCCTGATTATATCATTACGGAATATTTTCCTAGAAATGTCAATCTGGTAGATAAATTTAGAGCAACAGAGTGTACAGAAAGGAAGAAAAGTGTAAGATGGCCAACAAAGGTGACAGAAGATGCTGTAGAAGATGCTAGAGAAAGGATGCAGCGAGGTCCTAATAAGTCGGTCAAGAAGTTAGCTGTAGAAACTGGGGTTTCTTACGGAAGTGCTCAGGAATAAATTAGGTTAGTAATATGCTGAATAAAGTAGGCATTCACATAATGTGTATAACCGCCTGAAGACTTGAGTTTGTGAAAAAAAATTGTTACTATTCTACTGTTTTTTGATAAAATACTGTAAAGTCATGACCAAATTGAAAATCGTAATACTATATTTCCCTGTAACATAAATGGAAACACTACTTTTCTCTCCTCCTATAACTAGTAAAATGATTTGTTTACATATTGCACTAGCAACTCCAAACTCCTGTAATGGAAGGGGGTAACAGTGTTTCCGAGTACAGCCAGGTTAATGTTAAAAATGTTAGTAAAAATAAAGTGATGTCCCTGTATAATTAACCACCCTGAAACCGAAAATAGCTTTTTCGAAAATTTTGTTTGTATGTCTGTCTGTCTGGATGTTTGTTACCTTTTCACGCAATAATGGCTTAACCGATTTATATGAAAATTGGAATATAAATTAAGTTCGTTGTAACTTAGATTTTAGGATATATAGCATTCAAAATACTTTATTTAAAAGAGGGGTTATACGGGGGGTTGAATTAAATCGAAATATCTCCCTTATTATTAATTTTCATGAAAAATTGTTACATAACAAAAGTTTCTTTAAAAATGATTTCCGATAAGTTTTATTCTATACAAAATTTTGATACGACTGATATTTAATGAGATAAATGGGTTTTAAAATGAAGATAACGCCATCTAAGGCGCTGTAATGAAATAAAAACAAGTGACTTCGTCTATAAGGGGCCTTGGTCAACAACAATCGAAATCGAAAGCTATTAAACATAGCCTACAGAGAATGTTCCTGTGTTTATATGAAGTAACATTGAAAGCTAATTAATTACTAAATGATATGTCAATCTTCATTAAACTATGGTTGCATGTAATAACAATTAAGAAACATGTTAAAGGAATTGTCATTGCACTAAATGAGTGTCTTTGGACCAAAATGATCGCATTTTAATTATTTAAATACAATTTAAATTAAGTAACATACTAAACGATTTATCCTTCTATCAAACACGAATGTGCCCTGGATCAAACGTCCTATTTTAATTATGTAATTACTTTATGTTTATTTCTAACGGGTGCAGCGGAGGGCACGGGTACGGCTGGTACAGAATAATATTATGTACAAAAATATACGAAAGAAATCTTATTTTGGCAACAAATTTGAAATCAACTGTTAAAAGAAACATCAAATGGTTATTTAACACGTCATGGATTTCTGATTTTTTAACAAGAATGACAACATTGTTTTCTTCATTTTCACAACATACTTAGTTTTCTGGAAAGTGAAGAGTGTCTTATATCGGCATCAAACAGCAAAAGGAGTTGACCGTTTCTTGGTAACTGTCAATCATTATAATACACGTTTTTTTTTTCTGCGTATAGGGCGAAGCGATTCAACATTGCCATAAGAAACCTATGTATAAAAACAATGAAGAAATAACTTACTCAGTGGGCCATGTTTAGAAATTAGCAGGCTTTGACAATTTGTAAAACAAGAGAACATCAGCTTTAACTTAGTAACCATATATGATGTTCTTCTATTTTACAAATTTATTTATTACTAGCCGTACCCGTGCGCTCCGCTGCACCCGTTAGAAATAAATATAAAGTAATTACATAATTAAAATAGGGCATTTGATCCAGAGAACATTCGTGTTTCATATAAGGATAAATCGTTTATTATGTTACTTAATTTAAATTGTATTTGCATAATTAAAATGCGATCATTTTGATCCAGAGACCACTCATTTGGTCACAAAAATTATTTTAGGAAATACAGGAAACGAATGTACAAGAATAGCCTATCAAGTTTTCTGTGCATAAGAAGCTATTTTAATCTTACCTGTCCTCGATTTACTCAGAAGTTACTGTAATAATATTATGCATTATGTCCATCTAGAGAAACTACACTTTCCAATGGTGAATTAATAATTAAGTATACAAATCGGTCAATTTAGCTTCCGATATTACTTCATACAAACACAGAAACATTATCTGTAGGCTATCTTTCATAGCTTTCGATTGTTGCTGTCCAAGGCTCCTTATAGACGAAGTCATTTGTTTTTTAATTCATTACACGGCCTTAGATGGCAGTTATTTTAATTTTAAAACTCATTTATCTCATTAAATATCAGTCCTATCAAAATTTTTTAAGGAATAAAACTTATCGGAAATTATTTTCAAAGAAACGTTTGTTATGTAACATTTTTAACAAAAATCAATAATAAGCGAGATATTTCGATTTATTTAATTCAGGCCCCCTTATAACCCCCCTTTTAAATAATGTATTTTGAATGCCATATAGCCTAAAATCTAAATTATAACGAACTTAATTTATATTCCAATTTTCATCGAAATCCGTTCAGCCATTATCTCGTGAAAATGTAACAAACATACAGACAGACAGACAAACATACATACAAACAAAAATTTCAAAAAAGCGATTTTCGGTTTCAGGGTGGTTAATTATATATGTTAGGACCAATTATTTTTGGAAAATCGAAAATTACCAGAAAATTTTCGGCTACAGATTTATTATTAGCATAGATTCTTTTGTTAAGTTTATTTATACACTCTTTAACATCTGTGGTCTTTATTTATTTACTTATTTGGCTGTTTTCATAGTTATTCATGTGTGATTTACAATAAACCAATTCAATGCTCCAATAATTACAGTAGCTCCATGTAGGTTAAGGTAAAACACTAGAATATTATAAATGAATAAAGTAAAATTAAAAAACTAAATTATCGAATGGAATATTACAATAACAAACTATTAATATTTGGACATACAGACAAAAGGATAATAGTTATCACAAAAAATAAAAGAGAAGCGAAGGTTAAAAAAACTAATCAATTAATGAACATTAATGATTTTTAGATTTGATTCTTAATGAACATTTAACACGGGACAAGCATATTTTGGCTGTTTGTAATAAAAATTACTCCAATTTCTGGTATTTTGAAAAGGCTTAAAAGATCTTCGCCTATATCTTGTCTCTTGAATGTATAATATACTTTTAACCATTCTCATTTAATGTATGTCATTTATTTGGGGATATAACAAGAAAACTGCTTTGAGAACTTTATAAAAATTAGGCCCATTCAAAATAGAGCTTTAAGAAATCTATTAGATTTTCAATATTTGACTCCAGTTAAATATCTATATCAATTTTCTTTCGTTCTACCAGTTGAATTAATTATCAAAGTAGGGGCTGCTATTTCCATGTACAAAGTTAATACATAGTAATATATTTCAGTTTAATAAAGATATATTTATCTAACAAGACAAGAAGAAAAAAAATGTTTTTCTCGGCATGGCTCAGTAACTTACAGAGCAAAAGACATAAAATAATTTTTAATCAACTTCCTTTAGAATACGTGGTTTTACCAAATTTCGTGTGTTTTAAGAAATGTTTAAAAATACGATTTAGGGAAGACGATTTTATGGTTTCAAACTTTTTCTTCTTTCTGCCCAAAACTTTATGTTACCTTACTGTTTGTTCTTATTTGCTTTCTTTCTTTAATTCTTGAGATATTGTATGTTTTCCACAGACTAGTTTTATGACTTTTGAAATTACATTGTGCAACATATGTATGTGTTTTTGTATAGCCCGATGGGGTACACTCAAATAAAAAAAAAAAACATACTTATAATTATAATGACAAGAACTATAGCTTGAAATTTAAGAAATTAGCACACAAAAATAATAATTATTGCAATCACATATGCCTATCAATAATAATAAACTTTAGCAATATTAGTAATCTTCCTCAAAATACAAGAGGGAAATTGTCAAAGCCTGCTAATTCCTAAACATGGCCCACTGATTAAGTTATTCCTTCATTGTTTTTATACATAGGTTTCCCATGGCAACGTTAAATCCCTATTGTATTGTATTGTATTTATTAACATTCCATGGTATTCATACATGCTTACAGCTAGAATATGGAACAAGTCAAAAAACTTAATACTATTATAAAGTCTTAATTTATAGTCACAGTCTAGGTGAAATATATACAGACGAGATTTACAATATAGTCTACTAGTACAACACACAGTTTTAGTATCAATTTCATGAAGTGTTATTGAATGTCATGAATTCACTTACAGAATAGAAGGCGTGAGAAATTAGGTACTTCTTTAATTTGCCCCTAAATAATTTTATGTTTTGAGTTTCATTTTTTATATCGATAGGGAGGCTATTATAAATTTTTACTGCCATATAACGCACTCCTTTTTGATAGCACGATAGACTTGCCGATGGAGTATGAAAGTCATTTTTTGACGTGTATTTATGCTATGAACTGTTGAATTAGTTACAAAGTTTTCACGATTACATACGAGGAAGATTATTAATGAAAAGATATACTGACAAGCCATGGGCATTATTTGTAGTTTTTTGAAAATAGTCCTACACGATTTCCTACATTTGGCACCTACTATTATTCTAATTACTCTTTTTTGTAATAGAAATATATTGTTACTATCTGTGGAATTTCCCCAGAATATTATTCCAAAACTCATTACCGAGTTGAAGTATGCAAAGTATATTGTTTTTAAGGTATTGATATTTACTATCTTTTGCATAGATCTAATAGCAAAACAAGCTGAATTTAGTTTGGGGGTAATTTCTTTAATATGATTTTTCCAGTTTAACACATTATCGATTTTTAAGCCAAGAAATTTGGTTGTTGTTGTTTCTAATAGGGATCTATTGTTAATTATTGCGCTAGAAATTTGCGATGTTGAATTTGGACAGGATTTAAATTGAATTATGTTAGTTTTGTTACAATTTAATACTAATTTATTGACTGAGAACCAGTCACATATTTTGAAGAGAATTTCCTCTGTTGAAGATTGGAATGTGTTGGAGTTATTGGCTGTAATTACTATACTTGTGTCATCTGCAAATAATATGGGATGACCTACATCTTTTATATGTCTTAATCCAGAAAAATACACGATAGAACAATTTAAAACTGATGTAATACAGTGCTCAGGTAGAATCCTAGGATGATATTGAACGTGAAACATATTCTCAAAGCCGTCACTTATGTTACCGGCATTCTGACGTGGTGGTGCCTTTCTTGCGGTAGAATACTCGTATTAACAGTAACATAGAAGGTGTTTACTACTTACACTACATCCACTACATGACAGAGCGCATTCTAGGTTTTCTCTGGCATATTTTACAGCACGACACTCAAACAAACAGACACAGAAAATGTTGCGGTGCCTGAAAACAGGTGCGGAGGGCAGGTCAGGTCCAAACACACCCACCCACCTGTAACATGCTGGGCTCCGGGTGACATCGCCGCCACTCCGGACCATCGCCGCTGCTTCCCCCCAAAAACAACACCGAGGCCTGAGGCCAGACCCCAACGAGCAGGCTGTGACGTCAAGAGAATCCGGTTCGCCCGTCGGCCTCCAGCAAGACACTGAACTGCCGACCGGCCGGGCGAACAGCGGAGGTGGGGTGCAGCCCCCCGCCCCCTGCCCCGCCAGCGAGGCCTATTGATCGCTAGTGCATCCACGGTGCGCTCGGCGCGCTGCGCTGTGTTGGGTTCGAAGCCAACTACCGACACATCACGCCCTACAGGACCGCGGGGCGCCAAAATTGAAATCGTAATATCTTTGCAATAGTATGTTGTTAAGGGGATGTGGTCGATATATCTACTAACTGTAGTAACTTTCGAAGAACATCACTTTTGTTGACGTCGTACAAAATTTTGTCCAATATTCTGTTGAGAAGATTAACTCCGTATGTAGATGAAATTATTGGGGATCATCAATGTGGTTTTAGGCGTAATAGATCAACTATTGACCAGATATTTTGTATTCGACAGATAATGGAGAAAAAATGACAGTATAAGGGCACAGTGCATCAGTTATTCATAGATTTCAAAAAGGCGTATGACTCGGCTAAGAGAGAAGTTTTATATGATATTCTTATTGAATTTGATATTCCCAAGAAACTAGTTCGATTAATTAAAATGTGTCTCAGTGAAACGTACAGCAGAGTTCGTATAGGTCAGTTTCTGTCAGATGCGTTTCCAATTCACTGTGGGCTAAAGCAAGGAGATGCACTATCACCTTTACTTTTTAACTTTGCTCTAGAGTATGCCATTAGGAAAGTCCAGGGTAACAGAGAGGGTTTGGAATTGAACGGGTTACATCAGCTGCTTGTCTATGCGGATGACGTGAGTATGTTAGGAGAAAATCCACAAACGATTAGGGAAAATAAGGGAATTTTACTGGAAGCAAGTAAACAGATAGGTTTGGAAGTAAATTCCGAAAAGACAAAGTATATGATTATGTCTCGTGACCAGAATATTGTACGAAATGAAAATATAACAATTGGAAATTTATCCTTCGAAGAGGAAGAGAAGTTCAAATATCTTGGAGCAACAGTAACAAATATAAATGATACTCGGGAGGAAATTAAACATACAATAAATATGGGAAATGCCTGTTATTATTCGGTTGAGAAGCTTTTATCATCCAGTCTGCTGTCAAAAAATCTGAAAGTTAGAATTTATAAAACATTTATATTACCGGTTGTTCTATATGGTTGTGAAGCTTGAACTCTCACTTTGAGAGAGGAACAGAGATTAAGGTTGTTTGAGAATAAGGTTCTTAGGAAAATATTTGGGGCTAAGAAGGATGAAGTTACAGGAGAATGGAGAAAGTTACACAACGCAGAACTGCACGCATTGTATTCTTCACCTGACATAATTAGGAACATTAAATCCAGATGTTTGAGATGGGCAGGGCATGTAGCACGTATGGGCGAATCCAGAAATGCATATAGAGTGTTAGTTGGGAGGCCGGAGGGAAAAAGACCTTTAGAGAGGCCGAGACGAAGATGGGAAGATAATATTAAAATGGATTTGAGAGAGGTGGGATATGATGGTAGAGACTGGATTTATCTTGCTCAGGATAGGGACCGATGGCGGGCTTATGTGAGGGCGGCAATGAACCTCCGGATTCCTCAAAAGCCAGTAAGTAAGTAAGTAAGTAGGTAAGTAAGTAAGTAATTATGTCAGGTGAAGAATACAATGCATGCAGTTCTGTGTTGTGTAACTTTCTCCATTCTCCTCTAACTTCATCCCTCTTAACACCAAATATTTTCCTAAGCACCTTATTCTCAAATACCCTTAACCTGTGTTCCTCTCTCAAAGTGAGAGTCCAAGTTTCACAACCATATAGAACAACCGGTAATATAACTGTTTTATAAATTCTAATTTTCGGAATTTTTGACAACAGACAGGATGATAAAAGCTTCTCAACCGTATAATAACAGTCATTTCCTATATTTATTCTGTGTTTAATTTCCTCCCGATTATCATTTATATTTGTAACTGTTGCTTCCAGGTATTTGAAGTTTTCCACCTCTTCAAAGGATAAATTATCCCATTCCGAGGCTCATTTGAAGGTTTCGTAACAAGCTGTTTTTTACGGTGATGGGTTGGTAGCCCTTCGCCCAACTCCCAAGCCGGAGGACCACCTCTCATCGGCTGTCCGCGACTGCTTATTCAATATATTCGCAGCTACCCTCCATATCTGGAGGCCGTCTCCTCTATCCGCAACCTGAGGACGCGCCATGCCGTGGTGATAGGGACCCACAATACAAAACAAGGATAGCAATAGCAAAGGAAGCTTTTAATAGAAAAAGGGCCATCTTCTGCGGACCTCTGGAGAAAGAACTAAGGAAGAGACTAGTGAAGTGCTCTGTGTGGAGTGTGGCATAGTATAGGACAGAAAAATGGGCATTAGACGAAATGAAGAGAAACGAATAGAAGCATTTGAAAAGTGGATTTTTTATTTTTGTAGAAGGCGAGGGAAAAAAGAACTTTGGGAAGGCCGAGACATACATGGGAGGATAATATTAAAATGGATTTGAGAGAAGTGGGATATGATAGAGACTGGATTGATCTTGCACAGGATAGGGACAGATGGCGGGCCTATGTGAGGGCGACAATGAACCTGCGGGTTCCTTAAAAGCCATTTGTAAGTAAGTATTTTACGACGCTTTATCAACATCCTGAAATGTGGATATGGAGAAGAATGAAGCGTGTGAAGTGGGCAGACAGAATAAGAAATAAGCTGTGTTGGAAGGAGTGGGTGAAGAAAGAATGAAGCTGAAACTGATCAGGAAGAGAAAAAGGAATTGGTTTGATCACTGGCTGAGAAGAAACTGTCTACTGAAGGATGCACTGGAAGGAATGGTGAACGGGAGAAGAGTTGAAGGGCACATGTGGATCATATGCGGTGATTAAGAGTAAGGCAGAAAATAGGAAAGATTGGAGAATGCTGGGTTTGCAGTGAAAGACCTGTCCATGGGCAGAACATTTAGTCTATGTATGTACTTAGTCCCGCGCCGTGGTCTAAGGCATCCTGCCTAGGACTCGTGTTACGGAATGCGCGCTGGTTCGAGTCCTCATGAGGGAAGAAATTTTCTTATGAAATTTCGGCCAGTGTATGGGACCGGTGCCCAGCCAGCATCGTGATGTACTTGGGGAGATACTATAGGTAGCGAAATCCGGTTACGCAAACCAGCTATAATTGCTAGGGGGCTTATTGTGCTAACACACGACACCTCCATTCTTGTTGGATGATCGTCCACCTCTGCTTCGGCATGTGGCCGTGAGGCCAGCAGCCGGCTGGTCGGTCTTGGCCCTTCGTGGGCTGTAGCGCCACGGATTATTATTATTATTATTATTATTATTATTATTATTATTATTATTATTACCTTATGTAATAGCATGTTAACAACCCGGCGCTGGTCTCTATATGATCATTTGCTCAATATCGAATTTGAACGACAATCACATCAAAATGGAAGGGATTACATGTTTGTCCTCTCTCTATCTGATTTTACAAAGTCTTGGCTATTACCTGCTAGAAGAATTTTCTTCGCACATTATTAAAGAATGGCTGGATGCTCACTTACTTTCTTTGAACGTTTCTAAAACAAAATTAATACCAATTTCATTAACATCACATGGCCTTGAACAACTAAAAATAAATAATAATAGCAGCATAACAATACATGATTGTAACTTACCTACTTGCTCATGTAACGCTTTGAGTATATCCTCACAAGTTAAATATTTAGGCATTATTATTGACCAACATTTAAACTGGGACAAGCATATCTCCTTCCTGTGTAACAGATTGCGTAAAACAATCCACAAATTTTCCATTCTACGCTCTTATTTACCTGTTTATGTTCTGCGTACTGTGTACTTAGCTCTGTTTCAATAAATAATTCAGTATGGTATTTTAGGTTGGGGAGGAATGGCAAAATCAACTCTCCATCCTTTAAATTTGCTCCAAAAAAGAATTATCAAAATTTGTCTAGATAAACCTTTTGATTACCCAACAAAATTAATTTTTCAGGAATTTGGTGTATCAAATCTAGAACAAATTTATAAACAAACATTGCTGATTTACTTCCATAAAAACCACAATAAATTTAAATTTGATCCTCACGAATACCACACGAGACAAAACTACAGTTTCTTTCTAAATACTCCCAAATGCCACACAACTGCAGAAATTTTGGACCCAAAATATATAATGCATTAATTAGAGCTTACCCTGAGCTAAGTACACTTAACACACAAAGATTTAAGAAACAAATCAGATTAATTATTTAATTGTTTAAGCTAATTGAGTTAAAAATTGATACTCTAATATTTATGTACTTTTGTATTTTCTATTTGTATATAGACCCTGTTATTACATGCTGTATTATTTTACCATTTATTAATGTTATTGTGCTCAATGAACTCTCTTAATTTTGTGATATATTTTGTATAACTGTTCTGAACTGCACCCGAGCACGAGCTTCTGCTCTTTCGGGCTGCAATGCCTAATGTAGCTCAAGTGTAAAGTATTAAATAAATACTCGTAGATAAAAAAAAAACAATACACGTACTCTGTAGAGAGAATATTTGTCAGACCAGTAGCTTTATGAAGGAATAATTGCTGTCATTCCTTCGTAAAATCAAGGGATTTCTAATCCCATTCGAGATTCGAGTTCATTACTTCCTTTTAAAAGTTCCTAAACCTTTCCGTGAATGCAGGTATTTCGACAGGCAACTTATGCCTTCCTAAAATAAAACCAAAACATGTACTTTGCAGTACAAAAGCCAGTTGAAAATAAATAGGGCCGGAAATGTTAAGCAGATATGGATACTTTTTATTTTGTTATAATATTATGATACATAAAAAAGCTCGATTTTCATCCTTCTCAAATGGTATAACAGGAGCAATCAAATGTTGTGGTAGTCTCGGCAAAGTGCCGGGTTTCTCACCACATGAACTATCAGTATGTTTAGTGAGGATCACGTAAGAGCAGTTCCTAAAAGGCTAATTTGGCGTCTCTTCAGTGTTGCCAACTAATACCAGATATTACCAAAGAGGGTGAAATCACAATGACATGTACAATAATAATAATAATAATAATAATAATAATAATAATAATAATATTATTATTAATGAGAATATACTACTACTACAACTACTACTACTAATAATAATAATAATAATATTAATAATAAAATCGTCAACTGTTATATTATAAAAAAACCCAAACACTTCTGCACATAAAAATTCACCAGTGTTAAAAATGTGTTCCAATTTCAATTAAATATGTAAAACATGGGATCTAGATTTCAGCATTTCTTACATGACATATAAACATTCTCTTATTAATATATTGAAGGTAGATGATTTTAAATAATATTGCTACCTATTTGTTACTCTGTAATTTGCCAAAAATAGCTACATTTTACATTTTTGGCTATGATATCTCTACTTATCTATTTTTCATTTATTTTTACTTTGTATTTTTCATTTATATCTATATCTGTGTCTTTTATTTGGATAGTATCTATTTGTCTGTTCTTTTTTTTTTTAATTTTTTATTTTTTATTTGTATTTACACTTGTATCTTGCATTTGTATGTTTCATCTCTTTTTTCATGTCATATGCAATTCTATGTTTTAAGCAAATGTCTGTAGGTATTGTCTATTGTAACTGGGGCTTTGCCCTGTTAAATAAATAAATGAATAAATGAATGAATGAATGAATGAATGAATGAATGAATGAATAAATAAATAAATAAATAAATAAATAAATAAATAAATAAATAAATAAAATGTTATACAACCGTTTTCCTCGTAATACTTCTGAACTAATCATACATTTAATATTCTCATCATATTAGCAACAAAAACATACGTCCTCTCATCTCACTTGAACTTTCGTTTTTGTAGAGGTACATGGTTTCGAGAGAGACATTGCGACGATACGCTACTCGCTGGTCAGAGACAAATACAAACGGAACGGAGTTTGACTCCAGTGAGTGAGAGGGTGGGGTTTGGGGGAGGTATGAAGCAAGAGAAATGCATAGCTATCATTGCGAGCCACAATGTGCTCGCGAGTCACATTTTCGCCACGGCTGGAGTAGGTCATCGAAATATTAGGTCTCCAGTTAATAAAACATACCAAAGGAACAAACAATGGATAGAGGCAATCGTCAGGAGATATCTTGAATACAAAGACAGGAATGATATAAAACGCTAACTTCGTGCAATATCTTATCACTTAAAAATGAAGAGGAAGATCAAGATCAAGAGATGGAGTAAAAAATTCATTGTAAATTGAAGATTTTTGTGTTTATACATTAGAAATTATGACCTCATGTAAAGGACATTTTTGTCCACACCTGTGGAGTAACGGTCAGCGCGTCTGGCTGAGAAACCAGGTGGCCCGGATTCGAATCCCGGCCGGGGCAAGTTACCTGGTTGAGGTTTTTTCCGGGGTTTTCCCTCAACCCAATACGGGCAAATGCTGGGTAACTTTCGGTGCTGGATCCCGGACTCATTTCACCGGCATTATCACCTTCATATCATTCAGACGCTAAATAGCCTAGATGTTGATACAGCGTCGCAAAATAACCCAATAAAATATAGGACATTTTACATTTGTGGACATTTAATTTTATGGACATTGTATTTGTGTACATTTAATTTTTATGGATATTTACGTTTGGACATTTTGCTAGTGGACATTTTAACCTCAACCATAAGACATCATTCATGAGGAAACTAAGTCAGAAGATAATGAGGTACGGTGGCCAAGATTTATTAAGGGAATCTGGCCGATACATCACGTCCTTCTAGTTAGCAGAGAAGCCAAAATTAAAACGAATTTTCGACAATTGTTTGTCAGTAATGGGACAAAGCTGTACTAAATTTTTATACATTCTTTTACAACGACGGGTAGCAACACAACGAACTCACCTCGGCCATAATATCTAGTGTTGTGGAATTTAATCGATTAATCGATCAATTTCTGTTGTAAGATTAATCGATCAAAATATTAAATCGAATATAATCGAGTCGATTAAAATTAATCGGTTGTAGTTGATACTAGTTTATTATTTTGTTAATACAAACTCATACTAAAAATTCCGACAATATTTCTCTCTCGGAAATTGCTTACTCAAAAGCTCAACAGTACTGTTATTTTCTAACTGCAAAGCAGGTAGCGTAGGGAAAATCTTTGCACAAATACTTCAGAAAGAGAAGGAGATATAAGGCCAGTGACCTAGTCTACCTCTATTCAATGAAACACAATGCGGAACTCTTATTAAGTTTTATGGTTTTCCAAGAAAACTTCCACCTTGTTGTCAGCTCATCTTCCTAGCATATGAAATACATACTTTTCTGGGATTCGTCCTCCTCATCCCTTATAAAATTGTCCTGTCTACACCGTGATATTATATTAGTCATACAGAGAATGAAATTTTTGACCGTAAAAAAAAATGCTGCTTGAAAGCGACATCATACAAGAAGCAAAATTTGATTTGTTATATTGAATTATTTCATCGTCACAATTTTACTGCTTGTTTGTTAAAATGTGTATATGATAAAGTTATGCAATTTGTGTTCTTATGTTCTGTGTGTTCTTGGAAAATATAGGCTAATTTCAATTAATGCTCCGCCATAAATGTTGTAACTAAAATCTTGTGCATCCCTCGGGTTTATCGTACGGCTCGTCCTCCCTCCACACGTTACCTGCACTTTGTTTACGTTTTCACTGTGCCTAAACGAGACGCTCTACTGTATGTTATTATTTATTATTTACTTTATTGCTAGTAAGTTTGAAATGAATACAAGTTAATAAATACAATGAAAGATAAACTAGCCCACTCCTGAATGAGTAAGACTCGTGCTCAGGAGGGGATTCCAATACAGACAAAAATAAAATTAAAATTGAGAGTGAATACAGATTAAATAGTGTTTAATATGTTTAAACCCAAACTATAAATCTAATACAATTTTTTTAAATTAATTTGGAGAGGATTCGTGGTTAAAATAATATTGGAATAAAATTTGTTTAATAATCTGGGGCCTTGACTCATGCTATGATAAAAAGCTGCATTGGTTTTACATTTTGGTTCACACAAACGCAGTCAATTCATATTTTTAGTTCTATATTTATGTATATACCTTTCAAAGTTATTAAGATTTCTATGAAAATATTTTAATAAAATAAAATAATACATTTGTTTAATTTTGAAAACTTTGAAGTGTTTAAACAACAATTCAGTTGGGTAATCTTTCTGCTTTTTTTAAACAAATTTTTAATCCTTTTTTCTGTAGTAAAATTAACGGATAAAGATTGGATTTATAAGTTCCACCCCAACCTATAATACCATACATAAATATAGAATGAAATAATGCTAAATAAATTATACGTAAACAGTTAATTGACAAAATATTTCTTAGAACAACAAAGTAACAATGTTTTACGTAATTTATTGCAAATATAATGAATATGATTATTCCATTTTAAATTATTATCAATAATTATACCTAAATATTTAATCCCATTAACTTCATTAATAACTGAACAATTGCAATTTATATCGGAACAATCAGAATTATGCATTTTAATTTGTAGTATAGATGAAATTGATTTATTACCTTTATTATTTAAACAAAATGGGATAGCTATTGCTTTTATCTTTATTAATTACAAGTGAATTTAAATCGAACCATTTGTTTTATTAATTTTAAGCCGCAATTTGCATTATAATAATCATCAGTCCAAGTTTTTCCACTAAAAACTAAAACAGTATCATCAGCATACGAATATAAATCACCTTCATATTCTTTAAGATCTATCATTAAAAGGTCATAAATATATCGGTCCCAGGACTGGTCCTTGCGGAACACCTATTTAATTTCAATAAATTTACTTAATACATTATCAATTTTAGTAGGTTTAACTCTATCATTTAAATAAGATTTTAATAAATTAAAATAATTATTTTTAATTCCAATACAATTTAATTTCTGTAATGATAAATGATGACTTACAGTATGTATGTATGTATGTATGTATGTATGTATGTATGTATGCATGTATGTATGCATGTATGTATGCATGTATGTACTGTTCTCCAACCAGGAGATCAACAGTGAAAGGAATGTGCTTACTATGGCGACATCTATTGGAGCGAAGTAGATATATAATATTATCGTTATAACGTCAGTTTAAAAACCATGCGCTCTCCTGCATTTGTTATTTCCTGTATGGAGAGATTAAAAGACCAGGAGATTAACAGTGATCTAATTTTGTAACTAGGGTAGTATAAACATGTGTGTATCAATGTTATTGTTTGTGCTGTGACAGCGAGCCAATAGAGATACGAGTACCCACGTGTGTGACCTTATGACAGGAACATTCATTCACAGCATTACTCCCCTTCTTCTCATCCGGCAGAGACTTTCTCGTGATTGGAGCACAGTATGTATGTGATTTCCGGTGTTTTAATCATATACAAAAACTTACAGTTCGCTACGTCTCTCTAAGAAACCTGACACGTAGTGTAGTTGTTCTAAAAAAAGTTGAGAGTATCTGTCCGGAATGTAACACAGGACCCTCAAAGTGGAAGTGGCCCTGTGGCTTCACACACGACGCCTAGCAGGCAGTGATCTGCACAGATGGTAGCAATCAAACATCCACTACGACAACCAGACGTTCTCAACTGCTTGCATAGTATTTCACTATCTGTGATAAAACCACGGTCCACATAATGCATCTTATTGCCATGAAGGTTTAACGACGCATTAAGACATGGTCAGAGCAGCAGAGCCTAGTAACATCCATTATGATAGTCCAAAGTGACACAAATATAAACAACGCCATCTTACTGCAAGAGGGGACACGCAACAAGATCAGTTTTATGCTTAATTTTTTATTCCATATATCTTCACGTATTCATTAAAAATAATCCACTTCAGCAGAGAGTACTAAGACAAATTACGCTAAGCATTTCGTACCTGTACTAGGCTATCTAGACCTTATTGCTTCTCATATTCTTTCAGATTATTTCTTCTTTCCATCCATCCATCCTTCCATATATCCAACAGCTCACCATCCAATCCATCCACTCATTCACCCACCCACCCACCCATCCATCCATCCATCCATCCAACAGCTCACACATCCATTCACACTCATGCACCCACACATCCATCCATCCATCCATCCAACAGCTCATACATCCATTCACACTCATGCATCCACACATCCATCCATTCATCCATCCATCCATCCATCCATCCAACAGCTCATACATCCATTCACACTCATGCACCCACACATCCATCCATCCATCCATCCATCCATTCACTCATGCACCCACACATCCATCCATCCATCCATCCATCCATCCAACAGCTCATACATCCATTCACTCATGCACCCACACATCCATCCATCCATCCATCCATCCATCCATCCATCCATCCATCCAACAGCTCATACATCCATTCACACTCATGCACCCACACATCCATCCATCCATCCATTCACTCATGCACCCACACATCCATCCATCCATCCAACAGCTCATACATCCATTCACTCATGCACCCACACATCCATCCATCCATCCATCCATCCAACAGCTCATACATCCATTCACACTCATGCACCCACACATCCATCCATCCATCCATCCATCCATTCACTCATGCACCCACACATCCATCCATCCATCCATCCATCCATCCAACAGCTCATACATCCATTCACTCATGCACCCACACATCCATCCATCCATCCATCCATCCATCCAACAGCTCATACATCCATTCACACTCATGCACCCACACATCCATCCATCCATCCATCCATCCATCCATCCATCCATCCATTCACTCATGCACCCACACATCCATCCATCCATCCAACAGCTCATACATCCATTCACTCATGCACCCACACATCCATCCATCCATCCATCCATCCATCCATCCATCCAACAGCTCATACATCCATTCACACTCATGCACCCACACATCCATCCATCCATCCATCCATCCATCCATTCACTCATGCACCCACACATCCATCCATCCATCCATCCAACAGCTCATACATCCATTCACTCATGCACCCACACATCCATCCATCCATCCAACAGCTCATACATCCATTCACTCATGCACCCACACATCCATCCATCCATCCATCCATCCAACAGCTCATACATCCATTCACACTCATGCACCCACACATCCATCCATCCATCCATCCATCCATCCAACAGCTCATACATCCATTCACACTCATGCACCCACACATCCATCCATCCATCCATCCATCCATCCATCCATCCATCCAACAGCTCATACATCCATTCACACTCATGCACCCACACATCCATCCATCCATCCATCCATCCATCCAACAGCTCATACATCCATTCACACTCATGCACCCACACATCCATCCATCCAGTCGACCTGGTTGGCAAGTTGGTATAGCGCTGGCCTTCTATGCCCAAGGTTGCGGGTTCGATCCCGGGCCAGGTCGATGGCATTTAAGTGTGCTTAAATGTGACAGGCTCATGTCAGTAGATTTACTGGCATGTAAAAGAACTCCTGCGGGACAAAATTCCGGCACATCCGGCGACGCTGATATAACCTCTGCAGTTGCGAGCGTCGTTAAATAAAACATAACATTTTCCATCCATCCATCCATCCATCCAAAAACTCATACATCCATTCACACTCATGCACCCACACATCCATCCATCCATCCATCCATCCATCCAACAGCTTATACATCCATTCACACTCATGCACCCACAAATCCACACATCCATCCATACTCATGCACCCACACATCCATCCATCCATCCATCCATCCATCCATCCATCCATCCAACAGCTTATACAGCCATTCACACTCATGCACCCACACATCCATCCATCCATCCATCCATCCATCCATCCATCCATCAATCCACCCATCCAACAGCTTATACATCCATTCACACTCATGCACCCACACATCCATCCATCCATCCATCCATCCAACAGCTCAACCATCCATCCATCAGCTCAACCATCCAATCCATCCACCCATCCACCATCCATCCATCAAACAGCTCATCCATCCATCTACTTATCCATTCATCAAACAGTTCAACCATCCATCCACCTACCCAATCAATCAATCAGTTCAGCCATCAAACAGATCATCCATGTATTCATCCACCCATCCATCCAACAGCTCAACCACCCATCCACCCATCCATCCAATCATCCATCCACCCACTCACCCACCTACCAATCCATCAAACAGCTCAACCATCCATCTACCCATGCATAAAACAGTTTATCCATCCACCCATCCATTTACAAACTCATCCACTCATTCATCCATCCAACACCTCACACATGCAATCCATCCACTCATCCACCATCCATCAAACAGCTCATATAGCCATCTACCTATCCATTCATCAAATAGTTCAACCATCCATCCACTCACCCATTAATCAATCAATCAATCAATCAATCAATCAATCAATTAATCAATCAATCAACCAATCAAACAGCTCACCCAACCATCCAACAGCTCATCCATCCATCCACCAATCAATCAATCAATCAATCAATCTGCAGCCGAAATTTTTCTGGTAATTTTCGATTTTCCAAAAATAATTGGTCCTAACATATATAATTAACCACCCTGAAACCGAAAATCGCTTTTTTGAAATTTTTGTTTGTATGTCTGTCTGTATGTTTGTTACCTTTTCACGCGATAATGACTGAACCGATTTATATGAAAATTGGAATATAAATTAAGTTCGTTGTAACTTAGATTTTAGGCTATATGGCATTCAAAATACTTTATTTAAAAGGGGGGTTATAATGAGGCCTGAATTAAATAAATCGAAATATCTCCCTTATTATTAATTTTCATGAAAAATATTACATGACAAAAGTTTCTTTAAAAATAATTTCCGATAAGTTTCATCCAATGCAAAATTTTGATAGGACTAATATTTAATGAGATAAATGAGTTTTGAAATTAAAATAACGCCATCTAAGACGGTGCAATGAATGAAGAACAAATGACTTCGTCTATAAGGGGCCTTGGACAACAACAATCGAAACAGGGGCCTTGGACATAAACAATAAAAAACTATTAAACATAGCCTACAGAGAATGTTTCTGTGTTTGTATGAAGTAACATCAGAATCTAAATTAACCGATTTGTATAATTAATTATTATTTCACCATTGGAAAGTGTAGTTTCTCTGTATGGACATAATGCTATAATGTTATTACAGTAACGTCTGAGTAAATCGAGGATAGGTAAGATTAAAATAGCTTCTTATGCACAAAAAATTTGATAGGCTATTTTGTACATTCGTTTTTTGTATTTCTTAAAATAATATTTATGTACACTCATTTTAATTTCAGAGAATTAACGAACAACGAGAGTGTATTGATTTAGTATGCAGTAATAGTACGTTAGCTTAGCAATCCATTATTTTATAATTAAAATTTTAACTATGCTCAATTGAATCGTGTTAAAATACATAAAATATATACGCAATAAATGCAATGCAAAAAAAATTAGGTAATGAGCGAAGCAGATTATCTTGCGCTGTTGTAAAAGTTGTTCCCTAGATCAAACGTCCTATTTTAATTATGTAATTACTTTATATCTATTTCTAACAGGAGCAGCGGAGCGCACGGGTACGGCTAGTAAATAAATAAATAAATAAATAAATGAATCAAACAATCAATCAATCACTTGGAAGTCATACACTAACATACAGATCATCCATTTATTCATCCATCCATCCACTCACCCACCTATCAATAAATAAATACATACATAAATAAATAAATAAAT
The DNA here is from genome assembly GCF_040183065.1 of Periplaneta americana. Classification (NCBI taxonomy): domain Eukaryota; kingdom Metazoa; phylum Arthropoda; class Insecta; order Blattodea; family Blattidae; genus Periplaneta; species Periplaneta americana. Next base: position 5,650,052 of record NC_091123.1, read on the forward strand.
AAATCAAACAATCAATCAATCACTTGGAAGTCGTACACTAACATACAGATCATCCATTTATTCATCCACTCACCCACCTATCAATAAATAAATAAATAAATAAATAAATAAATAAATAAATAAATAAATAAATAAATAAATAAATAAATAAATAAATAAATAAATAAATCAAACAATCAATCAATCACTTGGAAGTCATACACTAACATACAGATCATCCATTTATTCATACATCCATCCATCCATCCATCCATACACTCATCCATTCAACAGCTCATCCATCCATTCACTCATCCACCTACAATCAATCAGTCAGTTCAGCCATCAAACAGATCATCCATGTATTCATCCATCCATCCATCCATCCAACAGCTCAACCATCCATCCACCCATCCATCCATCCAATCATCCATCCACCCACTCATCCACCTACCAATCAATCAATCAGTCAGTCAGTTCAGCCATCAAACAGATCATCCATGTATTCATCCATCCATCCATCCAACAGCTCAACCATCCATCCACCCATCCATCCAATCATCCATCCACCCACTCACCCACCTACCAATCCATCAAACAGCTCAACCATCCATCTACCCATGCATAAAATAAATACCACCTATCAATAAATAAATAAATAAATAAATAAATAAATAAATAAATAAATAAATAAATAAATAAATCAATCAATCAAACAATCAATCAATCACTTGGAAGTCATACACTAACATACAGATCATCATTTATTCATCCATCCATCCATCCACTCATCCATTCAACAGCTCATCCATCCATCTACTCATCCACTCATCCACCAATCAATCAATCAATCAATCAATCAATCAATCAATCAATCAATCAATCAATCAGCTCACCCATCCATTCACCCAATTGTCTATCCATGCTACCACCCATCCAAACTTATCTATTTAGGTCAATTTAATTCGTCTGGTTGCTTATTCTTAACGTCCTGTTTTTATTTCTTATTCCTGCCTTCTTACTGTAATACTCTGCTCTCATTCTGTCCTTTAATTCCTTTCTTCCTAAGTCACATAGAGCACAGTACCAACGTCTAGGTAGCCTAAATTACCGGTACCGATTGTTTTAAGAACACCACCTTGGAGCGCAGTTCGAAGATAAGTGACACAAGTGACCGCAACGAAAAGCTGCAAGTGAGATCAATACCATTTACCAAGAACTGACCGAAATTTTCATTTGGGAGGAGGGGGTGTGGCGCCACTTGGGGCATCATCTCCAGAGTGCGGGTCTTATTGGCTACTTTGGGCGACAGTGTTTAGCGGGCTCGGGACGTGATTGGCGTTGCCACGGCAACGTTTACAAGACACCTACACGAGGCACGGCGCCCACGTACCGCCCTCGCCAGGCCGAGTTCGAACACAGACACGGGCAAATCCAGCACATCATCACTATTATTATTATTATTATTATTATTACTATTGCTCTAAGCTGAAAAAATTATTAACCAAGAACAAACTCCATTCTTCTTCTTATATTTAGGAAGATTATGATCTTATTGCGAATGACGTCAGTGGTGTCTAGAAACAGGGAGGTTTAATCCTTACGATGGGAGTTGTACCTTCATAGAAGGTCCTTAGTTCGCCGCATTGGGTCAGAGTGTGGTAGCTGTGTTCCGATGGGAATGACAGGAATAGCTAAATTGATTGTATTGCCAATTTCAAACAGGTATTGTGAATACTCATTTCATTTAGGCCTATTGTATTCCACAGATCTTACATTAGCATCATGAGTTATACAACATTTTCGCGAGACGAATAATTGAGGAAGAGAATTCGCCATAGATTATCTCGCATTTGCCTTATGGTTGGGGAAAACCTCAGAAAAATCCAAACTAGGTAATCAGCCCAAACGGAAATCTAACGTACAGCGGGATAACGAGTCTGCCGACTGAGCTACATTTATGGGTAGGCCTATACAAAAAATATAGGCCTAGAATACATGGAAAGCGGATAATTCAATTTACAAATCTAAACAATTATTCACGAGCTGAGCTATGAAAATGTATCATAATAATAACATACCATGTATACTTACTTACAAACGGCTTTTAAGGAACTCGGAGGTTCATTGCCGCCCTCACATAAGCCCGCCATTGGTCCCTATCCTGAGCAAGATTAATCCAGTCTCTACCATCATATCCCACCTCCCTCAAATACATTTTAATATTATCTTCCCATCTACGTCTCGGCCTTCCGAAAGGTATTTTTCCCTCCGGCCTCCCAACTAACACTCTATATGCATTTCTGGATTCGACAAAACGTGCTACATGTCCCGCCCATCTCAAACGTCTGGATTTTATGTTCGTAATTATGTCAGGTGAAGAATACAATGCGTGCAGTTCTGCGTTGTGTAACTTTCTCCATTCTCCTGTAACTTCATCCCTCTTAGCCACAAATATTTTCCTAAGAACCTTATTCTCAAACACCCTTAATCTCTGTTCCTCTCTCTAAATGAGAGTCCAAGTTTCACAACCATACAGAACAGCCGGTAATATAATAAATTCTAACTTTCAGATTTTTTGACAGCAGACTAGATGACAAAAGCTTCTCAACCGAATAATAACACGCATTTCCCATATTTATTCTGCGTTTAATTTCTTCCCGAGTGTCACTTATATTTGTTACTGTTGCTCCAAGATATTTGAACTTCTCCACCTCTTCGAAAGATAAATCTCCAATTTTTATAGTTCCATTTAGTACAGTATTCTGGTCACGAGACATAATCATTTACTTAGTCTTTCGGGATTTACTTCCAACCCTATCGCTTTACTTGCTTCAATTAGAATTTCCGCGTTTTCCCTAATCGTTTGTGGATTTTCTCCTAGCATATTCACGTCATCCGCATAGACAAGAAGCTGATGTAACCCATTCAACTCCAAACCCTGTCTATTATCCTGAACTTTCCTAATGGCATATTCTAGAGCAAAGTTAAAAAGTAAAGGTGATAGTGCATCTCCCTGCTTTAGCCCGCAGTGAATTGGAAAAGCATCAGATAGAAATTGGCCTATACGGACTTTGCTGTAAGTTTCACTAAGACACATTTTAATTAATCGAACTAGTTTCTTGGGAATACCAAATTCAATAAGAATATTATATAAAACTTCTCTCTTAACCGAGTCATACGCCTTTTTGAAATCTATGAATAACTGATTTACTGTACCCTTATACTCCCATTTTTTCTCCAATATCTGTCGAATACAAAAAATGTGATCAATAGTCGATCTATTACGCCTAAAACCACACTGATGATCCCCAATAATTTCATCTACATATGGAGTTAATCTTCTCACAAGGATATTCGACAAAATTTTGTACGACGTCAACAAAAGTGATATTCCTCGAAAGTTACTACAGTTAGTATTGGCCCCCTTCTTAAAATTAGGTACAATTATGGACTCCTTCCATTGTTCTGGTACAATTTCGTTTTTCCAAATTGCAAGTACAAGTTTATAAATTTCGCTAGATAATGCCTTTCCACCCTCTTGTATTAATTCTGCTGGAATTTGATCAATACCTGGAGACTTGTACTTTTTCAGATTTTCTATCGCAATTTCGACTTCAGAAAGCGTGGGTTCGGGTATAAATGGCTCAGCAGTTTGTATTTCAATTTTGTCCCGATCATTTCTATTTGGCCTATGTATATTTAGTAGTTGCCCAAAATAGTTTTTCCATCTGTTCAGGATTGAATTAGCGTCTGCAAGCAAGTCACCATTCTCATCCTTGATCACGTTTACCCTTGCCTGATATCCGTTTTTAAATTCCTTTATACCCTTATATAAATGTCGAATGTTTTTATTCTTACTATTTGTTTCTACCTCATTCAGTTTTTCCTTCAAGTAATCTCTCTTTTTATTCCTAAGTGTACGACTTGCTTCCCGTCATCATTTCTTACTTGTTGAAAACTTCTGGAAATCTTCGTTGAAATTTGCATAGACATTTTCCGTATGGCACATTATTTATTTAACCCTGAAATTGGCAAAGCTTCGTTTCTCACACTAGTTTATTAAACCTTGTCGGACTGTAAAGAAAACGACTATCGCATATATTTTATATGTTGTGCAATATTATAGTATTGGGAAATTTTAATTTTCCTACCAATTTTTTTCTATTGTTCTATTAAAATTATAGCATACAGCCTATTAACCTGTTGTATCCTATAGGATACTTTGCCAATTTAAGGGTTAAGTGGGTGATGAGTAAAATTTCTATTTTATAAATTTTTCTAGCTACGTCCTTGATTTTTTGTACACATAATCAGCGTGATAGGTAATGATGTGGTGGAGTTTCATTCCTGTGAATCGATTAGCTTCTGAGTTATTAATAAAAAATATTATGAAAATTTTGCATATTTGAAAATGAAAAGTGTCGCTCAATTTTTCAGTAAAATGTTTGATTTTTTTCTTTGCAAGACCAGTGACATATTTAGAAAAACATCACGCATTAGTTTTCCTATATCTTTACTACAAAAGGAGAAAAAATTATGACCACTGCATACCTAAAAATATAGTTTTTCCATTGCCACTACAAATATTTCATTTTTATAAAAAAAAAAGTATTCATTTAATCATAAAATCCACGCGCTATTTTGTTAACCACAGTGTACAGAACATGCAGTGGCCTAAAATTAAAATAATTGTAAGAGTCTTAACACTTCGAACCATGCAAAATGTGTTGGAAAAAAAAAAAAAAAAAAAAGGTATGAGAAAACAGCGTGTAAAATTTGTATAGAATTGAAATTCAAGGATGCAGGCATTTATATATTGCCTTCTTTTCTTTTTTTTTTTTTCTTGTATTAGCACCTCAAAAAACCTCTCTGAAATTTATTTTTCCCCTGAAAATCTCCCTAACATTTTTATCCCCTCAAAACCTCCCCCTGGAAAAGAGTTTTCCCCCCAATTTGAGGGAAATATGCTATGCTATGTGCTATTTGGTAGGATGGAAGAGAAGGCCTTATGGTCTTAATCCTATCAGAATAAATAAATAAATAAGTAAATAAATGAATAAATGAGTGAATGAATGAATGAATGCATGAATGGATGGATGGATGGATGGACGGATGAATGAATGAATGCATGCATGGATGGATGGATGGACGGATGAATGAATGAATGAATGAATAAATGAATGCATGCATGGATGGATGGATGAATGAATAAATAAATAAATAAGTAAATAAATAAATAATTAAATAAATAAATAAGTAAATAAATAAATAATTAAATAAATAAATAAGTAAATAAATAAATAATTAAATAAGTAAATAAATAATTAAATAAATAAATAAATAAATAAATAAATAATTAAATAAATAAATAAGTAAATAAATAAATAATTAAATAAGTAAATAAATAATTAAATAAATAAATAAATAAGTAAATAAATAATTAAATAAATAAATAAACAAACGAACGAACAAACAAACAAATACATAAATAAATAAACAAATAAACAAACAAATAAACTTACGAACAAACAAATAAACAAATAAATAAATAAATAAACAAATAAATAAATAAATAAACAAACAAATAAACTTACGAACAAACAAATAAACAAATAAATAAATAAACAAATAAATAAATAAACAAATAAATAAATAAACAAACAAACAAATAAATAAATAATTTTTATTCTTTCGAGCGCCGCAGAACTTTGAATCTTGCTCAACATATAAATAAGAGACTGCTGATTCATTTTCACAACTAAACGAAAATGTGATTTTTGACTGAAAATGCCCAAAATTTCACCCGTCACCTCCCTTAAAAGAAAAGAGAGTCACCAGTACCAGTCAGTACCCAGACGGATTCAGTGAAACACGCGTCATCTTGAGTCACTCAGTACATTTGACAACGTCGCGCTTCCATGTTACTGGCTCTCGCGAAACGTTAGCAGCTTTGGACTCCACACTAAAGCAGGATCCTTTCCGTCCGCCCTCGAAGATCTGGCCAGCCATTTGACAGAAATCTAACGCAACGATTGGCTGGCCGGAAGAAGCAGAGTTTCAGTCGGTTCGCCTCTGTAGTAAGATGATTGCTATAAACCTATCAGAACATTTACCGCGTAGATCAATTCTCACTTTTTTTTATAACTAGCAGTGTTGAATTCAGACCTTCCCCTCCACTCCCGAGTGGATTTAAACTACACAGGGTGGGGACATTACGCGGGAGAAGGTGGAGCTGATGACAAAATAAACAGTGTTGCCAACTTGGTGGTTTTTCCCTCAAATTGGGGGGAAAACACTTTTCCAGGGGGAGGTATGGGCGGATAAAAATGTTAGGAGGATTTTCAGGGGAAAGATACATTTCAAAGGTGTTTTTTGAGGTGTTTTTCCAAACTACGTCATTATGATTTATTTTAAAATTAATTATAGTGAAACTACTGTGTTGTGTAATTGGACGGAGTTACGCAATAATAGACCAACCGACAATTTGAAAAAAAAGTGAGATATTTTCACAAATCTGTTGATGGCAGACTAATTTAACTCGGAATCTCTCCTCTTTCAGTGTTGTATGCACAAAGTTTCAACAAATAAAGTTCAGTAGTAAATGTTTTACTAGAGTGTTAGTTGGGAGACCGGAGGGCAAAAGACCTTTGGGAAGGCCGAGACGTAGATGGGAAGATAATATTAAAATGGATTTGAAGGAGGTAGGATATGATGGTAGAGACTGGATTAATCTTGCTCAGGATAGGGACCAATGGCGGGCTTACGTGAGGGCGGCAATGAACCTCCGGGTTCCTTAAAAGCCAGTAAGTAAGTAAATAAATGTTTTACGGTGATTTTATTTTATCCATACCCAAACGTATTACCCTGTAAATAAATACAATCACAAAACTAAAGGAAGAGTATATTATGGATTTATAAATTTGTCCTACAGAATAATCTCTGTAATGTTGACAATTAATATTTGAGGAGAAAAATTCGCTCCGGCGCCGGGGATCGAACCCGGGTCCTTGGTTCTACGTACCAAGCGCTCTGACCACTGAGCTACGCCGAATTCAATCCACAGCACCGGATCGAACCTTCCTCCTTCAATGTTTCTCTTTGTGGCCTGACTCCAAGTTAGGCATATATGTTGACGTATATGTCCAATGTCAACTGCCATTATACTAGGAGCGCACTCAGTTGAGTGATTTATTTGGCCGGGATTCCGCAGTTATGATGCACTGCTAGCTGTGAGAATATTATGGATTTATTAATTTGTCCTACAGAATAATATCTGTAATGTTGACAATTAATGTTTGAGGAGAAAAATTCGCTCCGGCGCCGGGGATCGAATCCGGGTCCTTGGTTCTACGTACCAAAAGGAAACGGCCACAAAGGGAAACACTGAAGGAGGAAGATTTGATCTGGTGCTTTGGATTGAATTCGGCGTAGCTCAGTGGTCAGAGCGCTTGGTACGTAGAACCAAGGACCCGGGTTCGATTCCCGGCGCCGCAGCGAATTTTTCTCCCAAAACATTAATTAAAGGAAGAGTACAAATTATATAGGCTGATCAGTATGGGTTATATTGAAACAATGAAAATTACCTTGAAATCAGTGTTACCGAAAACAAAGAAGTAATAAACTGTGTAGGCCTATTAAAAAATTTTAGCTGCAAAAAACTAATTCTGTGCATAAAAATATTTCTAAGTAACTTAACTTTAAAGGACTGAGGGCTAAGGCTACCCTGATGTCCAGCGGCAGCGAATTCCAGAAGCGGGCCATGGCTATTGAGAAAGAACTTGAGCACAGAGATGTCTGATGACGTGGCACTGATACCAACAGATTGTGCTGAGAACGAGTATTACGGAGGGTAGCTGCGAATATACTGAATAAGCATTTGGGTACAGCCGATAAGGGGGTGGTCCTCCAGCTTTGGGGGTCGGGCGAAGGGCTAACAATCTATCAGAATAAAAAAGAGCTTGTTACGAAACCCCAACATAGGTGTTAATTGGAAGACCTGAGGGGGGGAAAAATAGGGAGGCCGAGACGTAGATGGGAGGATAATATTAAAATGGATTTGAGGGAAGTGGGATATGATGCTAGGGACTGGATTAATCTTGCTCAGAATAGGGACCAATGACGGGCTTATGTGAGAGCGGCAATGAACCTCCGGGTTCCTTAAAAGCCATTTGTAAGTAATGCTCAAAATAGGCCTATAAAGTTTCTTGTTGCAAACGAACTTTGGACTCGTCTTGGAGAAAGTAATTTCGAAGTAGCATCATAAATATATTGTTACGTCCTCTACCTGGAATATTTGGCAACGCTGACTTATTCTGCCAGTGTCCGGCGTGCATTATGACACCCTGTACCTGATGATAGGCCTACTGACTTGTTCCATTAGGGACAGTCCAACTGATCGCATTCTAACACACTTTCGGTGTGCTGTGGGATCTCCTCCGCACGTGATAAAGACATCCGGGCTTCGAACATGACCGGCGACCTTCGCCTGACACCCCACATGAACTTTAACATTTCCCGTAATTGTGTAATTCTCAACCCTTCTGAAAAGTCATACAGTTCATGAAACAAGATAGCCGTGTTTGCAGATGAACAATGGATAACAACGCAGTTTGCGCTATTTAAAGGTTACCTCACTGTGACCCCTGATTTACTGTGTACCCACCCAACCCCGCTGTTTCAATACTACGAAATGCTCCTCAAACTGAACGCTGGGAGTCACGTCAAATGTTTATATTCATGTTTGATAAAACGCTCAGCGATTGTCGAACGGGTAAATGTCGAAATGCTATGTTCTAGGGCAGAGTTCAACTATAGTTCATTTACTGATGTTTTAGCCAGTGGAAAGGGGTTGTATCTGCAGCCAGTGAAGCGTATCGGCACACGACACTTTACAAGAAGCCAAGCGCTGTCGTACACGTTATTTGAAGAACAGGCTCTTTACTTACGAGTTGAAACAGAGTTGCCAACCCTAGAGAAATTTCCCTAGATTTAGGGAAAACATACGCAATATAGGGAAATAGGAAAACTAGGCTTGATTCTAAGAATTTTTTTTGGACAACAGGACCGTAGAAGCGGGCTACTTGTACGCTACTGGAACCCAGAAGAAAAAAATGTTTTCGTCGATGTAAAATAACAGTTTGGTGTGGAAAGTTGTGTTTTTTTCCTCTGCAAACTTTCATCTGTACAAATATTTTCACCTAAGTTACTCCAATGGCAAGTAAACATTTTTTTTTGTTCTGGGTTCAAGTAACACTTTAAGGGTCCAAGTAGCCCGGTTTGACGGTAACAAATATAAATGACACTCGGGAGGAAATTAAACGCAGAATAAATATGGGAAATGCCTGTTATTATTCGGTTGAGAAGCTTTTATTATCCAGTCTGCTGTCAAAAAATCTGAAAGTTAGAATTTATAAAACAGTTCTATTACCGGTTGTTCTGTATGGTTGTGAAACTTGGACTTTCACTTTGAGAGAGGAACAGAGATTAAAGGTGTTTAAGGATTAGGTTCTTAGGAAAATATTTGGGGTTAAGAGTGATGAACTTACAGGAGAATGGAGAAAGTTACACAACACAGAACTGCACGCATTGTATTCTTCACCTGACATAATTGGGAACATTAAATCCAGACGTTTGAGATGGGCAGGGCATGTAGCACGTATGGGCGAATCCAGAAATGCACATAGAGTGTTAGTTGGGAGGCCGGAGGGTCGCTTTTTCCAGTGCACAAAAGAATAGAAATTATAAGATGTATTGAAATTTCTAAATATATAAAACTCAGTAAATATTACCAAAAAAGTTCTTTCCATACCACATTCCTTAAACAGCATTCGAAAATTCCTTCCGCTATCACTCAAGAAAATACTAGTGGAAACACTAGTAATGCCCCACTTCGATTATTGTGATTTTCTACTGACTGACCTCAATGTCAACCAGTCGCAAAGATTACAACGTGTTCATAATTCTTGTGTTCGCTTCGTCTGCGATATCCGTCACGCTGACCACATTACCCCATCCTTCCAAACTCTAAACTGGCTACGGCTTAACGAACGTAGAAATTTTCACTCTCTTGTTCTCCTTTTCCAAGTCCTTCACACCTCTACACCTACCTACCTTGCCTCCCGTTTCAGTTACCTGTCATCATATCATAATCTCTTCACACGCACGCAAAATAGCCTCATACTAGCCATACCAACACATAAGACATCATCGTATTCATCATCATACACAATCTCTCTCTCGCGCTTGTCGAATACCCTACCCAGTGACATCAGAGACTGTCGGAATTTAGTAGCGTTGAAAAGCAAGCTTATTAAGCGTTTTCTTACTGCGTAGAGTAGGTTTAATTTTTACTTAATTAATAAAATAAATGCTTCTCTCTTCTTAACTTTTACAATAAACTGTCTAGCTTTTATTAATCAGTTAATCTTTTAGTACTTTGATTTTTATTGTATTTGTAAATTTAATATTAATTGTAGTTATAATTGTAATTGCATTCTTAATATTGTAGTTGTAATCCCCTGGTAGAGGGGAAGAGAAGGCCTAATGGCCTTATCTGTACTAGGTTAAATAAATAAATAAATAAATAAATAAATAAATAAATAAATAAATAAATAAATAAATAAATAAATAAATAAATAAATAAATAAATAAATAAATAAAAATACATATTAATTATGATCTAGATTTGTTTAGTTCTTAAAGACAATTTTAGGTTTCTTTAGGTTCAACAGAATTTACATATTTGACTCTTATAACAATGATTCGGAAAATTATCTGTAGTAATGTCACGAGAGGTCTGAGATATGCCGATAAATCCACGACCGAAGCGAGTGGATTTATCTGGGAAATCTCAGACCTCGAGTGACATTTATTAGGACTATTTCGTGAATAAAATAAAAATGTAAATAAGATATATCCCTAAAATTCGATCACAAAATGTTAATAATTGTATATTTACGAATACTTAACCTATTCAGACATTGTGAAGTTGAAATAGATGAATATCGATTACTGCAATAAAGAAATTCGATGTTATTATTCAGTAATGCCAATTGCGAAAAGTGAAATACAGGTTTAACAATGTTAATTACATGTACTGCACTTTTCTCTTATTATTATGACATAAATGCATTTTCATTATCTGCTGAAATCATAATTTAATTTAAAATTTTATAATATAATTACAGTAACCTGATTAATACATTAATTAAATTAAGAATTGTTGAAAACGCAGTTATCTAATGTGAATGAAGGAATGTAATTTTTTTTCAGATAGCCTACAATGGACATGGAATTGGAAGATGAAGATGTACTTTATAGGCTATAGTTATAGGTTAGATTACATGTGGGAGCGGGACCAATGTCAGCTGTGCCTTATTTCGACCGTTACTACGTGCTACAGGAAAGCATTTTTTATAGCTCGACAAACGCATTCTCGCTGTAGTTTGTAGAGGAACTAAGGCTGCATCTACACAGTTCAATATTCCAATCGCGTATGCGTGCAATCTGGGAAGAATATGAAAGAATCAAGTTTAAAACGTACGTTAAATTAAGGTGCATGAAGATTTTATGTCTACATGGTGCGCCGTTTTGAACGTCGTCTTCACTGCGTAAATATATTAATTAATATTAAATATTAATCTTGCAGTCATTGCTTTAAAGTTGAAAGAAAAGTTTAACCGTGTAGTTGCATCTTAATGTATTCATGATCATCGATTTACGGGGGAACAGTTGGCGACAATGACTAAACAAAAGAACGACCATGCGATAAATTGATAGCGATAAATCTAGCTGCAAAAATTATCGCAAAGTGTGACTGTGATTGGTTGGAATTCAAAATTTTATTACACTTCATTGGTCGAAAATGGAATGACGTCATATAAACGAAATAGTCTAAGAAATTTTGAGTTCAGAAGTAAGGAAAAAAAAAAATAGGTAAAATCTATAAATCCGGTCCCTAGTGATTATGAAAATGAACGTCTGTCACTGCTCAAGACACCACAAGACAAGCAACAGACACAGTGCGTGAGGAAGGTATATCTGAAACCCGGATTTGCTGCACAATGCCACCCACTACGTTGTGTCGCATGGAAATCTGTCTGCCGCGGTGATCGATAGCATAATCACCAAGAATTAAACGGTCGTCATTAATAGTCTATTAAAAACTGCTCCACTCTTCACCTCGTTAAGCGCGCTCCATCCCCCAGTACAGACGTGGACAAATTATTAGCAAAATTTAAGATTTTTATTATATATTTTTACAAAATATGATTCTTCAATTTAGACTACAGTTGACATTTTTGTGTATTTCCAAATTATTAGCAAAATTGAAGATTTGTATTGTATATTTTTCAAAATTTAACTCCTCAATTTGGACTACAGTTGATATTTTTGCATATTTACAAATTATTAGCAAAACTGAAGGTTTTTGTTGTATATTTTTACAAAATTCGATTCTTCAATTTGTACTACAGTTGACATTTTGGATATTTCGAAATTATTAGCAAAACTGAAGAATTTTGTTTGATATTTTTACAAAATTTGACTCTTCAATGCAGTTGACAATTTTGCTAATTTACAAATTATTAGCAAAATTGAAGACTTTTATTATATATTTTTACACAACTTGACTCTTCAATTTAAACTACAGTTGACATTTTTGCATATTTCTGTCTACTGTAATGATGGAAATATCCAAAATTGTCAAATGTAGTCTAAATTGAAAAGTCAAATTTTGTAAACAGAATTATCATAAAAATCGTCCATTTTGTTAATAATTTGTCCACGTCTGTAGTCAGCCGCCCTTCACTGCCACATTCATTTCGGTATCAGTCGCTATGTAGGCAGAAATGCGGGTATACAGTTAGATAGGAATGTGGGTAGATAGTTAAGTAGGTACCTAATGTATACGTTAATTTGACATTTCTGACAAAATAAAACACATAATTAAGTTCAACAATAAATAGGCCTACCTTAATTGTGTAAAAATGTTATCAAGTCTACAACTATAGAAAAAAACTGACATTTTGTAATGTTTTTAGATTTTCTTGAAGTTTTACTGTCAAGAACTGTTTAACAAGTTGAATAACCCTTCATATATTTACTGATGCTGTGAAGATAAAATTTTAGCAGGTCATGTATTTGTCCTTTAAGTTCTTCTGAGTATATATAATGTGCTGTTGATATTACTTTCTAACATATTTATTATGAGGCTTATAATTTATCGTGTAAATTTCTGTGGGAATTTTTGAGACTAACATAAATAACAAAAAGTATGAAGACTCACCTAGGTAATACTGCTTCATCCATGATTTTAAACATGTGAGAGCATTCACATGCTCCGAATTAAGTGCCGCTCCACGTTTAGTAACAATGTTTCCTGCATCACTAAACACGAAAAACATTTTTTCCTGTCAAGCACTTCTCCACGATCGTTCAATTTAAATCCAAACGTTTCACCGAGTTTACCTCTCAAATTCTCATATGACATAATGGAGTTTACACTTTTCACAAACCACAGAAAACTGATTTTTTTTATCAAACTAAACACACAACCTTCATATACAAACTCAGTACAGAAACTGCAACTGCAAAAGTACAGATGTCGAAACAGAAGACTGACCCCTGTTGTAACCGAATTACCAGATTTTAGGAAGAGAAGAAGGTAGTTACGCTCCTACTTGCACACAGTGTAGACATGGCTATTTTATAAGGGATGAGGAGGACGAATCCCAGAAAAGTATGTATTTCATATGCTAGGAAGATGAGCTGACAACAAGGTGGAAGTTTTCTTGCAAAACCATAAAACTTAATAAGGGTTTCGCATTGTGTTTCAACTTTCAATAGAGGTAGACTAGATCACTGTCCTCATATCTCCATCTCTTTCTGAAGTGTTTGTGCAAAGGTTTTCACTACGCTACCTGGTTTACTGTTAGAAAATAACAGTACTAATGTGCTTTTAAGTTAGCAATTTCCGAGAGAGGAATATTGTCGGAATTTTTAGTATGAGTTTGTATTAAAAAAATAATAATTAATATCAACTACAACCGATTAATCTTAATCCATTCGATTATTCGATTAAGTATTTTTGATCGATTAATCTTACAACAGAAATTGATCGATTAATCGATTAAATCCCACAACAATAATATATATATATATATATATATATATATATATATATATATATATAGAGAGAGAGAGAGTCACAATTCTCATGAGACTGATGTCATCACCTAATTCAGTATACTATTACTGCAAACTTTAGTGTTTTTCTTATCAAAACTGGTAAAGGAGAATTATCACCACGGAAGAGCAATAAATTTTGCAGTAATATACTGAATTAAATGAGACATCACCCTTAACCCAATGGACTCGTAACTAATTTTTCCTGCACTCTGATTTTAATGCCCAGATTGGGGATGAATGTGCAGTTTGCTGTAAAAAAAAATGGTAAAAAAACTACGCAATATTTTAACGCAGAATTTACAGCAGTCTAAAATTTTTCATGAGATAAATCTTACGCGACCACAGTTCGTCAAACGAGGTGTTGGGTTAAGACATTAAGAGTATTGCGACTTCGATTGTTTTTGCCTGTACTCTTCATATTTATAGCAACTTGTTTTACACATATAACTTATACTCTGTTAAATGATTTAAAATTAAACTCACTTAGTAACGGCTGAATGTATATTTATTTTAAAAATTCTGTTACTGATTCAACTAGAAAACAGACTGTAAATGTAATCAATGTAGCTTAAATAATGGGTTTGCACGGATCACTCAGAAAAAAACTATCCGTGTAATGTACAAGAATTGTTCAAAACAGCCCGGTTGTTTTCAAATAAAATTTGGGTTTTGAAGAAAAAATGAATATGACTGAAATTAAATACAGTATAGTGTGATCCATTTGGGTATGGATAAAATAAAAAACATCGTAAACATTTACTACTGAACTTCATTTGTTGAAACTTTGTGCATACAACACTGAAAGATGGGAGATTCCTCATTGCGCACCCTACACAACTCATAACGGTGATGCAATTCAGCCCATGTCCATTGTAACATAAGAGGGGTGATTTGTTGAAAAGCTTGAGTAATTTTTACTCTCAGATCATCAATGTTCCTGGGTTGCTGTGAATAGACAATGTCTTTAACAAAACCCTCACGAAGAAGTCAGGCGGGATTAGATCTGGGGAGTTTGGGGACCAAGCCAAGAGATAGCTGCTTCTCATACTAGGTTTCGCCTGTGATCTGCATGGTTTTTTTAAAACACAGAACCTGTTTCTACAAATGTTCGATACCACAACATTATGGAATCGTATTTAGGTACATTACGCACACCATACTCAAGTCGAAATTCCCTTTTAACTCTTTTAACACTCTCAAATTTAGCATACCAGAGAACACATTGTGCCCGCTGTTGATTTGTTTTTTTTAGTAGGTTATTTTACGACGCTTTATCAACATCTTTGGTTATTTAGCGTCTGAATGAGATGAGATGAAATGAGTCCGGGGTCCAGCACCGAAAGTTACCCAGCATTTGCTCAAATTGGGTTGAGGTAAAACCCCGGATAAACCTCAACCAGGTAACATGGCCCGACCGGGAATCGAATCCGGGCCACCTGGTTTCGCGGCCAGACGCGTTAACCGTTACTCCACAGGTGTGGACCTGTTGATTTGTAGTAACCATTTTAATCATCTACGATTTCATTTGTCCTTTCAGATTATTATGCATTGTTGGTTGTCATATATGGAAACTCCCATCTTTTTTTAATCATAATATAAACAGCAAGAAATTTTTCATACTATCATAATAGCTTTATAATAATAAATTAATATTACCCATACCCAAACGAATCAGAGTGTCAAATGTAAACAGTGTTCAAATAACATTGTTGTTTTGAAATAAAACTTGAGAACAAAAACAAATAAATGAAAAAATGCATTCGATTTGCCTTAAAAAATAATGGGCCCAAAAATTTACCCAGTCAGTAAAACTCTTCGAAACCGACATCAAGCACTTCTTTCTATCCCTCATCATAGAACGTCTTTGTACTCATCTTCCTATACTGTAGAAATACCTCGCCTCTGGAATTCGTTACCTAGTGACGTCAGGGACTGCCGGACTTTATCACATTTCAAAATTAAATTGGAAAATCTTGTCTTAGTTAATGTTTTTTAGGTATTGCTAGAAGTATTGATTTGTGTTTTTTTCTTTTTTAATCTAGATTAAAATTGCAAGTTTCTAGTTAATGTTAGTTAATTAGTTAGGATACAATTAATTATAATACTTAATCACTCATTTAAAGTTTGTGAGACTGCAACCTGTGTATATTTTTGTGCGAGATCGTGCGTATTTGCTTGTTTTCCGCACAGAACCAATACGCGGTAAGTGTGAAATACCACATTCAGTATTCCCAACGTAACACACATAACAATTTCCCTCTTCTTACCGCTTAAGCGCGACATTCATTTTACTGCTTTAGGCTTTTAACATATTATTTTTAGAGACGTTTAACATAGTGATAATTATAAATTGGAAACTTACCACTGCAATTTCACCTAAATTGCAATGTTAATTATTGTTTTTAAATATTTACAAAAAATAAGTAAAGTCTACTACTCCACGAAACTTATTGCATTCCTGATACAAGTAACATTAAGGAAGCCGTGAAAAAAACGACAAGATTCCAGATGCCGATGTTATTACTGCAATATGTTATATAAATAATATTGTTAAAATATTAAAATGAAAAATAAATCATTACATAACCTTACCGTTTGTTTTAAGTTCGCATTTATAGACTGGGGGGAAAAAAAGACAGACGTATATCACGGCCTGCTGGAGTTTAGTAAACACAGAAAATATTTTATAGCAACAATGTTGAAGAAAGATATTTTGGTGTTCCGAAGTTGTCGTCATTAAACAGAAACCAAGATGGAGATTTCATTGCAACTAATTAGAAATTCGTCTTTCAGGTATGTAATAAACGATCTTCGCACAAAATAATGTACGATACACGAGCGGTATGTTTGTTTTCATGTTCTCGGAAATTAAAAAAGCTCAACTACGTTTCGCTTTTTCAATCTTTTCCTCGACCATGAAAACGTCAACATACCGTTCTTGTAACGTGTATTACTATTGTGTGGCTTTACTATGTTTATAGTGTTTTTTTCTCTCTCTTTATTTTTTGTGTAGCTTTACTTTGTAAGTGTATTTTTTTCTGTTTATTTCTATTATTGTATTTGTATTCGTGGTGTTGTGGAAGAGAAGGCCTGATGGTCTTAACTACACCAGAATAAATAAATAAATAAATAAATAAATAAATAAATAAATAAACAAATAAATAAAACTTGAAAAAGAAAAACCTCAGTCAACCAAGTGATAATAATGAAAAAGACAATTAACTGAATTTCCGTCAAAATATGAAAATGTGTATAAGAGTAAAACGGTAGTGCAATAATATCTGTTGGTTGTTGCAGCCTATTATAAGCTTATCTTGGACGGAGGAACACTCCACGGTTAGGGTTAGGCCCTACATACAGATGCCTCAAACTAGCAAGCTGTCTCGTTCGCGCAGGCGCATAGTGCACTTCTCCCCTACCACTGTCCGCCTACTGCTGTTCACTGTGGACTAGAACGGTACAGCTCAGTTCTAATAACAGTTGAGAAGGCTGCATAGGGAGGGTACATGTTGAATACATTGTCAAGAGGTCAACTTTTCAGATAATATGACTATACCTGGGTATCGGAGCCTAGGTGGGCCCCCTCCGTTAGCTCTACTACTTCCCCTCTCCAGGCAGCTTCCTAGTTTGAGGCATCTGTACCTGCTTCGTTGCTAGTTCGGCAGAGAAAGGAATATCATCTGTTCGATTCGTTGTCTCTTTATTATTGTTTCTGACGAATTTAAAGCTGAGGGATATTTGCGCTCTAAAAGGGAATTTAAAGCGAAGGAAATGGGAAATTTACCAAAAGGACTTACCATTGCTGATAGCAGGGAAAACAAGAAGCGCCATGAAAGAGCTTTATACAGGCATTAATTTGTTCTAGTACCGCGAACAAGACAGATAAGAGCTGCGCCCCCTCGTAGCGCGTTCAGTATCTGCAGGCGCAGCGAAACTACTGAACTAGGAAGAGGCCTGCTTCCTGCGATACGTTCGCTCCGACATGAGGGAAGTTGCGACATTGCTGCATGTACCTTGACGCCTCTAACCTCCATTTACAACGTCATCAGTGAATGTCACACATATGACGCGACTACAGGTGTGTGCGAAACTAATCTGCCGCGACTAATGGACACAACGAGAGTTCACAGCCGACAGATACACAAAACGTGAAATTTAAAACCGTCATTTGGCGAGGGATACACAAATAGATTCAAAATTTACGAAACCTCGGATGTCTTTGCATGTAGGACACGGTGCAAATGGCCCAATATGTCGTACTACGTGGGAGGGAAGAGGGTACCACAGTTTTATTTTCATTTCATTTTATTTATTCTATTCCATAGAAATTTGTGGGCTAAAGCAAGGAGATGCACTATCACCTTTACTTTTTAACTTTGCTCTAGAATATGCCATTAGGAAAGTCCAGGATAACAGAGAGGGTTTGGAATTGAACGGGTTACATCAGCTGCTTGCCTATGCGGATGACGTGAATATATTAGGAGAAAATCCACAAACGATTAGGGAAAACACGGAAATTTTACTGGAAGCAAGTAAAAAGAGATAGGTTTGGAAGTAAATCCCGAAAAGACTAAGTATATGATTATGTCTCGTGACGAGAATATTGTACGAAATGGAAATATATAAATTGGAAATTTATCTTTTGAAGAGGTGGAGAAGTTCAAATATCTTGGAGCAACAGTAACAAATATAAATGACACTCGGGAGGAAATTAAACACAGAATAAATATGGGGAAATGCCTGTTATTATTCGGTTGAGAAACTTTTATCATCCAGTCTACTGTCGAAAAATCTGAAAGTTTGAATTTATAAAACAGTTATATTACCGGTGGTTCTGTATGGCTGTGAAACTTGGACTCTCACTTTGAGAGAGGAACAAAGATTAAGAGTGTTTGAGAATAAGGTGCTTAGGAAAATATTTGGGGCTAAGAGGGATGAAGTTACAGGAGAATGGAGAAAGTTACACAACACAGAACTGGACGCATTATATTCTTCACCTGACATAATTAGAAACATTAAATCCAGACGTTTGAGATAGGCAGGGCATGCAGCACGTATGGGGAATCCAGAAATGCGTATAGTGTGTTCGTTGGGAGGCCGGAGGGAAAAAGACCTTTGTGGAGGCCGAGACGTAGATGGGAAGATAATATTAGAATGGATTTGAGGGAGGTGGGATATGATGATAGAGAATGGATTATTCTTGCTTAGGATAGGGACCGATGGCGGGCTTATGTGAGGGCGGCAATGAACCTCCGGGTTCCTTAAAAGCCAGTAAGTAGCAGCAGCAGCAGGAGTAGTAGTAGTAGTAGTAGTAGTAGTAGTAGTAGTAGTAGTAGTAGTAGTAGTAATCCATAGAAATTACATTAGCACTGAAGCTTTAACATGTGGAACAAGTCAAAATTTTATAAGACTACAATTTTTTGGCGAGATGGAGTTATCACAAGGGAAAGTATCCGGCATTAGATGAAGAATATAGGGAGAAGAACCGTGTGGAAAATCACGAGTGACATCACGGTAAAGGTTTAATGTCAAAACGATTACGCTCCACACTGGATATTCAAGCCTTTAACATTTTCGCTGATCATGAGCTGTTGCTGTTTTGTCCTTTTGCAGAAATGCGGTCCTAAGGACTTCAACAATCATTCCACATTTTTTTCTCGCTGTTAAATAAATAAAATGTTTGTTTAACGACGCTCGTAACTGCAGAGGTTATATCAGCGTCGCGTGTGTGCCGGAATTTTGTCCCGCAGGAGTTCTTTTACATGCCAGTAAATCTACTGACATGAGCCTGTCGCATTTAAACACACTTAAATTCCATCGACCTGGGCCGGGAGCGAACCTGCAACTCGAGCACAGAAGGCCAGCGCTTTTTCTCGCTGTTATTTATACTCGCTTTAACATCTCTGGTCATATCGCGAGTTAATCTTTGGTTGAAACCCGAAGGCCTGTGTACTATTGTTTAGACTGGTTCTATTGTTGTGAACTAGATGGCGAATATATATATATATATATATATATATATATATATATATATATATATATATATATATATTGTTATGAATATGATTTCGGTGATGAATGAGGCCGGTGATATTCAGGGATGTTGTGGCCCGAATTTCCTGGCATTTGCCTTACGGTTGAGGAGAAACCCTGAAAAACCTCAACCAGGAAATTCAACCCCACCGGGAATCGAACCCGGGCCCTCTGTATAAGAGACCAGCATGCTGACCCCTACATCACAGAAGTGGTAATTCCACATTAAGGAGGTCGGCACAATAAGCCTCGGGCTGCGGTGCAAGTCTTTGGTCTCTCCTTTTATTCTTTCGGATGAGGCCCCGTAGGCAAATACTACAACCTTAAGCTTATTGCGCAACCTTCTTTATTGGGATGATTTTTTAAATCCTTAGGACCGCTCGTCAAGCACGCGATTCACTGCTTGGTGCCATCTTATCGATTCAGCCACAGCATCCAGGCAGTTTGGATTCCGCGCAGGTCATTCGTGCACACAGTGATTGCTTGGCACGACGGAATTCATTACTAGAGCCTTTAATATAAACCGGACAGTATCGGCCGTATTCCTAGATTATACACAAGCCTTTGACAGAGTTTGGCATGCGGGCTTGATATATAAATTAATTAACAATAATTTAAATGACCAACTAGTAAAATTGTTGGGACAATTACATTCGGGGCAGAACGTTCCAGGTTAAACTGAATGACGTGCACTCCATGTTGCGAGGTATCAACGCATTACTAGGGCGGGATAAAAAGTAATGGCAACAGTTCGATATTTCTGACATGGCTTTATTCACAGGGGTACAACATTTATGTACCTTCTATATAGTCGCCCCCCTTATTTATTACCTTTTGCCAAATGTTTGGAAGGCGTCGTACATCATCAGCGCGTCCATCTTTGTTGATGTTCCGTATTGACCGCCCTAAAGCACGGATAAGTTCATCTCTGGTATTGTACCGGGTCCCTCGCAGTTGTTCTTTCACTTTGGTGAAAAGATCGCATGGACTCATATCGGGTGAGTACGGAGGATGTTCCAGAACCTCCCATTGCCAGCGGCGCAAGAGGTCCTTGACAGCAGCAGCGGTGTGACTCTTTGCATTATCATGAAGAATGATGGGGTTCTGTACCACCAAGTGTCGTCGTTTTCTCCTGAGGGCTGGACGAAGGTGGTGCTGCAGGAACCTGCAGCAGTAGTCCGCGTTTGCCGTCTGCCTTGGAGGTACAGCGTGGTGCAGTATTACCCCATCAATGTCATACGCCACAATGAACATCTCCCTCACAGCACTTAGTGTAGGGCGCACTTTCTTCGAACGAGAAGAACCGGGATGTTTCCATTAATTTGACTGACGTTTCAAGTTTGGTTGGTTCGTATGAGCGAGCCCAGGTTTCGTCCATAGCGACGATTCGTCCAAGAAAGTCGTCATCTTTCCTTTGGTACCGGTCCAACAAGGCCTGTGCGACTGCATAGCGGTGCCATTGTTAAACCTCGGAAATTTCATGGGGTATCCAACGCCCTGTAATTTTGCGGTAACCCAGAATGGCAACGCTGCATCGGCACATGCTTCACGCAGTTCCTGAAAACATTCTTGTGCACTATGACCTCGTGACACTTCAATTTTGATCCAGGAACGTTGCTCTAGTTTTGTAAACGTGGTCTTAGGGCGCTCGCACTATCCCTATGAAAGTCAACGTTCTACACACTGCAGTAGATTGACAGAGTACTGTCGCCGCTGGCTGCACTAACTCATCTAACAGTCCTTGTTCATGTCCACACAGCTGGCAGCTCTCGAACGCACCATCGTTACGTGACAGCAGTGTTGCCACAACTTTTTATCCAACCTATGTAACTTCTTAAGTTCCCGACTTTGGAATAACCCTGTATACATGGCAGAATATTTATAAAAGACTTAATCGCTTAGAACCTTAATGTATGACGAGTGTTAGTGTTGATGACACTCAGTAAGAGTTGTGGTGGGTGGGCTTGGATGATAATGCAGTCACGCGAGGAGAAAGTGCAGGACAGTCCAAGATATCTGCTATCGCGGGCTGCGCCATTATAGCCGGGTCTCATGCCAAGGCGCACTACATTTATTTAAGGGGCAGGATATCCTCAACGCATTACAGCACGCGATAGCCTACTGTAACAGGTAAACACTGCCCACTGTAATGCAACAAATCCCAAACAACTGACTGGGCTGGTAGAATTACCAGTGGTCGGAGATATACTACAAATAGGCTACTCGTAAGATCACCATGGAAACACCCGACAATACAAGGCCAAACTGAAATAAGCAGCCCCAGTTTGGAAACGTCTCAGTCGAAAGTTGTAAGTACACCACGATAGAAAACAAAACATGTGAAATAAATGAATGAGGTGTATAAAAAATTCAATTCTCTTTCATATTTAAGTATAAAAATATGGGTGTGATTTTAAATTTAAAAGTGGGGTGGCTGAGTGGGTGAAATCTAAAATGCAATTAAGCCTGGTTTCAGACTTAGCCGAAATATAGTAATTATACACCTGGTAGCAGACCTTTAATGCATGTCATTAAAGTACACCTACTCATTAACGGTCAGGTCTTTCAGCCAATGACGACTCAGGTTACAACTGTTCAGCCAATGACAGGTCAGCTTTCTACCGTTATAAAACCGCAAGTATCGATTATTCTCGGATATGCAATCGAAAGAGAATTAGCGAAAAGTCACGGAGGCTAAAAATCCAATACTGTCGCAGAAGGTTATGTTCTGTTACTATAATAATTAGAGTTAATTGTAAATAATATTCAAATAAATTCAATTTGTCATCTCGTTTTTCAATGTCGAATTCAATAATCAAGGTTATAATATTATAATATTATCAAGTTTAACGGGACTACGTCAAGGTCGGAAAAAATCAATACTTTCGCGTCTGCGCACATCTCACAATTCACGACCTAGAACAAGGTCACTTCCGATCTTGTCAAATACCTACAAATAAAATGTATACATCTGAATACCGGTAATTTCAAGTTAGAAGTATGGTCGAGCATAAAAAGTCGTATGAAACTCGCCTATAATGATAGTAATTAAGAATCGAGTATGGATATTTATGAAACGAGCGCAAGCATAATGTACTATTATGTAATTTAATTAATTTATTTAACTAACTAGCTAGTGAGTACAAATTAAATTTATAAAACAAAAATGTTTCTAGCCACTACCGTAAGAGCCAGGCTCGTGTACGGTGTGGTCTTAGTCAATAATATAACATAAAATAGACAAGAACAGTTAACTAAATACAGGAATTAACTTAATTCAAACCAATAAATATCACACAGGAGAAAAAAAAAAGAGAGAAAAATACACATTTAATATAAATTGACAATTAGATATTTAAAAAAAAACTTGAATATAGGCGAAAGAAATAAAAGGTAAAAAATACATTTGTTAATATTATATATCATGAATAATTTTATAAATTTATTTTTTAAAAGTTTCAATTTTAAAATATTTGAAATTTGGAAAATGGTTTGTAATTTTATTATAAAGTCTTGGGCCGAAACTAGCACCATGTTTAAGAGCTGCACTTGTATAACATTTAGGCTCAATTAATGGGAAAGTAGACTTTTCTCTTCGAGTACGATATTCATGTCGATTAGATTTATGTTTTATTTGATTTCTGTGGTAGTAAGTTAGTAAACTATATTTATAAATTTCTTCAATAGTTACTACATTAAAATCTGTATAAATTAAATTTGTTGGGTAATCCATATTTTTGGTTAGACAAATTTTTATTAATCTTCTGTGTGTGTTTTTTTTAATTGAATTCAATTTAAGTAATTAGTTTTTCAGACTGGTAAGTTCTTACATTTTTCAAATAGTTTGGTCACCCCTCCATGTTAGCTTTTACAGCATGACCAGCATAGAAATGTGACATACCTGATACCCTCTTTGTTGTTACCTGTACCGTTATCTCTAGTTTTCAACTAATCTGTCTGGTGCTGGTGGTAGAATATTGACTGCCTGTGCGACCTCTTTAGGTCTAGTGTTTAGTGTTCACTCACAAACAAGTTTTATGTGGTAGCGGGTAATTGTGATTGATTAATAATATGTGTGCGGATAAAATCACTATGTGAGTAAGGCCTGGGTTCAAATTCTCGTTGCAAAAAGTTACCTGGTTGAGATTTTTACGGACTTTTCCCTCAACCCATTAGGAGCAAATGCTGAGTAACTTCCGGTGCTGTACCCTGGACTCATTTCGCTGGCATTATCACCTTCATCTCATTCAGACGATAGAAAACCACAGCAGTTGATAAAAAATCTTAAAATAACTAATTTAAAAAATAGGCTTTAATTGATAACTTTCGACTGAGATATTTCCGGACCGTGTTCCATATTTCAGATTGATGCTTTTGTTCTTGTATGACTTGAGGTTTTCCCGGCGTTTAATATAGAATAACTCTTCTCGGGTTCTCAGCCAGGTGAGTTGGAAATTTGCTTCGAAGCTTTCGACGGCTAGCTCTGCCATCTTCTTCAGGGAATGAAGTGATGTGGGACGAAAAAAAAAAATCGAAAAATCGAAAGAGGTGAATTGAGAGGACAAATTTAAAAGGTACGCAAACGCGTCCTTGCAAGGGGTTGGGGGCTGTACGAAACTAAATATGCGAGCTCCAAGCCTGTTGGCCACTAGTCTCACTCCGGGTTACGCTGCTCCACTGAAGGAGTTCTAGAAAATTTTGAAGGGGAAAGCCGAAAATGGACGTAACCTCTTAGGTACCACATACGCGAGGGGACGGAAATGTGATCAAGTGATCACGGGACGGGGCGAGGAGGAGATGGCTGGTGTAAATCTGCACATTGAAATGAACTGTGTCATTTCGCAGTGCAGGAGGAGTCGAGAAGACTCTGTCATCTGTTGTTCGATGACAAGGCAGGTGAAGACCGCCAGGAGAGACGCTGTGAATTCTGAATCTGCAAACTGAAAGGTTCCCTGTCCTTTCGCATTGCGACTAAATGAGTGACCTTACACATGTATTTAGTAATTTTATAAACTCTGAACTAGGGCATTAAGTTGTTAGTTAGAAAAGAAAAAGGGAGATTTTATGGGGAAGGGCATGCAGGTCCGTGGCCCATTTCTCTTAGGGCTCATCCCGACATTTGTCTTAACGCCTTAGGAAAACCACGGAATACCTTAGGGTACGAACACGTTGGCGCCTAGCTTTAAAGCTAGCAGGTTCCGCTATCAGTGTTTATGAAAGACAAGCGAGCTTGGTGTGCACAAATTGGAGCTTGTTTGCAGGTCGCTTTAATCTCTCAGCTGACTCACAGCTGATTAGGTCATCTCCTTGGAATCTCTGCGTAGACTTGATATCGCAATGGATTCAAGTAGTGAGGACGAATTCGATTTGTTAGAGAGTGTAGGATCAAAGTGGTTAATTTTACAAGAATCCTCTTCTCGACAGTGTTCCGTTCACCCTATAAATAATGAAAGAGGTGCGTTTGGCGAATATCATCATCTTTTTAAAAATCTGCGGAACTTCCCAGAAAAATTCTTTAGCTACCTGAGAATGGAAATCGAAACTTTCGATTATCTTCTCAATTTAACTAAAGATTCCACGCATAAGACTTGGAAAAATTTCCACGGGAATCCTATTTTGCAGGAAGAACGCCTTGTACTCACACTGAGGTAAATACTGTACAATTCTTACAAAATAGTGCCTAGTGAACGTTCTCAATAATTTGATTGATATTGGTTATTATTTATTTTACAAAGTAGTGCCTAGTGAACATTCTCAATAATTTTATTGACATCAGTTATTATTTGTTTTCTTTTTCTTAATTTATCGTGGCATTAAGATATATACAGAAAGCGATTAAACTCTTAAAATGAGATCGAAGACTTCCATTATATCAATTAGGCCTATTGGTGAACACGTTACACATGTTTGGTGATGTTCGTTTGTCCGAATTCACTAGTATTTGTAATTTTAAAACTGATTAAATTTCAGCTCCAGTTACGAATCTATACGAAAAGTTTATGTCATATTTTTGTAGACTAAAACATCATTTCAATGAAATTTCACGGAATATCATCGGATATAAGAGCTCCTCCAGCCTACTACCAAAATCTGATTTAAATTACATATTTTGAATATGCAGCCTAATTATGTTTTCATGGGCTAACACTGGATTCATACTTATAGGTACCTTGCAACTGGGGCTTCTTTTAAGCACCTTGCTTTTGAATTTCGCATGGGGTCTTCTACAGTTGGCTTAATTGTAAAGGAAACTGTGGAGATTTTATGGAAAATTTTACAACCGCTGCATATGCCAGTTCCAACATCAGATACCTTCAGGAAGATTGCGGAAGAGTACTTCAATGTATGGAATTTCCCTAATTGCCTGGGAGCGATTGACGGGAAACACATTCGTATCAATTGCCCTGCACATTCGGGTACGATGTATTTCAATTATAAACACTTCTATTCTATTGTTCTGCAAGCAGTGGTAGATGCAAATTATAGGTTTACTATAATTGATGTTGGTGGCTATGGAAAGCAGAGCGACGGAGGCACATTCCGCTCCTCAGATATGTATGAGTTACTAAAAAATAAGCAACTTAATATTCCTTTGAATGAGTATCTGCCATCAACAAACACATTGGTACCATTTGTTTTCATTGGCGATGAAGCCTATCTCCTTCTGGAGAATTTGCTAAAGCCCTACAGTGGTGAAAATCTTGAAAAAGACAGTGAATGTTTCAATAAACGCCTATCAAGAGCAAGAAAAACAGTGGAGTGTGCCTTCGGCATTCTGTATTCTAAATGGCGAATATTTTCAAAAGCCATAGAAACTACCGCCACCTAAAGGACAGGACAGTTTTCTTTCCAGCAGAAATGGCTATGCAAAGGCCACAACACTCTGGTCGGACTGCCGACAATGCAAAACTTATAAGAGATACTTTTAAAATATATATCTGCAACAATGAAATAGGGTACTTGTAAATCAGCATAAGTTAAGTGTACACTACTGAAAAAATTTATTGAATAATTGAATTATACAGAATTGATGCAATGTTTAGCAATGACTAGCAATATTACATTGCGGCTAACATAATGATTATGATGATGATAATAATAATTAGTATCGGTTATGGTAATATTTATATTTATTACCTTTAAGCAGTATGGAGATGTGATTATAAACGATATTTATATAACTTATATTTGTAAAATTATTATAATTATTACTAGCATCATTATCAATATAATTTATATAGTTTATAGCTTCAATCCACACTAACAGTAATTTAATTTTAATTTATGAAGTGTAATGTAAATATCATGTTTTTCATAATCTGATTATTACAGTAATTGTTAGTAATGATATGTTTATCGTAATATAATATTAATTAATAATGACCTTGTCTGAATATTATTCACTATAACCATTATTTTTGTAATATAAAACTCGCTATATGTTCCTTAAAACTATGATAAATTGCATTAATTATTAATTATTGTTTGAATTGTTACATGTATGAAGTATAGAATTACTTGTCTATTACTTTCTCATATATATATATATATATATATATATATATATATATATATATATATATATATAATCTGATCTTAATTGTTTAACGAGCCTCCTGAAGTTGATGCAGACATTTCTGTCGGGTAAGAAGAACAAAGTACAGTTGCCCTCTGCTTATGGCAGTACGCAAATTCCTGTACCAACTCTGACACTTTGTTTCTAAATAATAGTTTCATTTCAGGAGGAATCTTTTGAATATGTGGCATTAAACTTTCAAAAAATAGCATGTCTTCATTCTTAGAATTCTTTTTTTCCCGCTTTTCTTTTAAAAATTGTAATTTTTCTTTCTCAACATTCAATAGTGCCTCCCCATTTCTTTCATTTGGTCGTTTTCTTACTATACTGTCCAATTTAACACGTGGTTCAACAACTGTTTCCCCTGCCACCCTGCTTAGTTCCTTCTCTCTACCAACCCCTTCTACTTCCACAATCCCTCTATCTTCAACTTCCACACTTTCAGCATCCTCGACTTCACCATCTTCTCCTACTTCTATGGTTTCAATTTGTTGTTTAGCACTGAGATTTCCTGTGGAATTTCGATTTTTTATCTGGTCCTTTAAAAACAGGAGTTGCTTGTAGTATGGCCAACATGGTGAAACATCCTGGTTTCCTGCGTCTCCTGACCGAATTGGTTTAATTTTAGTCGCCTCATTTCTAAAATAATCCCTCAGATACTTCCATTTCTTTTGTACGTTATCTCCTGCGATAAAATTAATAAAGAGCATTTAAAAAGTGGTACCTAAAATAAAAATGAAAAATACTACTTATCTAGTAACAGAAAAATGTTAAGCTACTTACTGCTTAAATTCATCTCTCCCGCAACTTCCTGCCATAATTTGCTTATTACGAACCGATTTTGGTGATCAGGATGAGCCTGATTCCATATAGTAGGTCTTTCGAACACAAGAGCAATAAGTTTTTCTACATCCATTGTTTAAAACTTCACAATTACTACTGACACAAGATTCCCGCCACGTGTGACAAGAGGGCAGGATTCCCGCCACTAGTGACGGTATGCACAAGGCGGAGCTTGACAGGCCGCTAGCTGATTGTGGGTAATGAGTAGCCGAGAACATATTCTCCGCTCCGTTTAACATATCACGTCGTAACATCTATGATATTCAAACAATCGCGCTGCAATTTTTTTTATTGTTAGGTCAATGTCCAAGGGAAGCATAGAAAAAAATTCGAAATCAAAATATTGTTCTTAAAAGTGATAAAAAAAAATACTAACTTTGAAGCGATCTGTTAAAAAAAAAAATGTTTCGATAAGCGACAAACTTTTTTGTTTTTCACGTTAGATGGGGGGTCAAAGCGAGAAAATCTTTACTGGTTACCGAGTTACGGCCAATTAACGTCAAAACTAAAAACACCCGTGTAGTTTAAAATAAAATACAAATTTGTGTAAAATAAAAAGCACGAATTACACAAATAATTGATAAAAGTCGTCCCTACTAATTACAAAAGTCATCATTGACATCTGGTCCACAGACCACCTCTCCAATATCTCTGTACTCCACGCCGAGACTTGCGCTACAAGCTTGAAGGAATGACTGAAACCATTCTTGGAGCTTACAGCGTGCTGGAAAGCTAGCAATAAAGCGACCATCCATGAGTCAACGTGTGCGGTGTCATATGATTCTAGCGATTCATTTCCCCCACTACCGCTACCAGCTACTCTACCAGCTAGTCTACCATCGTCAACGTGTCCGTACCCTTAGGTAGGATGAGTTGTCTCAATATAAGAGACTAGCCAATTTGGATTTAAGTAATAAGTCGATTGATTTATTGATTTATGATAGATGTAATTATTAATTAATTTAGAATAATTAAGGAGTCATGGGGATGTGAATGCAGGTCCGTGGCCCATTTCTCTTAGGGCTCATCCCGACATTTGTCTTAGCGCCTTAGGAAAACTACGGGAAAACCTTAGGCAGGATGAGTTTGATGTGGGACGAAAAATCGAAAGAGAATTGGGAGGACAAATTTAAAACGTACGCAAAACGCGTCCTTGCAAGTGGGTTGGGGGCTGTACAAAACTAAATATGTGAGCTCCAAGCCTGTTAGCCACTAGTCTCACTCCGGGTTACGCTGCTCCACTGAAGGAGCTCTAGAAAATTTTGATGGGGATGCCGAAATTGGACGTAACCTCTTAGGTACCACATACGCGAGGGGGACTGAAATTTGATCAAGTGATCACGGGACGGGGCGAGGAGGAGATGGCTGGTGTTTGCCGTTAGAATGGCAAGACGCTGTCATCTGTTGTTCGATGATAAAGCATGTGAAGGCCGTCGGAAGAAGCGCCGTGAAATCTAAATCTGCAATTTGAGAGGTCCCTGTCCTTTCAAATTGCGACTAATTGAGTGACCTCCTATATTTATTAGACAATTTATAGGTTCTGAACTAGGGCATAATAAAGGGGAATATATATGGGGAAGGGCATATAGGTCCGTGGCCCATTTCTTATAGGGCTCATCCCAACATTTGTCTTACGCCTGAGGAAAACCACGGAATACCTTGGGCAGGATGAGTTGTCTCATATAAGAGACTAGCCAATTTGGCTATTATGTAGGAGGTGATTGTTGTCATGAGCCTTGTTGATTCGTCTCAATTTCGAGACCAGCCATTTGGCTATATGATGGCTCAATTACGAAGGGGGGGGGGAGAGATGTAATTGTTAATTAATTTAGAGTTAATTTCGGAGATTCATGGGGATATGAGTGCAGGTCCGTGGCCCATTTCTTTTAGGGCTCATCCCGACATTTGTCTTAGCGCCTTAGGAAAACTACGGAAAAACCTTAGGCAGGATGAGTTGTCTCAATATCAGAGACTAGCCAGTTGGCTCTTAGGTTGGATGACTCTATGAATCGATGGATCTATACTAGTCAATTGGCTCTATGATAGTTCCATCGATCAACAAAAGTAGATATTGTTAGGGAGGGATTTTGTTTAGCCCAGTTAAGACAAGGTCATTTTAAAGCGGTTGCACTATCCAAAGAGTCTCATGGAGTTGAGTCGTGGCTACCAAAACCTGGGAGTAAGGCCAGCCTCCCTGTCCTCCTGTCTCAATAGTATAGCTTGATGTGGGACCATGTCTAGCCGGTATACTGGGTGTTCATTTCAAAGTGTGTCATGACGTCACTGTTGTTGGGTCACCGATTTGAAGCGAGTTTCAGCTTATATGTTAGAGAAGTTGCCTATTATTTAAGGCGTTCCTCAATCTGAACTTGAGAACGTGTACGGTATAACTTGAACGTCGTAGCAACAGATGGCGGTCTGTACGGTCTGTGTGCTACCATAACCTCTTTCGAACTGTGTTTTGCGCCGGCAAGTCGTACGCAGGGTATTTGTTATCATCGGTTGCGTACGGTAACATTCCACAACACAAATCAAATGCTCCGTGTCCATGTTGACCGTCGAAGTTAATGTCAACAAATACGTAAGTAATCGTCTTAACCCTCTCCCCATATCCCGACAGTACGTATTTCCAAACAGTTCACATTCCTGCCACTACCGGCGTTACCGTACGTATCGGCACGTACTCTTCAGAATGAACGCCGTACTTGCCAGGCAACTTCTCTGCCTCTTAGATTATACACCTGAGCTGCGGAAGTGTAGGAAGATTGAATTCTCTAGGCTCATCAGCTAGCCACATGACGGCATACAGCGAGCCAAGACACATTTTGAACTGAACTCCCAGTATATGCAATAGTAGGGCTTTCCGCTGCGGGCCAATCAGGAGCTAGTTCCTAGTCCCGACCGCCAGGCGCATTCTGGTTGGTGGAAGCGGTAGCCAATCAGGAGCTAGTTGCTGGTCCCGACTGTCTGCCGTGTGCTGGTGGTCTAAGCGTATTGATGGCAGGTTTCCATGCTGTACTCAGCTGTAGACCCCCGTCTCTGTCGAAATTATTGCCATCTAGCTGAATTTCGATGGCTTCCTTGATAACCAAGTCCCAGTAACCTGATGTCTTGTCCAAGATGGTGGTGGCGCTGAAATCTATCTTGTGACCAGTTTCTAGGCTGTGTTGGGCTACTGCAGACTTATCCGGGTAATATAGTCTTATGCTGCGTTGATGTTCCTTGCAGCGTTCCATAATGGTGCGTCCCGTCTGCCCGATGTAGCTTTTCCCACGCTCACAAGGTATTTTGTAGGCACCAGGTATCCTAAGACCAAGGTCGTCCTTAACTGGTCTCAGCTTTTGCTCTTCTTCATCATCCCTGAAAGTTTGTAACGTCACCACGGATACACCCTGTATAATCGAATGAAAATCGGCAGGGATGACGTTAACACATAACATGGGCATTAATGAGAACACCTCGGGAAAAGCCTTGTCCGGCACAGAAGTCGCTAAGAATTGTCCAATGGAAAACCCCAAGCATGACACAGGCTATGCAGCTGCCTCACGGACCAAACTGAATTAGAACACAGAAAATGCTGGTTTCGTATCTGTCCGAGGTGCAGCATAACGCTGTTCGGTATCATCTTGACGTGAGCTCTCAGTGACACGTGGAGTGCCAGTTTTACAAGAAGCAGACACAGACTCCACTCCACTCCACTCCACTCCACACGTCTTCCGGCTCTGTAATCCCTAAGCATTCATTGAAATGACGCGTTACTTTCTATGTTACTAGTATTACTGTATAAACACCACCAGAATCTGGAAAAAAAAAAAAATTCCTTCCTCTTCCGCTTTCTATTCTCCTAAAATAATAATAATAATAATAATAATAATAATAATAATAATAATAATAATAATAATAATACTTACAGGCTTTTAAGGAACCCGGACGTTCATTGCCGCCCTCTCATAAGCCCGCCACTGATCCCTATCCTGAGCAAGATTAATCCAGTCTCTATCATCATATCCCACCTCCCTCAAATCCATTTTAATATTATCTTCCCATCTACGTCTCTGTCTCCCCAAAGGTCTTTTTCCCTCCGGACTCCCAACTAACACGCTATATGCATTTCTGGATTCGCCCATACGTGCTACATGCCCTGCCCATCTCAAACGTCTGGATTTTATGTTCCTAATTATGTCAGGTGAAGTATACAATGCGTGCAGTTCTGCGTTGTGTAACTTTCTCCATTCTCCTGTAACTTCATCCCGCTTAGCCTCAAATATTTTCCTAAGAACCTTATTCTCAAACAGTCTTAATCTGTGTTCCTCTCTTAAAGTGAGAGACCAAGTTTCACAACCATAAAGAACAACCAGTAATATAACTGTTTTATAAATTCTAACTTTCAGATTTTTTGACAGAAGACTAGATGACAAAAGCTTCTCAACCGAATAATAACAGGCATTTCCCATATTTATTCTGTGTTTCATTTCCTCCCGAGTGTCATTTATATTTGTTACTGTTGCTCCAAGATATTTGAATTTTTCCACCTCTCCGAAGGGTAAATCTCCAATTTTTATAGTTCCATTTCGTACAATATTCTGGTCACGAGACTTTGTCTTTTCGGGATTTACTTCCAACCCTATCGCTTTACTTGCTTCAACTAGAATTTCTGCGTTTTCCCTAATCGTTTGTAGATTTTCTCCTAACATATTCACGTCATCCGCATAGACAAGAACCTGATGTAACCCGTTCAATTCCAACCCTCTATGTTATCCTGAACTTTCCTAATGGCATATTCTAGAGCTAAGTTAATAATAATAATAATAATAATAATAATAATAATAATAATAATAATAATAATATGTTCTTCTTGAATTCTACATACTTTTCACTTTTTTCTCTTTAAAAACTATTAACACAATCCAAAATTACAATCATTTTCCATATCATCACATTTCACGTCTCTTTCTTCTTCTTCTTCTTCCTCTTATTTTCACGTAGAACTACGTTTTTCTCAACACTAGACATATAGAAGTAATCTCGGATTTCATCATCACATAAAAATACAAATCCCCCTTGTTCTGCTTGCATTTCCCTTGATATTCTCCTACACCTCTTGTTTTCATTGGCTTCCGCTTGTTGTCTTTATATTAAACTTCTTTTCTTGTCTTTTCCTTGTCCTCCTTGTCTTCCCCTTGTTCTTCTTGTATTTTCCTCATTCTCCTTATATTCCAGCTGTTATTCTTGTATTATCCTTGTTCTCATTACATTTGCTCTCCTTATATTCACCTTAACATTGTCCACTCTTTCATTTTTCTGCCTTCCTTTTTGTCTCCTCATATGATCCTTATATCTTAATGTTGTCTATCATCTGATATCTTCTTCTGCCCCGAACTTTTCTCCCGTTCACCATTCCTTCCTGTGCATCCTTCAGTAGGCAGTTTCTTTCCAAACAGGGATCCAACCAATTCCTCTTCCTCTTCCTGATCAGCTTCAGCATCATTCTTTCTTCACCCACTCTTTCCAACACAACTTCATATCTTATTGTCTGTCCACTTCACACACTCCATTCTTCTCCATATCCACATTTCAAATGCTTCTATTCGCTTCGTCGTAATGTGCACGTTTCTGCCCCATACAATGCCACACTCTATACATAGCACTTCACTAGTCTCTTCCTTAGTTCTCTTTCCAGAGGTCAGCAGAAGATGCTCCTTTTCTATTATAAGCTTCCTTGGCCATTGCTATCCTCCTTTTGACTTCCTGGCAGCAGCTCATGTTACTGATTATAATACACCCCAAGTATTTGAAGCTGTCCACTTGCTTTACTGCCTTTTAGAACTAGCCCTACCCGTGCGCTCCGCTGCACCCGTTAGAAATAAATATAAAGTAATTACATAATTAAAATAGGACATTTGATCCAGGGAACATTCGTGTTTGATAGAAGGATAAACCGTTTTATATGTTACTTAATTTAAATTGCTTCCAGATAATTAAAATGCGATCATTTTGGTCCAGAGACACTCATTTGGTGCAATGACAATTATTCCTTTAACCTGTTTCTTAATTTTTATTACATGCAACAATAGTTTAATGACGACTGACATCATTTAGATTTAATGTGTATATTTTATTTTACTTGTTATAGGTTTCCATTGAATTATGGTAATAACTTAATTTTAATCTTTGTTTTCTACGTATTCAGTAAATGGCGCTTGGCCCACTATGGTTGTGAACCCTTCAAATAACTTAAATTATATTATATTATATTATTTTATATTGTTATATTATATTATATTATATTATATCAGAAGTTACTGTAACAACATTATAGCATTATGTCCATCTAGAGAAACTACACTTTCCAATGGTGAAATAATAATTAATTACACAAATCGGTTAATTTAGCTTCCTATATTACTTCATACAAACACAGAAACATTCTCTGTAGGCTATCTTTCATAGCTTTCGATTGTTGCTGTCCAAGGCCCCTTATAGACGAAGTCATTTGTTTTTTAATTCATTACACGGCCTTAGATGGCAGTTATTTTAATTTTAAAACTCATTTATCTCATTAAATATCAGTCCTATCAAAATGTTTCAAGGAATAAAACTTATCGCAAATTATTTTTAAAGAAACTTTTGTTATGTAACATTTTTCACAAAAATCAATAATAAGCGAGATATTTCGATTTATTTAATTCAGGCCCCTTAGAACCCCCCTTTTAAATAATGTATTTTGAATGCCATATAGCCTAAAATCTAAGTCACAACGAACTTAATTTATATTTCAATTTTCATCGAAATCCGTTCAGCCATTATCGCGTGAAAAGGTAACAAACCTACAGACAGACAGAGAGACATACAAACAAAAATTAAAAAAAAGCGATTTTCGGTTTCAGGGTGGTTAATTATATATGTTAGGACCAATTATTTTTGGAAAATCGAAAATTACCAGAAAAACTTCGGCTACAGATTTATTATTAGTATAGATTCGCATGTTTACCTTCTTTTACTGTTTCCGATAACCATCATGGTCTTCGTCTTGTTGGCATTTATCTTCATCCCATACTGCTCACAGCTATCATTTAGCTCCAGTAGCATATCCCTTATTATCATCTCCTCTTCTGCTAACAACGCCATATATCAGCAAATCTCATGCACTTTATTCTTCTTTCCCCTACTTTCATATCGATAGCGCTATGCGATGTGACTCTGAAGCTAACGGCAAGTTCATGGGTGAATTTCTAGCACTGCAATTTGTTCGCTAAGATTGTTAGCAGGCTGGAGAGCCGGATCCTGCAATCCAGCGCTCATTAGCAGCCAGCTGGATTAGCGGACAAGTAAAAATTGAGATTACCGACTAAATATAATCACCTGCAAGCAGGCGATAATTGCGTTTGATTTGAACCGCCTGACTGAACGGCACCGGCTTAACACGTCTTCCTGCAGTGCAGCCTTCGTGAGTTTTCAATTCCTAACGAATAATGGAATAAAAATAATAGTTTTATTTTTCACAAGGACAATAAACGAACCACTTATACGCTATCTACAGAATGTGGCTTAGGCCTATCGTTCGTGGTCACAGTCAACTAACTTTCCGTCTACAGTTTATGCTCGACCATGCCGAAATGTAGTAATTATACACCTGGTAGCAGTCTTTTAACGCATGTCATTAAAGTACACCTACTCATTAAAGTACAGGTGTTCAGCCAATGAAACTCAGCTTACAGGTGTTCAGCCAATGGCAAGTCAGCTTTGTACCGTTATAAAACCGCAAGTATCGATTATTCTCGGATATGCAATCGAAAGAGAATTAGCGAAAAGTCACGGAGGCTGGAAATCCAATACTGTCGCAGAAGGTTATGTTCTGCTACAATAATAATTAGCGTTAATTGTAATTTAATATTCAAATAAATTCAATTTGTCATCTCGTTTTTCAATGTCGAATTCAATAATCAAGGTTATATCAAGTTTAACGGGATTACATCAAGGTCAATGACATTACTGTTCCTCGGAAAAAATCAATACTTTCGCGTCTGCGCATATCTCACAATTCACGACCTAGAACAAGGTCACTTCCGATCTTGTGAGATACAAATAAAATGTATACATCTGAATAATTTCAAGTTAGAAATATGGTCGAGCATAAAAAGTCGTATGAAACTTGCCTATAATGGTAATTAAGACGCTCGTATGAATACCCATACTCGCGTCTTAATTACTATCATTATAGGCTCGTTCCATAATGTACTATTATGTACGACTTCTGAAGCGGATGACGACCTGGTGATTTCTTGCCAGTAAATTCCCTCCCACACGAAAAAAAAAAACAGATTTCGTTGGAAAGTCAATTACCCTTGACTGGTATACAACCCACGACTCTTAGTCCAGAGACAAGCGCGGAAACCACCGGACGGCACAGAATGATCAGGAATCGAACTCGAGTGCAGTGGGTTTGGAGAAAGCAACGCTATTGGTTGACCCACACAGAAGGTTTAATGATATGCCAATTCCGTATTTTTAATAATACAAGTTCATTTTGTGACCAATTTTAAAGAGGACTTCAAAGTATATTTCGCATCATATCGATGATGATGATGATGGTGGTGATGTTGATGATGATACACAAAGATGCTGGAATCGCTTCCGGCGGAAACAAACTAATGTTGCAAACTTTGCATCAGATGTGCTGTAATTAACAGTTGCGATGCGGTTCGCCGCAACAGCGAAAGTATGGCAAAATTATCAGATGGGAAATCCAACTCTCATATTGATTTCATTCCAGGGAGTCGGTTGGCCGTAATTTTTTCATACATTATGCAAATATTTCTGCATGGACTTACCGAATGAGTGAATGAATGAATGATGGATGTACAGATAGATGAATGAATGAATATACAGATGAATGAATGAATGAATGAATGAATGAATGATGGATGTACGGATAGATGAATGAATGGACGAATGAATGAAGGAATAAATGAATCCATGTACGGATAGAAGAATGTATGGATGAATGAATGAATGAATGTATGGATAAATGAATGACTGGATGAATGAATGCACGGATAGGTGAATGAGTGGATGAATGAATGTACAATATGTACAAGAAAAAGTTATATACAGCAATGGTTTCATGATATGTTGGATTCTAGTTGCATGTGGGTTGTAGTTGTAGTCAGGTATCATGCTGGTTGGAACACGTGTTCTGTAGTGGTGAATTTCTTAAATAAATAAATTAAGCCTATTAGTCCTACAATGTAATACTGTATACTGAATTTATTAACATAGTGTTATATTTACTCTGTAATTTGCCAATGATAGCTACATTTTACATTTTTGGCTATGATATCTATACTTAACTCTTTTTAATTTATTTTTATTTCGTATTTTTCATTTATATCTATATCTGTGTCTTTTATTTAGGTAGTATCTATTTGTTTTTTTTTTAATTTGTAATTACACTTGTATCTTGCATTTGTTTCTGTTTTATCTCTTTTTTCATGTTATATACAATTCTATGTGCTTTTTTAAACAAATCTGTATTGTCTATTGTAATTGGGGCTTTGCCCTGTTAAATAAATAGATAGATAGATAGATAGATAGATAGATAGATAGATAGATAGATAGATAGATAGATAGATAGATAGATAGATAGATAGATAGATAGATAGATAGATAGATAGATAGATAGATAGATAGATAGATAGATAGATAGATAGATAGATAGATAGATAGATAGATAGATACATAGATTAGATAGGTGGATGGATGGATGGATCGATAGATAGATAGATAGATAGATAGATAGATAGATAGATAGATAGATAGATAGATAGATAGATAGATAGATAGATAGATAGATAGATAGATAGATAGATAGATAGATAGATAGATAGATAGATAGATAGATAGATAGATAGATAGATAGATAGATAGATAGATAGATAGATAGATAGATAGATAGGTGGATAGATAGATAGATTAGGATGGATGGATGGATGGATAGGTTAGATAGATAGATTAGGTTAGATAGATAGATTAGATAGATAGATTAGGATGGATGGATAGATATAGATAGGTGGATAGGTGGATGGATGGATGGATCGATAGATAGATAGATAGATAGATAGATAGATAGATAGATAGATAGATAGATTAGATAGGTGGATAGGTGGATGGATGGATGGATCGATAGATAGATAGATAGATAGATAGATAGATAGATAGATAGATAGATAGATAGATAGATAGATAGATAGATAGATTAGGATGGATGGATGGATAGATTAGATAGATAGATTAGGTTAGATAGATAGATAGATAGATTAGGATGGATAGATAGATAGATAGATAGATAGATAGATAGATAGATAGATAGATAGATAGATAGATAGATAGATTAGATAGGTGGATAGGTGGATGGATGGATCGATAGATAGATAGATAGATAGATAGATAGATAGATAGATAGATAGATAGATAGATAGATAGATAGATAGATAGATAGATAGATAGATAGATAGATAGATAGATAGATAGATAGATAGATAGATAGATAGATAGATAGATAGATAGACAGACAGACAGACAGACAGATAGATAGATAGATAGATAGATAGATAGATTAGATAGGTGGATAGGTGGATGGATGGATGGATGGATGGATGGATCGATAGATAGATAGATAGATAGATAGATAGATAGATAGATAGATAGATAGATAGATAGATAGATAGATAGATAGATAGATAGATAGATAGATAGATAGATAGATAGATAGATAGATAGATAGATAGATAGATAGATAGATAGATAAGTAAATAAATAAATAAATAAATAAATAAATAAATATATGAATAGTGGAGGTCTCGTGTTGTAGATTTACATACTTTATACATTCCAATCTCGTATTCTGATGCGAGGTGTTCCACACTTTCCCTTTCCCCAAACCACTCAATTTACACTTTCTTTTTCGATACTTAGCACTACAAGATTTCTGTTAACATCCGTGGAGTACATTTTATATAGGAGTTATACAATACCACAATTCGCACAGTAGACGCTACTGTGTAAGAGAAAAGGTTTGTAATAGCACTCTCTAGTAAAAATAACGGGCTAATACAATGTACAGTAGGCCTACTTCATACATTCCTGCAGAAAAAAGAGCGAAAGACAGACAATCCAGCAATCGGTTAATAGAGTGACGGATAATCGGTGTTCTACTGTACTTATTTGCCGACAGGGGACAGAGGGACAAGTGGTAATCTCATCGTCCCAAACGTCACACAGTATGTAACTAAGAGCAACAGCGAGACAAGAGAAATAATGTCTACAGGCTCTAATTATAAGCTTGGAGGTCTCTCAAGGGAACACACGGCTGGAAGTCCCAGTCGAAGGACTTGCGGTCCGGATTTTTGCGTCCTGAAAAATTCATCGACTCCTGCCGGGTTTGAATCCGCAACCCTTGGTCTAGAGCATGGGTGTCCAAACGCCTATAGAACCAGGAGATACTGCACGTCAAGCATGCTCTGCTAAGGTCAGTAACTTTCCATATAAAATAGAAAAATCGACCTTAAAGAATATGCGCTGCGGGTTGCTTACGCCAGGGGTTACGTCGCGACAGACAGCCTATGAAGTAAGGGGACGGAGGAAAGGTACTTGGCATGAAAACTACAATCAGTGGTGATTCCTGTACTAACATCTTGATCAATCCCGCGGATAAAAATTTCAAGCTTTGCTGTATCAGTAATGTCACTGCTGTCATCAAGAGCCAGTGAATAGTATACGATTTTTCTTGCTTATTTTTTTAACCTTCCTTTTGAATATAATCAGGAATTTTCTAAATTCTTCTCTCGATACTTGGTCGAGAAATTCGTAGTTTTTCAAAATTAAAAACTTCTTATTGACAAGTTATTTAAGCTATTTTAAACATTACTCTTTTTTTTAGAAATTCTGTTCTATTAAGAGGCTTCAGAGCACGAGATATTTCAAACCCCATTAGGTAGCCGACTTCCTTACATTTATTTATCTCATCTTTCTCTTCCTGGCTATGATTTAAGACATGTCAATTCCTGGCGTTTAAGAGTTCGTTGGCACATAATATTGAATCAGTTTTTTCTACAATATTATTACTAAATGAATAACTAACAAATAGTTACCCCCATCTAAAGATTAAGAAAATTAAAATTGAGATAAAACCCAATAATTTTATCCTTCTAGGGAGAAGATTTAAAAATATCAATATTCATGCACGTACAGAATAATCATAGAAACACATACTTAGTGATCAGTAATAATAATAATAATAGTAATAATAATACATTATTCAGCGTGGCAATTAATGTTTCTGTTTACTCCTAATTGAACTGTTGAGCAAAGTAAACATATTACATTTTGTCCGACAGAACAACAAAAAAGTTCCCCTTCTCATTCTTTACGAAACCACTTCTTACTGCTTGTAGAGACAGAGTTTGTAGAGTGACATGATACCGCCACTGCTTGTCTTCAGTACGTCAATGAAACACACAGCAATGTACAGGAAACTCCTCGTACCCGTTTGAATGTCTGTGATTACACGATGTGGTCACGACACCCGCTTTGGTCACCGCTGGTCTAGAGGAAAGTGCTTTATCCTTCAACCCCGAAGGCGACGTAGCAAAATTAATAAACTAAAAAAAAAAAACCTCTTAAGGCGAAAATTTTCGTCACTACCTTATAGTTTCGGTTAGATAAAAGCAAATGAAACAAACGAAGGACGTATAGTCCGGGTCAGCTTACTTCATACCCTAAGGGTGAAACCTAACCATTTCCCCCCCCCCCCCATTACTACATATGCTAGTGGATTGTGGTGATTTTCTAGTTTGCAGGTTGAATTTTGTTTTGCCAACTTCGTTTCGAATTTCGATACTGACAAATACTACAAATGGTAGTGATTTTGAAACTGGTATGTTGGCAGCTGAGCGAAATATCGACAATATCTGTCGGTACTGGAGTTCCATGAAAATAAAATTGTACTAGATTTCTGAGCCGGTTACTGGAAGCTAATGAAATCTGAATATACTAACAATTAATTAATATCAGTATTAATATTAATACATAATCGTTATTTTGTGTGTTTAGTTGTGGTTATAATTCAAGACTATGGTTAGGTAAGTTTTCGGAGTTAGTAATGATAATTTCATGTGGTCAAACAAAAATGTTTTTAGGTTAGATCTCGTGAGTCAATTGTTCAGTAAAACCAATGAATTTCATGTTGTCAGACAAAATACTTGACATGTTGATCCCTTTCCCGTATAGTTTGCCTACGAAAATAAGTTACAAATTATTGAATTATTTAGAATAACGTTTCAACATAAAGTACTGCAAGTAAATAAGTCATTTAGTACGTAGGATCGTGTGATATCTGGTAACAGTTGGCAACACTGTCATGACGGCAATATTTGCTGTTTAGGAACTGTTCTTATGTGATCCTCACTATATATCTAGTCTTTTTAATAAGAAAATAATATCCTGTTTCCTGGATCCGCTGAGTCCGTTATTTCTCACGCAGGGCAGTAGCAGTGGTTCGATACTGCTGTTTGGGAAATCAGTGGGGAATTAACACTCCGTCTTTCAGAGGGACCAGAGCGTCGCTACATATTTGAAGAGCTGCTTGTTTGGGCCGGACAAGCACAGCAATGCGCTACTGCGAGCAACTATGAAAGCCTCAGAAAGGACCGCATCGCCTGCGTTTTCGTGTTTATTGGCCATTTGGCCGTTTATTAGGCAAACGGGTTTTTAAGACTCAAGTCAGTTTTCTGCTTCAGACGCAATTGTCCTCAGGTTCTTGTTACTATAAGCTACCCTATTCCAGTTTTTACTTGTTCATTACATGAAGCATAAAGAAGAGAAATGTCATTTTGCAAAACT
The DNA here is from genome assembly GCF_040183065.1 of Periplaneta americana. NCBI lineage: Eukaryota > Metazoa > Arthropoda > Insecta > Blattodea > Blattidae > Periplaneta > Periplaneta americana. The sequence continues at coordinate 5,692,572 of NC_091123.1, forward strand.
TGTACAGTATTTTGAGATTTCCACAGAACAGCTGGTTTCAGCCTGTCCCTCCGTGTACAGTTTCATTACCCACAAGTCAATCATCTGGGGATAATGCACACAAAGTGCAATTATTTTCACTAAAAAAGTGACAGTGTATTCATTGGCAACCTGGTGTCGGTTCGATGTTATTATGATATTTCGATTTTTAAGGAATTGCAAATCACGCTTTCAGGTATAACTCCCTGTAAAGTTGATTTGAATAATTTCGAGGGAAAAATTGTTCCGGGGCCGACCTCGAACCCGGGACTTTTGGTTAAACGTACCAACGCTCTACCAACTGAGCTACCCGGAAACTCTACCAGACACCGATTCAATTTTTCCCTCTATATCCACAGACCTCAAAGTGGGCTGACAACCATCAAGCAACCAACATTGAGTGCACAAAACTTCGGCACTAATTCTTCTCGATTTCAGCAATGCCTTTGGTTCTGTTGATATCGACTTGCTTCTTGCAAAGATAAAGGCTTTGCACCTGTCAGACAATACCTTGAGCTGGATGGACTCCTACCTACGTGGCCGCCAACAGTGTGTTTCACTTGATAATCAATTCTCCCAATGGAGATGCACAAAGGCGGGAGTGCCGCAGGGCTCCGTATTAGGACCACTACTTTTCTCTATCTACATTAATGACGTATCAAAGAACTTACAGTATTGCCGATATCACCTCTATGCCGACGACCTACAACTTTACATACATTCCAGACCCAATACGATCAATGAATCGATTGACAAGTTAAATTGTGACCTAGCCACTGTCTCCACTTGGGCGGCCAATTTCGGACTCGCACTTAATCCAAGTAAGACTCAAGCCATAATTATTGGACATAAGCGTTTAGTTAACTCCCTTAATAACAGTAATCTTTCAGTTGTTACCCTTAACAACACGCTAATCCCTTATTCATCTGTCGTAAAAAATCTTTGCTTCTTTTTTGATAATAATCTAAGTTGGAATTTTCAAGTTAAAGAAACGATAAAAAAAATCTGTTCCTCCATTCACTGTTTGAGTCGCTTGAGAAACTTCTTGCCCCAGCAACTAAAAACTTACCCTAGTGCAAACCCTAGTAACGCCGCACTTCGATTATTGTAACGTTTTGTTAAGTGACCTAAGTTCTGAATTGTCAGTCAAGTTACAGCGAGCTCAGAATATGTGCGTCAGATAAGTGTGCAACATCCGACGGTATGATCACATATCACCGTCCTTCGCAAGTCTCTCGTGGCTCAGACTTAAAGAACGTAGAACTTTACACTCTTTGTCTTTACTCTTTCGAATTCTGCACACTTCAACACCAAATTACCTTTCGTCTCGTTTCTCTTATCTATACTCTAACCACGACGTAAATACCAGATCACTTATCTGTGGCACGCTAAGTATACCTCTTCATAGAACATCTTGTTATTCATCATCTTTTACAATATCCACCTCGCGTCAATGGAATTCCTTGTCACAAAGTATTAGGGGCTGCAAGACAATAAACACCTTTAAGAACAGCTTAAAAGATAACCTTATTAGCATTTCACTCCAATCATACTGATTTAAACTATCACTGACTACATTGTTACTTTTTTCTTTAGACATCATCCTGATTGTGCTGTATTTTAATTGTCTCGTAGTAATCTCTTTCTATTATCTAATATTATTTGAAATATATTAACATTCTATGTATTTTAGTTTAATTCTGCTACACAGTTTATTTCAGTGTTTAATTAATAGTTCATAGTATTTTGTTGTTTAATTTGTAAATAACTCTTGTATACATGTAACTCTCATCTAAATCAAATTGTTGGATTCTTTGTAAGTTCATGCATATGTATATACACTTTTTGCTGGTTGAGTGGAAGAGAAGGCCTTACGGCCTTAACTCTGCCAGCTAAAATAAATCATTATTATTATTATTATTATTATTATTATTATTATAAAAAAATAACAGAAAACCACAATTCAAGTCACAGAGAGTTAGTTACTGTATTTAGAACAAGGGAAACGCCTGGAATCCATGCTAAATGCATCACTTGAAAGGCAGAGAAGAAGATTAGCCATAAGGCATACGTGGAGTGATTCCAATAGTTTCTTGAGATGTTTTCACAAAATCACGTGTAGAAGCTCAGTTCTTAAAGACAATCTGACGCTGTTTGATAGACTCACTCAACGGGCATGGAAGCAATGATCTTCAGTGACACGTGCATGTATGTTTAACGGTACAATAAATGCAAGTGCAGTTCGAAATACAGTATACTGATTGCACCTTGTACAGACGTCTTTTTAGAGTGCATCCCTCCTCTTTGTAGGTCATTTACGTATATTCCAATGTAATAGTCTACATACGAGTAAAACAACGGAAGTAAACTTAATCGACTTATTCAGTTATTGGAAATACAACAAACTAGTCATAATATAGGTCTGCAAATCTAGATTTACTTCCAATGTGTTATATACTTACTACTTACTTACTGGCTTTTAAGGAACCCGGAGGTTCAATTCCGCCCTCACATAATCCATTCTCTATCATCATATCCCACCTCCCTCAAATCCATTTTAATATTATCTTCCCATCTACGTCTCGGCCTCCCTAAAGGTCTTTTTCCCTCCGGCCTCCCAACTAACACCCTATATGCATTTCTGGATTCGCCCATACGTGCTACATGCCCTGCAAAACTCAAACGTCTGGATTTAATGTTCCTAATTATGACAGGTGAAGAATACAATGCGTGCAGTTCTGTGTTGTGTAACTTTCTCCATTCTCCTGTAACTTCATCCCTCTTAGGCCCAAATATTTTCCTAAGCATCTTATTCTCAAACACCCTTAACCTATGTTCCTCTCTCAAAGTGAGAGTCCAAGTTTCACAACCATACAGAACAACCGGTAATATAACTACTTTATAAATTCTAACTTTCAGATTTTTTGACAGCAGACTGGATGATAAAAGCTTCTCAACCGAATAATAACAGGCATTTCCCATATTTATTCTGTGTTTAATTTCCTCCCGAGTATCATTTATATTTGTTACTGTTGCTCCAAGATATTTGAACTTCTCCACCTCTTCGAAAGATAAATTTCCAATTTTTATATTTCCATTTCGTACAATATTCTGGTCACGAGACATAATCATATACTTTGTCTTTTCGGGATTTACTTCCAAACCTATCTCTTTACTTGCTTCCAGTAAAATTCCCGTATTTTCCCTAATCGTTTGTGGATTTTATATGAGTTACAAAATACGTACGTAACTTAATTTAGTTGGTGTGTGGAGAAGCTTCAGGGCTTCAACCGCGTTGTCTTGGTGTTATTGGCTGACGTTTCGACCGCTGTGTTGTGGCCATCTTCAGAGCAGTTGTTGGATAAGGAAATAGTCTGCCAGCTATAATATATATAGTAGTCTCGATGGGGGGAGTACTTGCTGTGATACTCCCCCCATAGAGACTACTATATATATTGTGAAGGCCACGTGAGGTTCGATCTCACGACCGACGGAGGAAGGGCTAAGTCGGCCGTGACGGGCAGGTTGCGCGCGCATCTGCTTCCTGGGGCATGTGCAGTGGGGAGAAAGGGGAAAGAGCGACCGCGGCAGAGAAGTGGAAATATCCAGATTATTCGAGAATGCCATTCTGACCGCGAACTTTCTCGTAACTATGGTTTTGTTATATAAAAGAGAAGGCGCAAGTTTAAGTCAGTCAGTCAGTAAGCCAGTGTTGTTGCAGGCAGATTTGGACAGTAAGCGAGTTAGTCTTGTGTAGCAGTGAAGCCAGCTTCGAGACCAGAGCGCGACTTGAGTTGTGTCCGTAACTGTGGAGCCTGAAGCCCGGAGTTTGAGTGCAGTGGACCGCAGTTGGGGGACCTGAGTTCGAAGTTCAGCGGATCGTCTCTGAAGGTCTGGGGTTCGAGGTTCTGTGAACGCGAGTGACTGAGCTAGAAGATCTAGCCAAAACAAACGAGCTGTAAACTGAGAACTGACAGTTCTGTGTTGTAAATAGTGCTTTGTGAATATTAGTTAAGATTAACAGTTCATTGTTGTTCGTAATAGTCCAAGTAAATTGTCATTGTCGTTTGTGGAGTGCAATAACGAACGCTGTGTTGCTGTGCGGAGAGCAATTCCCATTGTTGACGGGAGTGAAATTAAATTGTAGAGAGAGATAATTATTATTGCTTTAAATAAAAGTTACATTGTTGAGTTAGAATAAATTTACAATATAACAGCTGGCAGACTATTTCCTTATCCAACAACTGCTCTGAAGATGGCCACAACACAGCGGTCGAAACGTCAGCCAATAACACCAAGACAACGCTGTAGAAGCCCTGAAGCTTATCCACACACCATGTTCACCAGCCGCGGAAGCCTATGCGAACACTTAACTTATTTTAGTTATTTTACAAAGAGGGGGATGTCGGGTACTAAGACGCCTATATATCCAATGGTATTTTCTGAACTTCGAACGCTCTGTAGGTAAATTTATGTCTGAATCACTTCCTAATCTGAAAATGTGGTTGTTATTTACGAAATTTACCATTAAAACTATTCCTGTTTTCATTCGTTTAATATATTTGTTACGCACACAGATGAAATTTATGATACGTACTAGAAATCCTGATTACGGACCAATTTCTGGATACTTGAAGAGTGTGCTGATTTCCCGACGCAGGAAGTGTACAAACTTTCAGAGCTACAGAGACAAATCGAACCAGCAAGTACTGCAGAAACGTTGGACGCAATTATACAGGCTGCGACATCCAAAAATTACGGCAGAATATTGTAGGTGTAATTTTCTTAGCGACATAATGTTCTCCTTCCCTCATTAAGTTTTTACAAGCCACCAATCACCGCGGAGAGCTCGTTCTGGGTTACAAATTGGATCCATTAGCGTGCCTGAACAATACCGCGAGTTGCCCGTCTTGAGGGCAATGACATGCAAATGGATGCACCGGATTAATTCGAATTTTCCACAAGCACTCTGCGTACCTTGATATACTTCAAATCTACTCTCACGCACACGTTCGTCTCTAGACTTCGTGTGAGATATCGTGGAAAGAGCAATGTGCAACTTAACGTACTTGTTGAAACTACACAGAATACTGCATCTAAGAAGATGATATGATAATTGTGGTTATTTAACATATTTGTTGAATTACACAGAATATCTAAGAAGATAATATGGTAATTGTTATTTATTTAACGTAATTGTGGAACTACAAAGAATATCTAAGAAGATGATATGGTAATTGTAGTTATTCATTTAACGTATCTGTTGAAATACACAGAATATCTAAGATGATATGGTTATTGTAGTTATTTATTTAACGTATTTGTTGAATTACACAGAATATCTAAGATGATATGGTAACTGTAGTTATTTATTTAACGTATTTGTTGAATTACATAGAATATCTAAGATGATAGGCCTATGGTAATTGTAGTTATTTATTTAACGTATTTGTTGAATTACACAGAACATCTAAGATGATATGGTTATTGTAGTTATTTATTTAACGTATTTGTTGAATTACACAGAATATCTAAGATGATATGGTAATTCTTATTTATTTAACGTATTTGTTGAATTACACAGAACATCTAAGATGATATGGTTATTGTAGTTATTTATTTAACGTATTTGTTGAATTACACAGAATATCTAAGATGATATGGTAATTCTTATTTATTTAACGTATTTGTTGAATTACACAGAACATCTAAGATGATATGGTTATTGTAGTTATTTATTTAACGTATTTGTTGAATTACACAGAACATCTAAGATGATATGGTTATTGTAGTTATTTATTTAACGTATTTGTTGAATTACACAGAACATCTAAGATGATATGGTTATTGTAGTTATTTATTTAACGTATTTGTTGAATTACACAGAACATCTAAGATGATATGGTTATTGTAGTTATTTATTTAACGTATTTGTTGAATTACACAGAATATCTAAGATGATATGGTAATTCTTATTTATTTAACGTATTTGTTGAATTACACAGAACATCTAAGATGATATGGTAATTGTAGTTATTTACTTATTTATTTAGCCTATCTATTTGCTGGACTACACAGAATATTCTAAGAAGACAATACGGTAATTGTGGTTATTTATTTATTTAATTATTTGCTGGACTACACAGAATATCTAAGAAGACGATATGGCAATTGTAGTTATTTATTTAACGTATTTGTCGAACTGCACAAAATATCTAAGACGACGATATAGTAATTGTAGTTATTTATTTATTTAAATATTTGCTGGACTAAACAGAATATTCTAAGAAGATGATATGGTAATATTGTAGTTATTTATTTTATTTAAAGTATTCGTCGAACTGTACAGAATAGCTAAGAAGATGATATGGTAATTGTAGTTATTTAACTCATTTGTTGAACTACACAGAATATTGCAAGAAGACAATATGGTTATTATAGTTATTTATTTAACGTATTTGTTGAATAATCCAAGGAGACGATATGGTTATTATAGTTATTTTCTTTAACGTATTTGTTGAATAATCCAAGAAGAAGATATGGTTATTATAGTTATTTATTTAACGTATTTGTTGAATAATCCAAGAAGACGCTATGGTTATTATAGTTATTTATTTAACTCATTTGTTGAATATTCCAAGAAGACGCTATGGTTATTATAGTTATTTATTTAACGTATTTGTTGAATAATCCAAGAAGACGATATGGTTATTATAGTTATTTATTTATCGTATTTGTTGAACTACACAGAATATCTAAGAAGATAATATGGTAATTGCTATTTATTTAACGTGTTTGTTGAACTACACAGAATATGTAAGAAGATGATATGTTAACTGTAGATATTTAATGTATTTGTTGAACTAAACAGAATATTATAAACCGACGAGATAGTAATTGTAATTATTTATTTATTTAACGTATTTGTTGAACTACACAGAATATCTAAGAAGATAATATGGTAATTGTTATTTATTTAACGTACTTGTTGAACTACACAGAATATCTAAGAAGATGATATGTTAACTGTAGATATTTAATGTATTTGTTGAACTAAACAGAATATTATAAACCGACGAGATAGTAATTATAATTATTTATTTCTTTAACGTATTTGTTGAACTACACAGAATATCTAAGAAGATAATATGGTAATTGTTATTTATTTAACGTAACTGTTGAACTACACAGAATATCTAAGAAGATGATATGTTAACTGTAGATATTTAATGTATTTGTTGAACTAAACAGAATATTATAAACCGACGAGATAGTAATTATAATTATTTATTTATTTAACGTATTTGTTGAACTACACAGAATATCTAAGAAGATAATATGGTAATTGTTATTTATTTAACGTAACTGTTGAACTACACAGAATATCTAAGAAGATGATATATTAACTGTAGATATTTAATGTATTTGTTGAACTAAACAGAATATTATAAACCGACGAGATAGTAATTATAATTATTTATTTATTTAACGTATTTGTTGAACTACACAGAATATCTAAGAAGATAATATGGTAATTGTTATTTATTTAACGTAACTGTTGAACTACACAGAATATCTAAGAAGATGATATGTTAACTGTAGATATTTAATGTATTTGTTGAACTAAACAGAATATTATAAACCGACGAGATAGTAATTATAATTATTTATTTATTTAACGTATTTGTTGAACTACACAGAATATCTAAGAAGATGATATGTTAACTGTAGATATTTAATGTATTTGTTGAACTAAACAGAATATTATAAACCGACGAGATAGTAATTATAATTATTTATTTTTTAACGTATTTGTTGAACTACACAGAATATCTAAGAAGATAATATGGTAATTGTTATTTATTTAACGTAACTGTTGAACTACACAGAATATTTAAGAAGATGATATGTTAACTGTAGATATTTAATGTATTTGTTGAACTAAACAGAATATTATAAACCGACGAGATAGTAATTATAATTATTTATTTATTTAACGTATTTTTTGAACTACACAGAATATCTAAGAGGATAATATGGTAATTGTTATTTATTTAACGCATTTGTTGAACTACACAGAATATCTAAGAAGATGATATGTTAACTGTAGATATTTAATGTATTTGTTGAACTAAACAGAATATTATAAACCGACGAGATAGTAATTATAATTATTTATTTATTTAACGTATTTGTTGAACTACACAGAATATCTAAGAAGATAATATGGTAATTGTTATTTATTTAACGTAATTGTTGAACTACACAGAATATCTAAGAAGATGATATCTTAACTGTAGATATTTAATGTATTTGTTGAACTAAACAGAATATTATAAACCGACGAGATAATAATTGTAATTATTTATTTATTTAACGTATTTGTTGAACTACACAGAATATCTAAGAAGATAATATGGTAATTGTTATTTATTTAACGTAATTGTTGAACAAGACAGAATATCTACGAATATGATATGTTAATTGTAGTTATTTAATATATTTGTTGAACTAAACAGAATATTATAGGTGACGAGATGGTAATAGTAATTATTTATTTATTTAACTAACTTATTTGTTGGACTAAACAGAATATTATAATACGATGAAAGAGTAATGGAACGGAGAAAAATTCTCTCCGGCGCCGGGATTTGAACCCGGGTTTTCAGCTCTACGTGCTGATGCGTTCATCGTATGATGACGCAGAATATCTGCATGGAAATATCATATGTACTACGGTACATTAAAATAATATATCGAATATTATAAGGCGACGAGATGCTAATTTAAGTCTTTTGTTGCCGTCACTTTTGGAATGCACTAGAGTTTGTAAGCTGTCAAAAAAGTTGAAGTGTACTGTACAAGATGCGGATGTACACTACTCTTTTCGCCCCTTTTTCCTCTGCGAAACGTTCCTGCTTCTCAATTTTCAAATAAAATAACTTTTCCGCATATTATTTTCACTAATTATTTCTTCAGGCATTAAACATTTTCACCGAGGAGGATATTTTCCTACATCTGACTTCACTGGTCTCGCCCAACACATTACAAAGAGAAAATACTATTCACTGTCGTGAGGTATGTAAGCACACTGACTCAATGTATTCTGATCCAATGAACTTTGTCTAAACTTTCGGCCTAATTCGATACCAGTCTAATTATAGGCCTTCCTTCATCACAGACGTTGGCCTATACCGCCAGGTTTTTCTTTTACGGAATTCTAGAAGTACAATTTGCAAAGTGTGGGTGCGTGTACTTGCGTTACGGACTAAAATTACCTGGCAACATGAGCTGCAATATAGGGTTGCGTGCTACGTAGCCTACTTTGAAAGCAGTTCACTCTGATAAAATATGGCGCATATTACACGTGCGTTGCTAGGGGCAGATGTTTTGCATAGATGACATCTATACTGCATTGTACTGATGCACAAAGCTGCAGGGCTTAGCTTAATCAAATGGCCTGCAAATACAGGGTGATCTTTCAGCCATATGCTAACATTAATATCCTCCGATAACACCGAAATTCACTGTTTCAGGCAGCAATGTGAATGGTCTGGTATATGTCACCGGCACATACCAATATTTTCTCCTAAAATATTAAGTGTCAATATTACAGATAAATTCTGTAGGACAAATTAATATATCTATACAATTTGAACTGGTAATGGAAATTACGGGAAAACGGCTGAATGGATTTTAATGAGTGACCCCTCATTTTGACGCCTGGCATCCAAAGTTTTTCGGAAAAGTAGTAGTTTTCAGTGAAATGTCAATTTTCCTATTTTCCGAAATCCATCTGTTGTCAGTTTTGAGAACTAATTTTATTGAATCACGGCCGACTTGACTGAATTTCAGAACAAAACACACACTACAATAAACAATTGGCAATTACACGAAGGCCATGACCTGCAGGATTGCCGACATATTTAGAGCTCAATTCAATTTGTTATTAAAAACGGATTCTGCAGTGTATAATTTTCTGAGTACAGCTGTGTATTGGATATTCAAATCTACGAAACTTGAGGTGGTTTGATGACATTATTACCATTAGAAATTAAATATTATTATAGTTAGTATCATGATGCGTCTATTCTTCATTAATTCTACATAATATTGATGCTATATTGATGACATGAAAGTGAAACGTTTTGAAGCTATGTAAGTAAATGTAGAGAATATCTTAATTTATATCTCCATTTCTATAATTTACTGAGTGACTGCTATATATAACTACAAAACTTAAGATAATAATATTGTTATTAAAAATTAAATATTTTTATACTTATTAACCCAGTGGGGTTGGGTCTTTTTCATATACTTAATGGCGGTATAGTGTAGATATTGATAGGCCTATGTGTCATTGTCTTCAGTATTGGCTCGAGAGAGCGCAAAAATTACAGTTCCTAAGGAAAGATAAAAAGGTATTACTTACTGATAAAATAAGAGGCCTAGAAAATTTTGTAGTTTCCAGATCATTTCAGCAAGATCTCTTAGTAGTATAAAATGATTTTACGCTCTACATTTCAAGTTCTACATGCAGCAGCTATACGAAAATGTTATTGTTCGAAAACTTAGCAAACGTGACATTTTTTTAACTTTTGCCTACAATCCACAATGATCTGAAATAGCTACTGCTATCGTCCTAACATTGATACTTGCGTTTTCGCGTTGAAACTGAAAAACTGAAGTTGGATAGGTTCAAGAAAAAGTATTTGGCCTAAAAAAATCCGTTTAGAGGGAGTAAGTTTCATTATTATGGAAGCAAATAACTATCAAAAAGACAAGTATTCTTCATTGAAAATAAATCTGAAAAATTTTTTATTTGAACGTCTAACGAACTTAGTTTGCAGCAGCATTTGCTGCACAAGCCACTAGTATATCTATAATATTCTCTCAACTAGCAGTGCATAATAACTGCGGATTCCCGGCCAACAAGTCACTCACCTGAGTGCCTCCTAGTATAATGGCAGTTGACATTGGACATGTACGTCAACATATTTGCCTAACTTGGAGTCAGGCTACAAAGGGAAACATCGAAGGAGGAAGGTTCGATCCGGTGCTGTGCATTGAATTCGGCGTAGCTCAGTGGTCAGAGCGCTTGGTACGTAGAAGCAAGGACCCGGGTTCGATCCCCGGCGCCGGAGCGAATTTTTTTTCCTAAAATATTAAATGTGGCAACAATGTTTTCCTAGTTGGTAACACTGCCTCATAGTAGCGCATATAAACAAATTTGTTCATTGTTGAGGTGAAATGGCTACTATAGAGGACAGAAAAGCCTGATTTTCATGTGAACCAGTCGGTTATTAATATGCAACGGCATTACCGAACAGAGTTTGGTGCAGATCCACCCAGTCGGCCTACAATCCTACACAGATTTTAAGGCAAGATACTTCGCTACAGGTTGCGATTTCATCCGTACCGACTACAGTTGCTGCAAGCCCTAAAACCAGAGGACAAAGTGGTACGAAGAAATTTCTGCCTAAGTATCCAGACTTTAATTGAAAACGATGGTGAATTTATTCGTTTCGTGGTGTTTTGTGACAAAGTCACTTTTCATCTTTCTGGTAAGGTGAACACACACAACCTCAGAATATGGGGGTCGGAAAATCCACGTACCCACGTGGAACTTGACTATAGGCATGATGTGTGCCGTGTTACCAAGGGGGGGATACACTAAACTCTTTAAGATATGGAGCTAAACTTTTTGAGTTTCTCTTTCCATTGGTACTATTTCCATGCACCTCAGATTCATAGAACGTAAATTACATGTGTTCGAAACCGGAGAGGTTTTTTTGTAGGAATCTTGCATTATATAATTTGAACTGGTAATGGAAACTATGGGAAAACGGCTGAACGGATTTTAATAAATGACACCTCATTCTGAAGCTTGGAACCAAAGTTTTTCAGAAAAATAGTACGCCTAGTTTTCAGTGAAATGTCAATTTTCCTACACCATTTTCCTATTTTCCAAAATCCATCTTTCTTCAGTTTTGAGCACTAATTGTATTTCAGCACGGACGTGATTTCAGAATAAAACAAAACACACACTACAATAAAGAATAGCTATTACACGAAGGCCATGACTTGCAGGATTGCTGACATATTTAGAGTTCAAATTCTATTGGTTATTACAGGTCTGATTCTGCGGTGTGTAATTTTCTGAGTGCAGCTGTGTATTGGATATTAGATGATTTAATGACATAATTACCATTAGAAATGAAATTTCATTACAATGAATGCCATGATGTGACTATTTTTCTATAATTATACATATTAATGCTATACTGATGATATGAAAGTGAAATGTTTTGGGGTTATATAAGTAGATATAGAAAATATGTTAAATTAGATCTTCATTTCTATAATTTACTGAGTGGCGGCTATTATATATAAAACTACAAAACTTACGTAAAATAATAATATTGTTATTAAAAATCAAATATTTTTATAGTTATTAATCAAGTGGGGTTGAGTCTTTTTCATATACTTAATGGCGGTGTGTTGTATATACTTATATGCATCGTTCTCTTAGGTATTGGCTCGAGAGAGTTAAAAAATTACAGTTCCTAAGGAAAGACCAAAAGGTATTACTTACTGATAAAATAAGAGACCTACAAAATTGTGCAGTCTCTCGATCATTTCAGCAAGATCTCTGAGCAGGATAAAATGATTTTACCTCTGCATTTCAAGCTCTACATGCAGCAGCTATACCAAGATGCTATGTCTATTGCTCGAAAGCTTAGCAAACCTGACTTTTACAATCCACAATGACCTGAAATAGCTATTGGTTTACTCCCACATGAAAAACCCACTGATCGCCCTGACATTGTTACCTGCGTTTTCGCGTTGAAACTCAAGATACATAGGATACACAGGTTCAAGAAAAAGTATTTGGCATAAAAATCATTCAGAGGGAGTATGTTTCATTATTACGGAAGCAAATAACTTTCAAAATGTCTGGTATTCTTCATTGAAAATAAATCTGAAAAATTTTTATTTGAACTTCTAATGAATTTAGTTTGCAGCATTTGCTGCACAAGCCACTAGTTAGCTATAATATCTATTTTTCGATCAAGAAGCATTTACACACATAAATGTAATTTCCCAACATTCTAAATCCTGATTACGATGCATCAGGGTCAGTTTTAATCGTATTATTGTGACTTATATGCATGTTGAATTTATGCCAATATCTGTACCGTTTGACGCTCAATTCAAAAGACACGACCAACCACTTTACGTTGCCGTGGGTGTACATTTCTATAAATATTCGATAAAGTGTTTTACTGAAGGCATAATTCTGAAGGTAGTAATGAAGTTCTAAAATAAACATTTTTCGAGCGAGACACACCGCTGCATGTGACTCTTTGTCCACGGAGGATTGAACCATTCGGGAGGAAACTGTCACACACGATTAGGAGTAGGTCGTCTGTTTGTGTTACGGACTGTGACGTACCAATGACGTCAAAGAATTCACACTCTGTGCGTTCCATTCATAACCTGGCTTCCCTTAACATGTCGATCACGACTTCGGTGATACAGTGAATAACAATCTGCCGCAACACATACCTGGCTCGCAAGTCAGTGTCCGCGGTCGTGCACCAAGTCGAGGAGGGCTGTTGGTTCAAGGCACCATGCTCCTGCAAAGACACGCGGACAACATTAGAACAGAGTCTTCTCACTTCATACCGTAACAAATTAGAAACAACAACCACCAAATTTCTTGGCTTAAAAATCGATAATGTGTTAAATTGGAAAAATCATATTAAAGAAATTACCCCCAAACTAAATTCAGCTTGTTTTGCTATTAGATCTATGCAAAAGATAGTAAATATCAATACCTTAAAAACAATGTACTTTGCATACTTCCACTCGGTAATGAGTTTTGGAATAATATTCTGGGGAAATTCCACAGATAGTAACAGTATATTCCTATTACAAAAAAGAGTAATTAGAATAATAGTAGGTGCCAAATCTAGGGAATCGTGTAGGACTATTTTCAAAAAACTACAAATAATGCCCATGACTTGTCAGTATATCTTTTCATTAATAATCTTCCTCGTATGTAATCGTGAAAACTTTGTAACTAATTCAACAGTTCATAGCATAAATACACGTCAAAAAAATGACTTTCATACTCCATCGGCAAGTCTATCGTGCTATCAAAAAGGAGTGCGTTATATGGCAGTAAAAATGTTTAATAGCCTCCCTATCGATATAAAAAATGAAACTCAAAATATAAAATTATTTAGGGCCAAATTAAAGAAGTACCCAATTTCTCACGCCTTCTATTCTGTAGGTGAATTCATGACATTCAATAACGCTTCATGAAATTGATACTAAAACTTTGTGTTGTACTAGTAGACTATATTGTAAATCTCGTCTGTATATATATTTAATCTAGACTGTGACTATAAATTAAGACTTTATAATAGTATTAAGTTTTTTGACTTGTTCCATATTCTAGCTGTAAGCATGTATGAATACCATGGAATGCTAATAAATACAATGCAATACAATACAAGGGTAAAAGCTAACCATTTTTACGACTATTACTATATAGGCCAGTGGACTGTAGTGTTCGTCTAGTTGTCAGGTTCAATATTATTTGCCAATTTTGTTTCGAACTTCGGTATTGATAAATAATACTACTGGCAATTACTTTCTCACTGTTACGGACTCTGTTGTACGTTTCACTGAGACACATTTTAATTAATCCAACTAGTTTCTTGGGAATACCAAATTCAATAACAATATTAGAAATTACTTCTCTCTTAATAGAGTTATATGCCTTTTTTAAATCTATAAATAACTGATGTACTGTACCCTTATGCTCCCATTTTTTCTCTCCAATATCTGTCGAATACAAATTGAACTTTAAAAATATAACAACAAATGTATCATGTCTCAGGAAGATAGGCCAGTTTCTGTCTGATGCTTTTGCAATTCACTGTGAGCTAGAGTATGCAACTAGGAAAGTTCAGGATAACAGAGTTTGGAATTGAACGGGTAAGTTACATCAGCTGCTTGTAAATATGTTAGGAGAAAATCTACAAACGATTAGGGAAACGAAGGGAATTTTATTTGAGGAAAGTAACGAGATAGGTTTGAACGTAAATCCCGAAAAGACAAAGTATATGATTATGTCTCGTGACCAGAACATAGTACGAAATGGAAATATAAAAAATTGGAAATTTATCTTTTGGAAAGGTAAAAAAATTCAAATACCTTAGAGCAACAATAACAAATATAAGTGGCACTTGGGAGAAAATTAAATGCAGAATAATATGGGAAATGCCAGTTATTATTCGGTTGAGAAGCTTTTGTCATCTAGTCTGCTGTCAAAAAATCTGAAAGTTAGAATTTATAAAACAGTTATATTACCGGTTGTTCTTTATGGTTGTGAAACTAGGACTCTCACTTTGAGAGAGGAACCGAGGTTAAAGGTGTTCGAGAATAAGATGCTTAGGAAAGTATTTGGAGCTAAGAGGGATGAAGTTACAGGAGAATGGAGAAAGTTACACAACGCAGAACTGCACGCATTGTATTCTTCACCTGACATAATTAGAAACATTAAATCCAGACGTTTGAGATGGGCAGGGCATGTAGCACGTATGGGCGAATACAGAAATGCATACAGTGTTAGTTGGGATGCCGGAAGGAAGAAGACCTTTGGGGGCGGCGAGACTTAGATGGGAGGATAATATTAAAATGGATTTGAGGGAGGTGAAATGGTATTTTACTGCCTCTAGTTTCGAAGCGCTCCACATTATGAGTAAGTAATCCCATTTCTAAACTCATCAGTGGATATCTCTCCGCAAACATTGTAGGCAGTAAATACTTGAAAGCAATTCATACATTTCCACTCTCGCTTCATGCCGCGCCCTTCTGCCAGTTGAGTCATGCGAGGCGGGCTGTCACCACGCGACGAGGAGCAGTCAGGCAACCCGCTTCACAACATCCCCAATGATAAACAACAGATTTAACTTACACAAACCCAGAAGAAGTCAGTCGCTAGCTTAGTACATGGTAGCAGTTGCTTTTTTTTTTTTTTTTTTTTTTTACTTGGTTATTATTTTAACGGCCGTGGCGTCGTGGTCTAAGGCATCCTGCCTAGGACTCGCGTCACGGAATGCGCGCTGGTTCGAGTCCTCATGGGGAAAGAAATTTTCTCATGAAATTTCGGCCAGGGTATGGGACCGGTGCCCACCCAGCATCGTGATGCACTTGGGGAGCTACGATAGGTAGCGAAATCCGGTTGCGAATGCCAGCTACAACGGCGGGGGGACCATCGTGCTAACCACACGATACCTCCATTCTGGTTGGATGATCGTCCAAGTCTGCTTCAGCATGTGGGTGTGAGAACAGCAGCCGGCTGGTCGGTCTGGGCCCTTTATGGGCTATAGCGCCACGGATTATTATTATTATTTTAACGATGCTGTATCAACCACTGGGTTATTTAGCGTCGTTAGAATTAGTGATAGGGAGATGGTATTTGGCGAGATTCGCCATAGATTACCTGGCATTCACCTTAAGGTTGGGCAAAGCCTCGGAAAAAACCCAACCCAAGCGGGGATCGAACTCGCGCCCGAGCGCAACTTCAGACCGGCACGCAAGTGCCTTAACGGACTAAGCCACGCCGGTGGTTATTATTATTATCTTTGGGGAGACTGAGACGTAGATGGAAGGATAATATTGAAATGGATTTGAGGAGATAAGATATGATGCTAAGGATTGTATTAATCTTGCTCAGGATAGGAACCAATGGTGGGCTTATATGAGGGCGGCAATGAACCTGGGGGTTCCTTAAAGCCATAAGTATTACCACTTATGGGCGAATCAAGAACTGCATATAGAATGTTAGTTTGGAAAAAGACTTTGGGGAGACCGAGACGTAGATGGTAGGATAATATTAAAATGGATTTGAGGGAGGTGGGATATGATGGTAGGGAATGGATTAATCTTGCTCAGGATAGGGACCGATTGCGGGCTTATGTGAGGGCGGCAATGAACCTCCGGGTTCTCTAAAAGCCATTTGTAAGCATAATAATAATAATAATAATAATAATAATAATAATAATAATAATAATTATTATTATTATTATTATGGATTAATCTCTCTCAGGATTGGGACCGATGGCGGGCTTATGTGAGGGCGGAAATGAACCTCCGTGTAGTCTAAAAGCCATTTGTAAGCAATTATTGTTTATTATTATTATTATTATTATTATTATTATTATTATTACATTTGGAGAGGCCAAGACGTAGATGGGAGGATAATATTAAATGGATTTGAGGAAGGTGGGATATGTTGATAGAGACTGGATTAATCTCTCTCAGGATTGGGACCGAAGGCGGGCTTATGTGAGGGCGGCAATGAACCTCCGGGTTCTCTAAAAGCCATTTGTAAGCATAATAATAATAATAATAATAATAATAATTATTATTATTATTATTATTATTATTATTACTATTATTACATTTGGAGAGGCTAAGACGTAGATGGGAGGATAATATTAAAATGGATTTGAGGAAGGTGGGATATGTTGATAGAGACTGGATTAATCTCTCTCAGGATTGGGACCGATGGCGGGCTTATGTGAGGGCGGAAATGAACCTCCGTGTTGTCTAAAAGCCATTTGTAAGCAATTATTATTTATTATTCTTATTATTATTATTATTATTATTATTTCATTCCGTTCATTAGACACACTTAAAGTTTACAGCAAATTGTGTTTATTTATCGTAATTCCATTAACCTAATTCCTGTACAGACGTTACACGCAATGACTGGGATCTGTTCAAATCACCCGTTACTCTTTTCGCTATCTTTTATCGAAGACTTAATGTCTCACCCTTAGAGATAGTATGGGCTTCAATTTTGTTTTTATTTTTTCGATCTACTATAGAGATATAACAGTGCACACAGTTTGGGGACGGGTATCAAACATGGCCCCATTAAGAGTTTCATCCTAAGATTAAAATCGTAACGAAAGGTAGAAGTAACTATAGATATGATCCTTTATTTCCCTTAGCAAGCCATTTTTCGCTTGATAAGAACTTTACTGTTTTATTTGTCTGTTTATTCCATACACGGCAATCTTGGCTAATTGCGTGATATTTCTTTTTAAGTTCAGCATAAAATTATACCAGCGAGAAATGTAACTTTGCTGGTATAGTATAAATGGCAGAAGATGTACTATAACATAGATTTTGTTCACTGCGCTCTTGCAGTGACGTTAGCTGATTTCTTGCATATTTCTTGAAGACATTGTATACTTCTTCCTGAAAAATACGTGGGGTGTAACTTTAATAGTGGCAACACTGCTATAAAAGCGAAACGAGGAGTTAATTGTTGTCACTTCTACCACATGTTAGTATATGTCTGCCTTCCTCCCCCCTAAATGGACTCTTCCGTTCGACTCATAGCGCATGCGCTGTGGAAAGGTGAAGTTAGTCTCCTGTTAGTTACAGCTCTAAGCGGTTGTTTCGCCATGTTTATAAAGCAGGAACAGCGGTCTTGGCTGAAAATTCAATCTGCCCGTGGTCATACAGCACGACAATATCATGATGGTCTTGTTGAGACATGTGGAGAGACGGAGGACTGTGGCAAGGTGGGTTCGAGCCTTCAACGAGGGGCGTGACCGCGTGAAAAACATGGCTCGGCCGGGTCGCCCCAGTGTTAGTGAAGAGGAAGTGCAAGCTGTTTCCGCGCTATTAGACAACGATCGACGACAGACGGTACGTGCGTTAGCCCAGGAGATAGGAATATCGTATTTGACTGTGTTTCGTATTGTAAAGAATGGCCAAAAAATGAGAAAAATTGCATCTCGGTGTGTTCCCTGGGATTTGACGAGGCACAGCGATGGATACGATAGGACACCGCTCAAACTCACTTGGAGCGTTATGATCGTGAAGGAGACGCCTTCTTACGGTGTATTGCTGCGCTTGATGAGACATGGACCAGTCATATGCACCTCTACTTAAACACCAATCAAATGAGTGGCGTCATTACGGGTCACCACGCAAAACAGTGATGCGTCGTACCCCCACGAATGTGAAAGTTATGCTGATTGTTGTGTACGACTGTGACGGCGTCACGGAAAGACAGAATGTTAATGCACAGTATTTCCGTCATTTTTTGGAGCATGATCTGAGACCAGCGTTGCGAAGAAAGCGCCCACACGTTTTGCAGAATCCTCCCCTCATTTTGCAGAATAACGCAAGGGCGCACACGGCACACCCTGTAGCTGATTTGTACCTCGCTGGGGGGTGGGAAGTGCTTTTCCATCCACCACATTCACCGGACTTAAGCTCCTGTGATTATGACTTAATCCCAAAGATGAAGGAACCACTTCGTGACGTTCGATTCCGGACTGTTCCCGATATTCTGCAGGCAGTAGGGCGGTCCATCAGAACAGGAGCTGCTACAGGAATACTACGACTTCCACATCGCTGGCAACGAGTTGTAGACAATGCTGGTTACTACATTGAAGGACTGTAGAAGTTTCACAGATGTATCAGTTGTATATTCATAATAAATAAATAGTTGCCATTATTAAAGTTACAACCTGTGTATATACCTATCAATGCACTGATCATGTAACAGACTTATTTTGGGAGGTTATTTTCTTAGCGTTGTTCTCATTCCACGAGGCCATTCCTTTTCTTTAAATTATTTCTATGTTATAACAACACTCTCTAGTCCAGACGTATCCAAAAGCCTACTCGTGAGTAAGCCCCTGAACAACCTTAGCCAGTACATAATGAGAGCGCTCCGCCTCACCCATCCCCATCTGTAATGCACTGAATGTTTATGCGCAAACGAAGAGCAGTGGCGGACTGCCATTATCACTGTGTTGGTCGGAGTGTTCCACCGTTTCACAATGTCTTCTAATCATGAGCATAGTACATTCAAGGATGAATAGGAAGAGAAATTTTTTGTGTTAGTGGGGAGAATGTGAAATCCTTAATTTGTTCAAAAATTCTTATGTGTGTGTTGAAATTCAATATGCAACGACAAACTCTACTCTTCAGAAAGAATATTATGCAATTACAGGCATGTTGGACATGTGAAAATAATTTATTTTGGCGCTATCTGTATAACTGTTGGTTATACATAATAATCAGTATATTACAATACGTTTACACTCAGTTCCGCATAACAAACATATGTTTTTCGTTTCATTTTGGGTGAAATGCGTAGGCCCACAAATATTTTGATAAATATAAAACAAGGAAATACAAACACAAATCACACACGTGTCCTCAGTCTTAAACAGAAAAAGCTTCTTGCTAGCTATGTTCTAGCTTGGAATATTGGAAAATCAATTAAGCCCTTTACAGAAGCATCATTTGTAAAATAGTGCATACAGGACGTTACCAAATACTGTGTCCAGAACAAAGTCAAAGTTTAAGAAAATTAAATTGTTTCCAATTACAGCTCAGAGAAGGAATTTCAAGATTGTAAATGTAATTAAATCTAAAGTCGAAACCACAATTAACCAGTTTGTAGCTTACTCACTTGCATTGGACGAAAGCACAGATAGAAATGACAAAGCTCACCTAGCCATTTTCATCCGAGGAGTTAATGAACATTTTACTGTGTCTGAATGTCTTCTAGATGTAATTACAAAATACAACTGGAGAAGATCTTTTCCAGGCACTGAAAGGCACCATAGAACAGAAGAGGTTGAATTTGCAATGGCTTGTGTCCATAGCAACAGACGAGGCTCCAGCTTCATAGTATATACACACGTATGATATTTCTTATTCTCTTGATGTTATTATTTGTAAACATAAGCAGACCGTTGCCGCGATCCCCCACTGATCGCTCCCATCTGTTGAGGTACGAGTCTCTCCCCCTTCTCTATGGTCTGTCCAAAACAACTTCCGACCTGACAAATGGCGCCTTTAGCATGTTACCATGGCAACCATTCAAATAAACCAATCACGAGAGACGCGTCATGGTAACGGGACGGTGTTGCCATGTTTATGTTTACGAGCTGCACGTGAATACCACGGCCTAGCGGTGAATGCAGTGGCCGGAATGACTGCGTTGGCTGGTTAACGCGTGGTTTGTGTGAATTAAAAATATTATTTAGTTGTATTATTGTTTTAGTGTATCGATAATTATTGTGTTTAAGTTATATTACACGTATTATCTTCGTTGTCATTGGTGGAGTGTGTGGCTAGTGTGCGTTTTCTAGTTTCTGCGAGAGTTTCTAAACAGGTCGGAAGGAAGGAAAGGCAGGCGGAGAACAAAGAATATTGTACAAGATGCCTCGTTAAAGAGTCAAGCCTCTTTTACCTTTGGCGCAAGTCGTACTTAGAACTGCTGCTTGTGTTAAAAGTAATAAGAGCACTTTTATCGATATTGGAAAAGAAAAAGGCCGTGCAGATTTTAATCATAAATATTTTTTAGTTTACTATTTTTTCAACGTTTTTCTAACAACATTACATTGAAGAATACCGACACTCATAAAAGTAAAGGCTTCGTATTAAATTTAAACCTGTTTTTACAGTTTACAATCCTTTCGACGCTTTTCTAACGGTATTACATTGAAGAATACTACTACTACTACTACTACTACTACTAATAATAATAATGATAATAATAACAGACTAATAAAAGTAATAATGTACACCAATTTTAATGCCTAGTGTTCAACAAATTGGTTAGAAATGTATGTGTTCATGTCAGCCGTTCATTACTGCACTCTATCGGCAGCGCGCTCGCTTACACGAAAGATGGGCAACATGACAACACTGCTCCCCCTTCTCTGTAACCTGTCAAGTCGGAAGTAGTTTTGGTCAAGGTATAGCCTCACTGTGTTCGGCGGGCAGCATCGAGAGCACGAATGACGATACGCTTTTTGGAGACCTCTGCTCTAGTGGAAGAAAATCAAATGCATGAAATGTACCGAAGCGTCCACTCCACAGCAGTGGTTTGCACCATACCGTAGTGTAGCATGCACTTCCTGCACTTAATCGCATTAGAAGCCCGTCGTCCCCTCAAAGGATGACTTGATACGATCGCTGCTGTTCCTAAGTCTCCTAAATTACAGCCTGATGCACGACTATTTCAACATTTCACAGACCAACCACAAGATGGCTCGCTTCCCACTACAGAGACCAGCTTTTATCCTCTGCGGTTTTTATGATAATGATGACATACTCTTTAAAAAAGTGAAAATAAAATTTTGAAACGCTTACTGCACGGAACTATAAGAACTGCGTTAATGACTGTTCAGAGTTTAATAGAGGACTTATATCGTTTCTTAACAATATGAAAATAGGTTGGACAGCTGCGTAAGCGGTGAAGTGGGCGCGGTGAAAATGGCCGTCTTTAGCGACCACGGAGTGGCGCCGTCGTATAGTCATCGTCGATTGCGTCAGTGTGACTTGAGATACGGAAGCGAGCAGTACCTCGTTTTGTAGCTTAAAGACATCGCTATCAGTGGATAAAAACAGCAATTATATCGGCGAGTTAAATTACGAGAATTACAAGACCCAGTTTGTGGGAGTAGCAGTGAAAATTTCAAAAAATTTCATCTCAAAATTTTAAAGATCATGTCTAATATTTTTTGTTTTTGAAATATCTTTTATCTATTTAGGAAGAACATAATTATGTTCTCACTTTTTTTTTTTTTTTAGTTTTATCTAGTTAAAACAGAGAAACAAATTGAATCCATACATACTCAAATTTACAAAATTTACAGGGTGCGTACACATATTTTATTTTGTTATTCAAAAATTATTATTTTTAAATGCCAAAACAATTTTGTTAACTATAGTTCAACGATCATGCAGTAAAAATATCAGCTTCCTGGCATAAAATTTGTTGAATCCTTAGAATGGAAATGCAGAGAAATGGGCAAAAAAAAAAAAAGTAAGAGGAAAAAAAAAATTAAAAGTTTGCATGCATTTTAAACTTAATGAGAACAGTTTTTTTTTTTCAAAGATGGCGTAATTAATGATACAACCGCCGTAGGGTTCTAAACTTTCGCCAAAGTATAAAGTAGGCGTCATAGCTTCATTTTCTACAAAAAGCGAAGAAAAAAAAATTCTTACAAAAAAGAAATACGAAATTTTCACCCATCCCCTACCTTAAACAATACTTACTTTCTTGCAAATGGCTTTTAAGGAACCCGAAGGTTCATTGCCGCCCTCACATAAGCCCGCCATCGATCTCTATCCTGAGCAAGATTAATGCATTCTCTATCATCATATCCCACCTCCCTCAAATCTATTTTAATATTATCCTCCCATCTACGTCTCGGCCTCCCCAAAGGTCTTTTTCCCTCCGGTCTCTCAACTAACACTCTATATGCATTTCTGGATCCGCCCATACGTGCTACATGCCCTGCCCATCTCAAACGTCTGGATTTAATGTTCCTAATTATGTCAGGTGAAGAATACAATGCGTGCAGTTCTGCGTTATGTAACTTTCTCCATTCTCCTGTAACTTCATCCCGCTTAGCTCCAAATATTTTCCTAAGCACCTTATTCTCAAACACCCTTAACCTATGTTCCTCTCTCAGAGTGAGAGTCCAAGTTTCACAACCATACAGAACAACCGGTAATATAACTGTTTTATAAATTCTAACTTTCAGATTTTTTGACAGCAGACTTTATGATAAAAGCTTCTCAACCGAATAATAAAACGCATTTCCCATATTACCTTAAACAATATGCATAAATTTATTCTCTGTTAGACAAAATGCCACAGAAACTGACAATAACAAAATCAGTGCCTTGTGAATGACAGTCCACTGTCTTGGATATTAGAGTATGCGCTTCACAACCAAGCGGCCCGTGGTTCGATTCTCAGTGTAGTCAACGAAAGAGATTTATCTTCTATCCAATAAACTGGTGTATATCCCTTGTCACATTATGTGTGCTGTCTCAGCGATAGACTTGTACCGTGCTGACCACATGATCAGTGAACGCTGCAACGTGTTGCTGTCTAGTTTTAATCTAAAGATAATAATTCCTTTCCCTATACCGCATCAGATTGGAAGTCAGTAATTCAAGGACAGAAAGAACTGGTAAACAATAAACCACATAGGCTACAGTTTCTCGCTAAACATAGCAAAAGTGATAATTTAAGTAACCTTGCTCCAAGTGAATTTTCAGCAACCAAAGCTTAATATGACTCTTTGTTTCGAAATTAACAAGCATCCCATTATTTTAGCACAATTACGCCAAAAATGATAATTTCAATCCAACGAAAACAAATTATACGCCTCACGCGTTTCATAACGAATGTTTTCATCATGTTACAAATGAAGTTGCCAGTTATCATGTACAGTCAACTCTGGATATAGTGAACCTCTGCGGACTTGCATATTTCGTTCACTATATCCGAGGTTCACTAAATCTGAAGTGTCTGTCCCATAACCTTAAATGACAGGAATGAATGAAATTGTGAACAAGAAAATAAAATACTATACAGTAATTAAAATATTTTATTACATGGAATGGAATCAATTCCATTTCCACACAACTATTTTTGTTTGTAACTTTCGACTCAGTCATTTCCGGACCAGGGTTCCTGATCTCAAATTAATACCTACATGTGCCCTTCCCCATCATCCTGAAAGTTTGTAACACTAGCCCGGAAACACCCTGTATATTTGTAAGTCGTCTGATTTTATGTTCTCTCTCGCAGAGCTAAACATGATCTAAATATAATAGGCTGTATAATAAATTGAAGTTAAAATATACGGCCAAGACAACTCAGATGTATACTGATACTGAGAGAATTAATCACACAAACTAACAGATAGGAGTATTCTCTAAAATTAAGTTGGAAAACAAATACACAGAGGCGACGAGGTCAATTCTAATTTAAATACACACTATTTTTCAATGTCTCTTCACAGTTAACCTATTTATTTCGGTACAAGTAAATGTCAAGGAAAGATCTCGGTCTGGACGGGAGGTAAAACTGCAGAGAACGAAATCGCCTGGGAGGTCCACCAAAGTTGCGAAAATATGGCCGACTTGGGACACAAACAAAAGAAAGTCGAGTCCGAGAAAATGGCGTACATTGCAGATTGCGGTCTACTTAATTAAAGCTCGTGTTTCTCCTCACGTACACACCCGGGCTTTAATAAGCAGGTTCGAGTCTTAGATATCATCTGACGTCCTTCTGCAGCATCCCCTGAGAGCAATTCCTTGCACGGGATATTCATCTATTCCTACACTCCGTTCCTTTGAGTGTGATTTAGCTTTCTTACACAAATTAGCCTATCTTCCGTTGCCAGGCATGCTCTCTTAAAAACTTTTGAAATGAACGGGTGGATTCCTTCACTTCTCTACTGTACAAGTAGGCCTACAGAGAAAGTACTTAACGCTCTGTATATCACCGAATTAAATGAGATTGTGTGAGTTGAAAGTACAAGACGTACTGTTTAAAGTCATACCTGATATGGGTGGCCAATGACCAGTGGCGGCTCGTGGGTATTGAATTAAGGGAGGCTGCATACAAAAATAAACCAAGCAACTTACTTTACTTAAAAATTAGTTCCATGCGCCTTATTTTGTAAGTTGTGTTTATATGAGACAGGCTCATGTTAGTAGATTTACTGGCATTTAAAAGAATCCTGCGGACAAAATTCCGGCACACCGGCGACGCTGATATAACCCCTGCTGTTGCGAGTGTCGTTAAATAAACCATGATTTAATTTTTTATATGCAGATTTGAACCTCAGAAATATCTAACTGGCGATGTTGTAGTTGGTTGTATTATATATATATATAATATATATATATTATATATACATATATATATATATATGATACATCAATAAATGAAAAAAATTACTGAGCCAGAAACTGAATTCAAGATCTTCAAGAGTACGCACCAGGGCGCTTGCCTCATTTATTATGATGTTAGATATTTCAGATTCCATTATGGTTTGAAAACAGTCTAGCAATGGCTTCTTCTTCTCATGAACAACATTTACTGTTCTTATTTTAAATCCATCTTGTTGCCCCAGCTGATGGAATTGTCTTTGGAACACATTAATCTAATACAGACTGTGTGGAGATCGAGAGAAGAAAGTAGGGATACTGGATAAATCAGCAAAAAATATGCGAGCCTTTGTATTTTGTTTAGCGGCTCTTTCCATTATGAGATTCAACTGATGGGCACTTAATTTCACACTTCTCCTGAATTGTTAAGGTACTGAAGTGAATAGGCTGTAAATATTGTACAGAATTAAACATTGTCGCACTTGTTATACTCACAACATTAAAGAAAATGTATTTAAAACTGCGCGCTACTGACAAACTGCTGCAAGTTTTGCAGCGCCTGGAAACTCTGGATTCACAGCGAGGGGCAGCAGGGGGAGGGGTAAAACTAACGCGCAAAGCATCCGAGACGAGACTGGCAGCTCCAGGAGAGGAAGTGGCTTCACCCTATAGTCCTTGTCTCTGGTTTCGCTCTGGCAGCACGAGGGGAGGAAGTGGCTTCACCCTATAGTCCTTGTCTCTGGTTTCGCTCTGGCAGCTCCAGGGGAGGAAGTGGCTTCACCCTATAGTCCTTGTCTCTGGTTTCACCCTGGCAGCACCAGGGGAGGAAGTGGCTTCACCCTATAGTCCTTGTCTCTGGTTTCGCTCTGGCAGCTCCAGGGGAGGAAGTGGCTTCACCCTATAGTCCTTGTCTCTGGTTTCGCTCTGGCAGCTCCAGGGGAGGAAGTGGCTTCACCCTATAGTCCTTGTCTCTGGTTTCGCTCTGGCAGCACCAGGGGAGGAAGTGGCTTCACCCTATAGTCCTTGTCTCTGGTTTCGCTCTGGCAGCACCAGGGGAGGAAGTGGCTTCACCCTACAGTCCTTGTCTCTGGTTTCGCTCTGGCAGCTCCAGGGGAGGAAGTGGCTTCACCCTATAGTCCTTGTCTCTGGTTTCGCTCTGGCAGCTCCAGGGGAGGAAGTGGCTTCACCCTATAGTCCTTGTCTCTGGTTTCGCTCTGGCAGCACCAGGGGAGGAAGTGACTTCACTAACGATTGCGTGCATGTCATTGAGAGCGAAATGTTTTTAAAAATTCGAGCTGCTAAATAGAGACTGTATAATGAATGTTTTTCACAACATAAAACGAGACAAGAGCCACAAATGTCTGGGGGTGCTGCAGCTCCGCAGCCCCTCTTCGAAAGCCGCCCCTGCCAATGACCCCTCGTTTTGAAAATATTGGCTATTTTTGTGACATACTTCCGTTAGGTGCCTAATAGGGAAGCATTAGACTATGTAACAGCGTAGCCCATATGGTTGGATGCTGAGTTGTTATCCAGGCAACGTGAGTTCGAATCTTAACTGGTCCTATATTTTTTTCTCTTAATAATGATTAATATTGTGATCACAGTTGTCTATTTACATACCTATATCATATTTCTCAATGTATTGAATGCTTCATCATGTTTTAAACAAATTATAATTAACTAACATTGTATTGTAAAGGATAAACAATGAAATACTGCTCACGTAGCAAGGTAAGATGTGTCACTGGTGTCAGTTCTATTTCTGTAGCAGCTATTCCATTTCATTTTGTACCTGATTCTTTATGATGTCATAAAAACACACAAAACATACATATTTCCTGCACCATGCACAGCAAATGAAAGAAGGTTGTCCACAGTCACACACATTTTTCCGCACTTCTGCTGCGAAACAGATATCCTTCACATTCACAAACACTTCTCGTTCGTTTATCAATTTTGATGCTTACCACGCATATTTCAACATGGCTTTGAATATAGCAGCTGACAACTGAAAGTGAATTATAATAATAATAATAATAATAATAATAATAATAATAATAATAATAATAAAGGTAAAGGTATCCCCGTAGCATGCCATGAAGGCACTTGGGGGGCACGGAGGTAGAGCCCCATGCTTTCCATGACCTCGGCACTAGAATGAGGTGGTGTGGTCGGCACCACGCTCTGACCGCCTTTTACCCCCGGGAAAGATCCGGTACTCAATTTAATATAAGGCTGAGTGAACCTTGGGGCTGTTCTGAAAGTTTGGCAACGAGAGAAAATCCTGTCACCACCTGGGATCGAACCCCGGACCTTCCAGTCCGTAGCCAACTGAGCTGCCCGGCCGTCAATAATAATAATAATAATAATAATAATAATAATAATAATAATAATAATATCAAGTTTTAAAAATGAGAAAGCATTAGGATTCGAACTCGGGTTGCCTGTATGACAACTCAGCATCCAATCACATACTCCGTTACACAGTCTAATGCTTCCCTATTGAGCACCTAATGGAAGTATGTCACAAACAATAGCCATTATTTCCAAAACGAGGAGTCATTGGCCACCCATACCAGGTATGACTTAAAACAGTACGTCTTGTACTTTCATTTCACAAAAATCTGATTTAATTCGGTGATATACAGAGAGTGTCCTCACCTTGTCAGTCTTAAGCAAGTTGCAGATGAAGTTGGTTTGCTATGTGCAAGTCAGGGGACAGTAACGTGTAGGGGAGGCGTTGACCTGTGAATAAACCGGTGAATAAGTGTGTAATAGTGAAATGGACAGTACAGTAAAACAAGACCTAGTGGAAATGAAGGAGAGCATGGCAGAGCTAAGGAAGAAGATGGAAGAAATACAACTCGAAAACAAAATTTTAAAAAGCAAATGAAAACACTTTGAGGAGGAGAAGAGGAGAAAAAACTTTTTACCGGTATCTATCGGGACAGAAGAAAAGGAGGGAAAACAGAGTATCGATACATATGGGAAGATATTAGGAGTGTTTTGGTATGGAAGTGAGCGATGAACAAGTAGGTACAGGAAGCATTTAGAGTGAGAAAGAAAGAAATCCAAAACTCAGAACAAGTTAGGCCAAAATGAGTAAAATTTAAGAGCGTGATTACGAAGGAGAGGATTTTGAAGAATAGAATGGTGTGGCGGGGAAATAAATCTAGAGAAAAGAAAATTAAGGCCCAAAATAAAGTAGAAATGTGTAAAAGTTAGCAGTGAGGTCTAAAAGTGCAAATAGAGATGTGAAGTGAGGGGAAATGTGCCATAGAGGAGGGGGCTACAGATTTATAAGTATAATATTTTGGAATAGTAATGGGAGAGGAGTAAGGTATTGGAAGAAATGTAATAATAAAAACAATTAAGGACCTAATGACCGGGGAGACGGCACTATATACTAATTGTGAAGTGCCGCCTGCCAAAAAGGTATTGCTTAATGACGAATATAAAAATAAAAAAAGAAAGTACTTTCGCGTATAAATATGAATATATAAAATACTAGTGGCTTGTGCAGCAAATGCTGCAAACTAAGTTCATTAGACGTTCAAATAAAAATTTTCAGATTTATTTTCAATGAAGAATACCAGACATTTTGAAAGTTATTTACTTCCATAATAATGAAACATACTCCCTCTGAATGGTTTTTTATGCCAAATACTTTTTCTAGAACTTATCCACCTTCAGTTTTTGAGTTTCAACGCGAAAACGCAAGTAACAATGTCAGGACGATCAGTGGGTTTTTCATGTGGGAGTAAAGCAATAGCTATTTCAGGACATTGTGGATTGTAGGCGTAAGTTAAAAAAAAAAAATGTCAGGTTTACTGTGGTTTCGAACAATAGACATAGCATCTTAGTATAGCTACTGCATGGAGAGCTTGAAATGTAGAAGGTAAAATCATTTTATCCTGCTAAGAGATCTTGCTGAAATGATAGGGACATTACAAAATTTTGTAGGCCTCTTATTTTATCAGTAAGTAATAACTTTTGGTCTTTCCTTAGGAACTGTAATTTTTGCGCTCTCTCGAGCCAATACTGAAGAGAATGAACGCATATAAATATCTACACCACACCGCCATTAAGTATATAGCCGCCACTTGGTAAATTATAGAAATGAAGATCTAATTTAAGATATTTCTCTCCAAAACGTTTCACTTTCATATCATCAAATGAAAAATAATCGCATCATGGCATGAAATATGTATAATAATTTCTAATAGTAATAATGTCATCAAACCACCTCACGTTTTGTAGATTTTAATATCCAATACACAGCTGCATTCAGAAAATTACACACAGCAGAATCAGACCTGTAAATTACTTTTTATACGTTATCAAAAAATTACACAAAAGAAGATCGACATATTGGCATTATGATGTGAAAAATCTGAGCCATCTGAACTCTATGTCAGCAATCCTGCAGGTCATGGCCTTTGTGTAATAGTGTATTGTTTATTGTAGTGTGTGTTTTGTTTTATTCTGAAATGCAATTAATTAGTTCTCAAAACTGACGAAAGATGGATTTTGGAAAATAGGAAAATTATGTAGGAAAATTGACATTTTACTGAAAACTACTATTTTTCTGAAAAACTTTGGGTTCCAAGCTTCAAAATGAGGGTTCATTTATTAAAATCCGTTCAGCCGTTTTCCCGTAATTTCCATTACCAGTTCAAATTATCTATATATATAATTATATATAGATATATATATATATATATATATATATTCAGCCTCCTATAAAATTGAGTACCGGGTCTTTCCCGGGGGTAAAAGGCGGTCAGAGCGTGGTGCCGACCACACCACCTCATTCTAGTGCCGAGGTCATGGAAAGCATGGGGCTCTACCTCTATGCCCCCCAAGTGCCTTCATGGCATGTTACGGGGATTCCTTTACCTTTATATATATATATATATATATAGATAATTTGAACTGGTAATGGACATTACGGGAAAACGGCTGGACGGATTTTAATAAATGAGCCCTCATTTTGAAGCTTGGAACCCAAAGTTTTTCGGAAAAATAGTAGTTTTCAGTGAAATGTCAATTTTTTAAAATAAATTTCCTATTTTCCAAAATCCATCTGTCGTCAGTTTTGAGAAATAGCTAATAGCATACACGGCCGACTTGATATTCCCTTCCCTTTTTTGTAAAGGAGAAGTGAAGCGAGCATCAAGTCGGCCGTGTTGCATTTCAGAATAAAACAAAACACATACTACAGTAAACAATATTACACAAAGGCCATGATCTGCAAGAATGCTGACATATTTAGAGCTCAAATTAAATTGGTTATTAAAACTTAAATTACTAAAAATAATTTACAGGTTCGATTCTGTGGTGTGTAATTTTCTGGGTACAGCTGTGTGTTGGATATTAAAAACTACAAAACTTGAGGTGCTTTGATGACATTATTACCATTAGAAATGAAATATTATTGTAGTTAATGCCATAATGTGACTATTTTTAATTAATTATACATATTAATGCTATATTGATGATATGAAAGTGAAACGTTTTGGGGATATATAAGTAGATGTAGAGAATAACTTAAATTATATCTTCATTTCTATATTTTACTGAGTGGCGGCTATATAGTATATGTTACTGAAAGCTATAAAACTTAGGTAAGATAATAATATTATTAAAAATCAAATTTTTTTATAGTTATTAACCCAGTGGGCTTGGGTCTTTTTCATATATTTAATGGCGGTGTGATGTAGATATTTATATGCGTGGTTCTCTTCAGTATTGGCTCGAGAGAGAGAGAGAGAGAGAGAGAGAGAGAGAGAGTATCTTTCATTGTTATGGAAGCAAATAACTTTCAGAATGTCTGGTATTCTTCATTGAAAATAAATCTGAAAAATGTTTATTTGAACGTCTGATAATAATTAGTTTGCAGCATTTGCTGCACAAGCCACTAGTATATATTTTCCTCCTCTGTTTCTGTCCTTAGTCCTTCCGGCGATGAACCCTGGACTCATTTCGCTAGCATTATCACCTTCATTTCGCTCAGACGTTAGATAATCATCGCAGTTGACAAAGCGTCGTAAAGTAAAGCAAGACAAGACAATGGACATTCATAAACTTGAATCTGAACTTCCCTGCAAGGAATCAAACCCGGATTCGCAGGATTTGTTGGTAGGAACCATAACGTTCGGAGCATAAAGATGATCTGAGAATAACATCTGTAGTTTAGAAGAGTCGTGAAAACAGATAACTACCATTACGACCAGAACATGGCCCATTCCGCCTCGCGTGACGTGTCTGGCTGCTTGAGGCAGGCAGTGTGCATACATAAAGTCAAACTCGGGTTGCAGAGCCCAACTCATCCAGGATTGTTTACAAACGCCAGTAAAATACGCGCGGGGTGATATATAGGTTTACGTAGGCACTTCCTCAGCCGTCCAAGAAGTTCACCAGCAGTTTTATACCGGTAAATATTTATTCTGTCAAACAACGTTCGCAATTATTTTTGCAGAAGTGACTTGACAAACGTGCAAAGTGAATCGTGCGATACTTCATATTGGATTCCATAGCTCAAAACGAAAATCTCGTCGTTGCTTTCCTCAGTTTTTGTACAAGTCTATGTACCATTACAGCTATTAATACAGGGACATCACTTTATTTTTACCAACATTTTTAACATTAACCTGGCTATACTCCGAAACACTGTTACCCCCTTCCATTACAGGAGTTTGGTGTTACTAGTGCAATATGTAAACAAATCATTT
Organism: Periplaneta americana; assembly: GCF_040183065.1. Lineage (NCBI taxonomy): Eukaryota > Metazoa > Arthropoda > Insecta > Blattodea > Blattidae > Periplaneta > Periplaneta americana. Next base: position 5,725,085 of record NC_091123.1, read on the forward strand.
TACTAGCTATAGGAGGAGAGAAAAGTAGTGTATCCATTTATGTTACTGGGAAATACGATATTAGGATTTTCAGTTTGATTATTACTTTTACGGTATTTTATCAAAATATAGTAGAGTAGTAACATTTGTTTCACAAACTCAACTCTTCAGGCGCTTGTACTTTCGGTAACTCTAATCTTCACTTCTGCTCAGATAAAGTTATTCAGTCATGCTACACACCGTACCTGTGCGAAATAAGCAGGGCCGTGTATTTACGGAGATCGCGAAAATGACTACATAATAGATATGCAATACATTTTTACTAATCTTTACGAATTAAGTGATTCTGATTAATAATATCCGGATAAAACAATCACGACAAATCGCGAAATAGAGTTCTAATAGCGAAATATGAACACATTCGCGAATTATTACTATTGCGTCGTTTTATAGCGAATTTCATATTCTGAGTTCCTTTTCGGACTTTTTTTTTTTCATTTGAATTTGTTGCACATTCAAGTAGGCTACATTACATGGTATTTCAGGTGTTCTAATTACATTAGTGAACTCAAAAGACGGAGAATTCAACATTTCACTAATAATTTGAAAGTATTAATTTGAGGGCTGCAAGTTTTTTTTTTTTTTTTTTTTTTTTTTTTTTTTTTTTTTTTAATGAATGTGTGTTAAATACAGTCTCAATTCAACAGATATTGTCTATTGGCCATATCGCACCTTTACCAGAATCCAGTGAACCTTTAATGTTAATTATTTGGAAAGTAATATTTATACTGAGTTAATACTCCAGTTCCAAAATAATTGTATTTTCCAAAATTTCCATTAATATCCAGCAAGAGTAGAAATCGATCTCCAACAATCTCCGCCGACACCAATATTAAAAAACACAAATGATAAAATTAATCTCCATAAATACCTGCCCCTGGAATTAAGCTTCAATAAAATAGGCTCTTCCTTCCATAGAAAACGCAGCCATATTTCTGAAACACACTATACTCTGTAGTGTTTACTTCACTGCTAGCAGACTTCGAATGCAACAGCGGCCGTAAGTCTGTGTGGCTGACGGGAGCAAGAACATTAGTAAAAGGGGTGGGAGTCAAGTACATTCAGAAACGCAGGTACAATAAAAATGCGAGTAAAAATAAAGTAATGTCCCTGTATTATCACTTGGGAGTGGATTTTTATGTGCCAAAAATATAAATATATTTATTTTTTATGTGCTAAAAAGTACAAAAATATTTGCCAAAAATAAAAAAAATATATGTATATTTTTAAATATGACAAAAATACCTTACTTAGCTTGAAAAAAAAAAATGTTACTAGGTACTCACCAACCACACTTGAGTGCTAGTAGTTGGCCGAGAATTGCAGTGAACAACAAAGCTCATCTCCAAATTCTCCATCACAAATGCATGCCGATTATATCCGAACAACGACTTATACTGTGAAAACGATCTGTCCACATCACAGGACGTCAGACGTCCATATTTAAAGAGAGGAATGTCCCAAACACATACACCGTCAATTTCACCTACAGGCACACCCTCCAATACTTCAGCAACTTTACACATCCTTTTATATCCCCTGTTTTTCCCAAACACATTCTGGAATTTGTCCCTTAGTACTTGTACTTCTGAACCTGGTAGCGAGTCTAGTTTAATATTCACGGCATGCACCTCCCTGTTTCAGACAACAGGTTTTTGGATGTTTCGAGTTTTTTTATGGAGTCACACAAAAAACTTAGATTTGCTAATAGGAAAGGCAAATCGTTTTTAAGCAACCATCTTTCAGTATATCATGAAGGAAGCCCGATAACAGGGAATCACAACAAGATATATTGCCTTACTTGATAGACATGAGCGAGAGGCGAGAGATTTGTTTAAATTAAATAACGTTCATACCCGAGCTCTTATCTGTTGTGTTTCACAAACAAAGCGTGGAATAAAATCATCTTCAGCAACAACAAACATTCCTAATTATGTGTTGCAAGATCTCTCCTCCTTGTCCATGTTAATTTATTGTCTAATAATAACATTGATATGCTGCCTAGCAGTTCTCAGAACTTGAGGCGATACTGTTACAAAAATGGATCACGGATACACCACACAGCGCTTACAAACACGAAGCAACCAAGAATTCTTAAAAAGATAACGTACTTCTGAGTGATACAATTGATTTAGTTTTAAAATATTTTTAAGTTCATGTAAAAAATTATTTAAGTAAAAAACTCCAAGGTTTATGTGTTTATAATACATTTCCTGAAAATATGTATTTACATAATTTTTTTGTGAAAATATGTGTTTTTATGTCAAATAAAATTCGGGTTTTAAACTTGAAACTTCATGTTCGGAATTTTTAACTTTGCTAATTGTGTTTTATCACATGCAAAAAGAATATTTAATTACATAGGAATCCACTCCTTAATTATCACATAGGTCTACGAGCAATTGAAGCGTTGGGTCGAATAACGGTCTATGTTATAATCTGCTAACTGTGCAGGAGGAACAAAAATGTTACATCGTAATTCCGCTCATAAATTTACTATCTGACGGGCAACATAGACGGTTATCCCATCAATACGTTTTGTACACTAAACGAAGTATACGATTGTGTGTTATTGAAAGTCATATTACACATATTACAGACAATAAACAGCTTTATACAGGGACATTATTTTATTTTTACTAATATTTCTAATATTAACCTGGCTGTACCTTCGGATCAACGGTTGAGAACCGGAAACACTGTTTGCTACCCCGTTCCACTACTGGAGTTCGATGATACTGGCGTAATATACAAACAAATCACTTTACTAGGTATAGGAGGGAAGAAAAGTAGTTCATCCATTTACGTAAACTAGGCAATATCGGGATTTTGAGTTTGATAATTTTCATTAGGTTTTTGTTTAAAAATAATAATTTGTTTTATATAATATTCTTATTGAATTTGGTATACCGAAGTAACTAGTTACATTAATTAAAATCTGTCTTAGTGAAACGTACAGCAGAGTCCGTATAGGTCAGTTTCTATATGATGCTGTTCCAATTCACTGTAGGCTAAAGCAGGGAGATGCACTATCACCTTTACTTTTTAACTTCGCTCTAGAATAAGCCATTAGGAAAGTTCAGGATAACAGAGAGGGTTTGGAATTGAACGGGTTACATCAGCTGCTTGTCTATGCGGATGACGTGAATATATTAGGAGAAAATCCACAAACGATTAGGGAAAACGCGGAAATTCTACTTGAAGCAAGTAAAGGGATAGGATTGGAAGTAAATCCCGAAAAGATTAAGTATATGATTATGTCTCGTGACCAGAATATTGTAAGAAATGGAAATATAAAAATTGGAGATTTATCCTTCGAAGAGGTGGAAAAATTAAAATATCTTGGAGCAACAGTAACAAATATAAATTACACTCGAGAGGAAATTAAACACAGAATAAATATGGGAAATGTCCGTTATTATTCGGTTGAGAAGCTTTTGTCATCCAGTCTGCTGTCAAAAAATCTGAAAGTTAGAATTTATAAAACAGTTATATTACCGGTTGTTCTTTATGGTTGTAAAACTTGACTCTCACTTTGAGAGAGGAACATAGGTTAAAGGTGTTTGAGAATAAGGTGCTTAGGAAAATATTTGGGGCTAAGAGGGATGAAGTTACAGGAGAATGGAGAAAGTTACACAACGCAGAACTGCACGCATTGTATTCTTCACGTGACATAATTAGGAACATTAAATCCAGACGTTTGAGATGGGCAGGGCATGTAGCACGTATGGGCGAATTCAGAAATGCATGTAGAGTGTAAGTTGGGAGGCCGGAGGGAAAAAGACCTTTGGGGAGGCCGAGACGTAGATGGGAAGATAATATTAAAATGGATTTGAGGGAGATGGGATATGATGATAGAGAATGGATTGGTCTTGCTCAGGATAGGGACCGATGGCGGGCTTATGTGAGGGCGGCGATGAACCTCAGAGTTCCTAAAAAGCCAGTAAGTAAGTATATTATATTATATTTAGTGACTTTATTTCTGAATACTTCCAATTTCTTAGCAGCTACAATCCCAACTCTAGCCATGAGCTACCGATACTAAATTTTTTTGGTTCATGAGCCTTTTTCTACATTGTAGCGTACTTCGTCTATTACTGCCTTCAATTCCCCCGGAGATACGGATGTGCGTTCCACATCGTCCAGAAATGGTAAATTGAATAATGTGTTCCATCCTACATTAATACTGTCATTGCACTCTTTACGGCTATGATACTTTCAAAGTAATTTGGCGCACAGATTGTATTAATGCACTGTCATTCTTCAGAAAAAAGGAACTTCCCAGAAAAATTAAATTCCAAGGGTAGTAGTACACAAAACGACACTGTATAGCATGTTTAAACTTTTTATGATCAACATATCCAGAGAAGAATAAAACAAACATTTACAATTTTCTCAATTTTGTCAGATAAAAAACAGAACACGCACTAATTCGTAGTTGTATAGGGACATCATTTTATTTTTACTAACATTTTAAATATTAACTTGCCTATACCTCTGGATCAACGCCGTTTGTTAAGCCCTTCCACGACTGTCGTAATATACAAACAAATCACTTCACTAGGTATAGGAGGGAAGAAAAGTAGTTCATCCATTTACGTAAACTAGGAAATATTGAGTTTTTGAGTTTGATCATTTTCATTAGGTTTTTGTTTAATCAAAATACAGTACAGTATTAACAATAAGTCTTTTTACTGACGAACTGAGCTGTCCGTGTAGACGTATTCATTATGCAGTGTATATTAATTATACTGTCTACAGCACATTAGCGTACAATATAGAGAATTAAGTTAAATTGAAAAATAATCATAATATGGATATTTAAACACATTTTTGAAAATGGTGGCCGTTCATTTCGATACAGACTTCAGTTCTAATGTGCATATTATCGCACTATAGACGTCTGTACCTAATTCCAATTGCCAGTTTCGTTCTTCGTACTAGTAACTCATGTTGTAATAATTCTGTACCTACTCTATAAAAGAGTACCTTACGTACTGTAAATTCAATCTTCACTTCTGCCCGATCCGAAAAGATAAAATTACTGAGACATACTATCTACTGTCCGTTCAAGTTATTATGTCATAGGGTCATAGAAAGGAGGGAAATCACGTGACAATTAATTACTTAATGAGGCCCTTTTATTTAAGTTATTTTAAACAGTTGTATAATATTACGTAGACGTCAAACTCCTAACAGAAATTAATGTTCTCAAAAAAGAGGTAAGACAGCCCAGCCACTAGCTGGCGAATAAAAGCTGGTGGGGGAAACTGAGATACGACGTAGGCAAATGGACGAAAGTACCTGTGCGAAAATGATTCAATATTGAAAGCTCTTTCGTAACTGGAAAACGCGAACATATTTTTGGAACGTACTGTTTACTATGACCGTAAGGCTACTATGACTGTATATGCGGTCTTGGATCTATGTGGAGGACGATTGAACTTCATTAGTAGAAAGGGTGGGAGTGAAGTACATTAAAAAACTCAGGTACAATAAAAATTGAAGTAAAAATAAAATGATGTCCTTGTACAAGAATATGGAGCGTTCAAAGAGATTGCCAGATTTCAACAGGAACAGAGAAAGTGAGCTATCAGATTTACATTACGGTCATTTTACAGTCAATCACAGGAAGACGCGAACTATCTGAAAGCAATAGCTTTTTGATTCCACAACTGTTAGGATGAGCAGTGCAGAAAGGAGAATTTGTCTCTGTGTGCACAGAGGCTCATTAAGACACACATGGGATTTACATTCATCCTAACGACACTAACATTCAAGGAGGCAGTGGTCAATATTACCTATTGTTGCGGCCTTGATATTGAGAATAATTTCTTAATATATATTTTGATGTACCGAAGTACATAAAATAAAATTGAATTCAAACGAAAACTACTAGGCACTTGGTCAGTAATTGATTACTTGTAAATAGTTTCTTTAATCTATCACAAAATATTTCAATATTCAGTAATTTCATCACTATACAATTTTGTTATTCTAGATTTAATTTGTAATTCAGTAAATATAAAATATTCTTTGTTTCTCTATGATAAATTATCTAGCTTTAATTATTCAGGTAATCTTTTCGTACTTTGATTTTATTGTAATTGTAAATTTAATACTAATTGTAATATTATTTGTAATTGTAATTGTAAATTTAATACTAATTGTAATTTTATTGTTGATATTGTAGTTGGAATTTCCTGGTAGAGGGGCAGAGAAGGCCTGACGGCCTTATCTCTACCAGGTTAAATAAATAAATACTAAATACTAATACTAATACTACATATGATATTTCCATGCAGATATTCTGCGTCACCATATGATGAAAGAGTGATGGAACGGAGAAAAATTCTCTCCGGCGCCGGAATTTTTCTCCGTTCCATCACTCTTTCATCATATGATGACGCAGAATATCTGCATGGAAATATCATATGTACTTCGGTACATCAAAATATATATGATATGCGTAATAAATCACTTTGTGATTTAAGACGGCGCCTATACCGTCGGATCCCGGCCAACCAGTCACTCATTCGAGTGCACCTCAACACATGTATGGACTCCGGTCCTGCGTTCATAGACATCTATGACGTAGTGCAGAGGGCGGCCACTAGAGGGAACCCAAGAGATGGAGCTTAATCTGAGTCGATTCTGACCGGCGTCGGGGTTGTATCCGGCGTGGCTTAGTGGATAAAGCATCAGCACGTAGAGCTGAAAACCCGGGTTCATATCCCGGCGCCGGAGAGAATTTTTCTCCGTTCCATCACTCTTTCATAATTTCTTAAGGTTACGACAAAATAAATAATTCATTATCATTACCAAACACACACACACACACACACACACACACACACACACACACACACACACACACATATATATATATATATATATATATATATATATATATATATATATATATATATTCTAAATTACTGACATCAGCTCAAAGAATTTTGAGTGACCACAAGGGTCCTGAATACAATAAACATGTACAATTAATGTGATGTGATATATATATATATATATATATATATATATATATACTAATAATAAATCTGTAGCCGAAATTTTTCTGGTAATTTTCGATTTTCCAAAAATAATTGGTCCTAACATATATAATTAACCACCCTGAAACCGAAAATCGCTTTTTTGAAATTTTTGTTTGTATGTCTGTCTGTTTGTTACCTTTTCACGCGATAATGGCTGAACGGATTTCGATGAAATTTGGAATATAAATTAAGTTCGTTCTAACTTAGATTATAGGCTATATGGCATTCAAAATACTTTATTTAAAAGGGGGGTTCTAATGGGGCCTGAATTAAATAAATCGAAATATCTCGCTTATTATTGATGTTTGTGAAAAATGTTACATAACAAAAGTTTCTTTAAAAATGATTTCCGATAAGTTTTATTCTTTACAAAATTTTGATAGGTCTGATATTTAATGAGATAAATGAGTTTTAAAATTAAAATAACTGCCATCTAAGACGGTGCAATGAAATAACAAATGACTTCGTCTATAAGGGGCCTTGGACAGCAACAATCGAAAGCTATGAAATATAGCCTACAGAGAATGTTCCTGTGTTTCTATGAAGTAATACCGGAAGCTAAATTAACCGATTTGTATAATTAATTATTATTTCACCATTGGAAGGTGTAGTTTCTCTAGATGGACATAATGTTATAATGTTATTACAGTAACTTCTGATATAATATAATATAATATAATATAATATAATATAATATAATATAATATAATATAATATAATATAATATAATATAATATAATATAATATAATATAATATAGTATAGTATAGTATAATATAATATAATATAATATAATATAATATAATATAATATAATATAATATAATATGTAATATTATATAATATAATTTAAGTTATTTGAAGGGTTTAGAACCATAGTGGGTCAAGCGCCATTTACTGAATACGTAGAAAACAAGGGTCAAAATTAAGTTATTACGATAATTCAATGGAAACATATAGCAAGTAAAATAAAGTATACACATTACATCTAAATGATGTCAATCTTCATTAAACTATGGTTGCATGTAATAAAAATTAAGAAACATGTTAAAGGAATTGTCATTACACCAAATGATTGCTCTCTGGACCAAAATGATCGCATTTTAATTATTTGGATGCAATTTAAATTAAGTAACATATTAAACGATTTATCCTTCTATCAAACACGAATGTTCCCTGGATCAAACGTCCTATTTTAATTATGTAATTACTTTATATTTATTTCTAACGGGTGCAGCGGAGCGCACGGGTACGGCTAGTATAAATATAATTTGAACTGGTAATGGAAATTACGGGAAAACGGCTGAGCGGATTTTATTAAATGGCCCCTCATTCTGAAGCTTAGAACTCAAAGTTTTTCAGAAAAATAGTAGTTTTCAGTGAAATGTCAATTTTTCAACATAATTTTCCTATTTTCTAAAATCCATATGTCGTCACTAATTGCATTTCAGAATAAAACAAAAGACACACTACAGTAAACAATATTACACGAAGGCCATGATCTGCAAGAATGCTGACATATTTAGAGCTCAAATTAAATTGCTTATTAAAAACTTTAAGACTTGATAAAAATAATTTACAGGTTTGATTCTGTGGTGTGTAATTTTCTGAGTACAGCTGTGTATTGGATATTGAAATCTACAAATTTGAAGTGGTTTGATGACATTATTACCATTAGAAATGAAATATTATTATAGTTAATGCCATGCTCTAACTTTTTTCATTAATTATACATATTAATAATGCTATATTTATGATATGAAAGTGAAACGTTTTGGGGTTATATAAGTAGATGTACAGAATATCTGAAATTAGATCTTGATTTCTATAACTTACAGAGTGGCGGCTATATAGTATATGTTACTAAAAACTATAAAACTTACGTAAGATAATAATATTGTTATTAAAAATCAAGTATTTTCATAGTTATTAATTAAGTGGGGTTGGGTCTCTTGCATATATTTAATGGCGGTGTGGTGTAGACATTTATATGCGCCATTCTCTTCAGTATTGGCTCGAGAGAGCGCAAAAATTACAGTTCCTAAGGAAAGACCAAAAGGTATTACTTACTGATAAAATAAGAGGTCTACATGATTCTGTAATCTCCCGATCATTTCAGCAAGATTTCTTAGCAGGATAAAATGATTTTACCCTCTACATTTCAATGTAGTTACGAAACATGCAGTAGGTATTCCAAGATGCATAGCAAACCTGGCATTTTTTTTTTATTTTTAACTTTCGCCTACAATCCACAATGACCTGAAATAGCTACTGCTTTATTCCCACATGAAAAACCGACTGATCGTCCTGACATTGTTAATTGCATTTTTGCTTAAGGTGTATAGGTTCAAGAAAAAGTATTTGGCATAAAAAACCATTCAGAGGGAGTATGTTTCATTATTATGGGAGCAAATTACTTTCAGAATGTTCGGTATTCTTCACTGAAAATATATCTGAAAAATGTTTCTTTGAACGTCTAATGAACTTAGTTTGCAGCATTTGCTGCACAAGCCACTAGTTAAGATTATAAAACCCCGGAATTCAGAAGGTGCTTCTTTTATTTCAAAACAGTAAAACAGTCAGAAATCAAAAACATAATTTTATCGACTCTCTGGATTCATTAGAAATCCCAGTAAATTTTTATCTTTTTACAGAGACTTTGGTAAAGAAACAAAAGAATGTATTTTATACTCCATCGTTGCTTTAAAATTATACCACAATCTAGTATATACAGACACGAAGCTTGAGTTTATGATGGTGCTAGGAAAAATAGACTGTGCAGGTACTATTTCGCATTGTCTGTAATGAGGCGATAGTAGCGATCCTAGTGGTTAGCAACTATCTATGGATGTATATTTACTACGTATTGAGCTTCGTGACTATATATACTAGACTGTGATTCAACATGTTTTTCTAGGCTTTGCATGGCCTAATCAATGACAGATCAAAGTTATTTTTTAATATATTTTATTCGATTCTAATCAATACTATTTAATTTGTTCATGCAATGGTAATTTGTTACACAAAAATTTGAAAGTAATGCTTCATTTCTTATGGATATTGTTGTTCTTTTGTTATTTTTAGTTGATGTCTCATCTTTTATTTGTATGATTTTTAATATATCGACATTGCGATAATAATTACAAATATATTTTAATTAAGTATCTATACTAATAATAAATCTGTAACCGAAATTTTTCTGGTAATTTTCGATTTTCCAAAAATAATTGGTCCTAACATATATAATTAACCGCCCTGAAACCGAAAATCGCTTTTTTGACATTTTTGTTTGTATGTCTGTCTGTCTGTCTGTCTGTCTGTCTGGATGTTTGTTACCTTTTCACGTGATAATGGCTGAATCGATTCATATGAAAATTGGAATATAAATTAAGTTCGCTGTAACTTAGAATTTAGGCTATATGGCATTCAAAATATTTTATTTAAAAGGGCTTGAATTAAATAAATCGAAATATCTCCCTTATTATTAATTTTCATGAAAAATATTACATAACAAAAGTTTCTTTAAAAGTAATTTCCGATAAGTTTTATTCCATGCACAATTTTGATAGGACTGATATTTAATGAGATAAATTAGTTTCAAAATTACAATAACAACGCCATCTAAGGCGGTGTAATGAAATAAAAAACAAATGACTTCGTCTAAATGGGCCTTGGACAACAACAATCGAAAGCTATGAAACATAGCCTACAGAGAATATTTTTTGTGTTTGTATGAAGTAATATCGGAAGCTAAATTAACCGATTTGTATAATTAATTATTAATTCACCATTGGAAAGTGTAGTTCCTCTAGATGGACATAATGCTATAATGTTATTACAGTAACTTCTGAGTAAATCGAGGGCAGGTAAGATTAAAATAGCTTTTTATGCACAGAAAACTTGATAGGCATTCGTTTCCTGTATTTCCTAAAATAATTTTTATGACCAAATGAGTGGTATCTAGATCAAAATTATCGCATTTTAATTTCTTTAATACAATTTAAATTAAGTAACATAATAAACTATTTATCCTTCTATCAAACACGAATGTTCCCTGTCAAATGTCCGCACGGGTACGGCTAGTTATACAATAAATTATAAAAACAAAGGAAAATAACTGAAATGAAATAGGAATGTAATTTAATCATATTTCGGTTAATTTTTCAGGGTTAATTATTTTTACCCCGGCATGTATTCTGGAGGCATAGAAAAAAATATATAAATTTACTAGGATTTCTAACGAAGATCTGTATACAAACGCGACTTGTCAACTGACTTCACAAGTTTGAAGGAAGTGTGTAATGAAAAATAATAAAATTCAAGTTATAATATTTAAAAAAAAAATTGCATCTAAAAGTTTACGATGCTAAAATATAATTTTCACATTAAATTCTGAGCTAGTTCCGACAAACCAAACAAAAATATTATCTTCAAGGTTGCGAACAAAATGGCACCATTTGTAAATGCGTCTATCGGAATTTTATAACACATATTTGACATTCCTCATAAACACTTAACTTATCTTATCACCATGTTGCAAATTTATTAATTTATAATGAAATACATTTTACTACACTATTCCTGCCATCAAAACAAAGCTGTTGTAAACAGCAACAATAATTATTAAGCTTTTAAGAATTTTCTGAAATCGTTTGTCGTTTTTTCCTAAAGAAAAGCCAAGACACTAATGCAGTTAGAGTGTGGAGGATAATGTAGGAGTAAAGTATTATTATTATTATTATTATTATTATTATTATTATTATTATTGTTATGATTATTATTACCACTAGAATTACATTTTTCCATTATGCTACATCATTGAATACAAAAATGCGTTCAGAAATTGCTCGATAAAAGCGGAGATTGTACAGAATATTGACACACCCCAATCGATTAATAGTTTTGATGCAGTTCGACAGTGTATGTACGTACTTCGTGGAACGGAGCCGTGTAACCTCATTTGACAATGATATGCTTGGTATGTTTACGTATATAATACACTACTGACACCCTTTGTGAAGCAATGTCAACCATTTAAACACAACAGTTAACTTCTGCAAGATTAAGATTCTTTACGTACGGAGCTTTATAATGTGGAACCACGACGTTTTTCCATAATTTCACTTTTATCTGTCGTCTGTAGCAAATGGGGAAACAAAACAAATGAATTCCATAACAATACATTTCTTATATTTTATATTACGTAACGTATTTGATTTTAGTGAGTCTAAAACTTTTATAAACTAGCTAGCAATGTGAAAGCACTACAACGTTTCCAGCTGTAATTAAGAAAATATCAATAAATTTTGTATTTCACGTTAGACAACTGAAATTCAGAAAAAAGTCAGATGCAATTCAAAAAACAATCCGTTATAATTCAGAAAGAATCATCTGTAAATTCCATACCTATTAAAATTTTTCGCGTTCACAATATAATAGTACGTAATAACATAAACAAAACAGCCTGTTGTCATGACTACCAAACAAATGATCTTTTGAGCTTTTCAATTTCACTGCACAATCTGAATGAATTAATATAAATTATTACAATTAATGAACTTTTATGTATTACTTTTGACTCTTTCTAAATTACAATTGACTTTTCTTTTTTAATATAACTGATTTTTCCTGAATTTCAGTTGCACAATCTAAATTACCTGTGACATTTGCAATTCACTTGATTATCTGAAATACAATTGAAGCTTTCTGAATTGCAACTAGAAAAGGTATAGCAACATTACACACGACATATTTTCTGATATATAATTTGAAGTGTAATTAAAGATAAATTATTATAAATTACGCATTTTTAAGCCAAACCCACGAGAAACAGGACTCTCAAATTTATAATTACATAACTAAGTTTAATTTTAGTGTTTTCACTTGTGATTATATTACTAATAATAACGGAATAGGGTATGTGATTCGTCAACATGTTAGTTGATCAATATGATATAGTGTATGCTACAATAATGTTATAAGAATAGGGTTGTCAATATGAAGTTTTTTGGAAAATATAAGGAATTTATTCTCTCAAGCAAAAAAATATACCAGAAGCAAAATTAGATGCAATAAAATCAATCTAACAACAATAAGGAGTTAATGACATGCATTTGTAAGTTCACATAGCATTAAAATAAGGTGAGGAAACAGTGTAATATAAATATTGATAGATTTAACAGAGATTACATGTATATAAAAGTGCAATATGTTGTTATATTCTATGTAATAGTTAAGCAATCTAAAATACTGTACGATACGATAATTATTTCTGGGGAGATAGACACATGAATCTGAAAGATTCATCTATTAGCTGAGGAAGAAGCGTACACCATAAGGGGGAAAAAAAAAGATGATAGCAAATGAATCGAAAAACAACAAGACTACAGATACACATTCATAAGATCTAATAGTAGGCCTATAAAAATGATACAAAAAAAAAAACAGATGGACACAAATTATCGTTTTACGCACCAGATGCTTTTGTTTCTATGCGATCCACATTGCCATAGCGACGCACATCACCACACAACTTGAACTGTCACGATCACCTACTGACAAGCAGCGCGAGTGTTTGAAGGGGCTGTAATCGAGAAAAAGAGTTGAATAAGGAGGATTTTGAAAGGCTGGGCATTATGCGCGCAGGTCCTGCCGTCCCCCCCCTCGCCGCGCACCCGGGACTGCGAACTTGGTAAATGTCAAAGGTAACTCGTCGGAGAGAGGCGGTGCAGCTGCCCGGATCATGCTGCATCCCGGTTCATCCGGGCGGCTCCGGGGATCGGGAAGGAAGCGGTCCACGACAAATAATACTTCATGCATAATAAAGACGTTCCCGACACCCACCGCCATTGTAAGTCAATTTAAAACCATTCTTAAGACGGGGAGAATACAAGAGATGATAGCAAGGAAAAGAGTAGAGAAAGTAGGGACGATGAGAGTGAGAAGAGAGGAGAAGTAGGAGGAAAATCAGAAGGCAGAAGGAGAAGAAAAAGGGAGAAAATAAGAAAATGATAGAGATTGAAGGTGATAATGGGAAGAAAAGAAGAGAGGAGAGGCGTAACAATAAAGAAAGAGAGAGGGGAAGAGAAAGAAAGGAAAACATATATATATATATATATATATATATATATATATATATATATATACATATACACACACACACACAAAAGAAGAGAAGAGGCTAAATGGAAAGAAAAGAGACTGAAAATAGAACGTGAAAGAAGAAAGAGGTTCATTGAGAAAAGTGAAGAGTACAGAAGAGTGGAAGGAGAGGACAGGACAGGGATATAACAGACAGGAGAGGGGACTGGGAGAGGAGAGATGAGAGGGGAGAGAATTCAGAGAGGAGGGAGGAATGGACGGGCAGGGGAGGTGAGGGGAGAGAAGAAGAGAGGAAAGAGGAGGGGAAGAAAAGGGGGAGGGAAGAAGAATGGAGAGGAGAGGAGAGGAGAGAGGAGAAAATGAAGAGTGGCGAGAGGAAAGGACGGGGAGAGAAGGTGAAGGGAATGGAGATGTGAGGAGAGAGAAGAGGAGAGGGGAAAGAGGAGGGCTGAAGAGAGGTGAAAAGGAAGGACATGGTGGTGATGAGAAGGGAGAGGAGAAGAGGTGGTGATGAGTGGAGAGGGGAGGGGATAAGAAGGGAAAGAAGGGAGAGGCAGAGGGGAGAGGAGAGCAGAGGGTACATGGAGGGGAGTGGAGACGGAAAGGGGTGGGGGAGGGGATGAGTAGAGAGAGGAGGAGAGGAGGGGAGGAGGAGAAAGGAGGAGAGAAAATGCAGAGAAGCGAGAGGAAAGAACGGGGAGGGGAGGTGAAGGGAATAGTGATGAGAGGAGAAAGAGGAGAGGGGAAAAGAAGAGGGGAAGAGAGAGGATAGTCAGTGGTGATGAGTGGAGAGGGGAGGGGAGATGAGAAGGGAAGGGACAGGAAGGAAAAGAAGGGAGCGGCAAAGGGAAGGGGAAAGGAGAGGGTACATGGAGGGGAGTAGGGACTGAAAGGGTTGGGGAGGGGAGTGGATATGAGTAGAGAGGAGGAGGGGAGGAGAGGGGAAATAGAAAGTGTGATAGCAGAGGAGAGGAAAGGAGAGGAGAGAAAACTATATTCTGCACTCTTATTACAATATTCTATCTCACTTTCGAACTAATTATATAGGCGAAAGACTATCGTCACAGACGACGATGTCAAGCGCCTTTTTTTGGGTATTTGTACCGTGTCTTATGTGCAGAGACATCCAAGTTTCGGAGCTAATTCCGGCTCTATAACCAGGGAAGCTAGGGAAAGGGGAATCCTATTCCTTGGATCCTGTAGAATAGCTCCTAGTATCGGATCCAACAGAGGCGAAATGTAGCTCCGAAACGTTGGATGTCTCTATATGTACGGGACGGTACAGACACCCAAAAACTTCGTATACCACACTGATCACTGTGAAAAATTCAAATAATACTCCAAATCGCATTAACTCTTTAACTCGTAGATGAGAATCTTGGAAACTATGGCATAAAGAAGGTTCAGGAAAATAAAATGGCGTGTAGGAATTTTGAAGAAAATTAAAGAGCTTATTTCAATAATCCACATTGAAGAACTCCTGAAGTAAGAACATTCTATAGTCACTTCAGGCATGTCAATTGATGCCCATAGCAGCAAGAGCGCGCTTTAGAGCCCAGGAGAGCCTGAGCGCTTTACAGCGGAAAGGATAGAGACAGACGAAAGAGGTGGTATATGCCTCTTGGTCGAGCTATATTCAGGGATGGCCAGCACTGATTCAATGGATAAAGGGAAGAGAACTTATTAAAACTGTATCCATGTTAATTTTTAGATTTGCCTGAGAAGTATAAGTGCATTATAAGAATGTAAGTTTTAATTTTAATGCTTCATTTTTCACGAGTTTGATTTTTTTATTCAAAAGAAATATTTTCTCAACTTTTCGTATAGAAAAGTGAAATTTTCAGGTATAGGCCTATTTATTTAGTAGCCTTACAGAATGTTTTCGTAAATCTAATATACCGTATATACGTATTACTGAAGATAGTGTATTGAAAATTTTGAAAATATTCGCATGGAAATTGTTTGTAAGGAAATGAATTAACAAAGCAACTACTGTTACATCATAAGCAAAAGATATGTGCCTATGTGTTGTAAAAATGTCAGCTCTATAGCTTCAGCAGATTTCGAGAAAATAATTTAATATTCTGATGATAGGAAGTTGCTCACAAATATCACCTTAAAATCATAATGCGATAAGAGTTTTGTTATGTAATATTAGTTACACTTAAAACAGATACAGTACTTTAGGTAACTTTGCTTTGTACTGTAACACTGTTTTGATTAGTTTATTGATTACTTTTGCAAGGCTAAAGATACCATCAATATAAATTCCAACTTATCATGTCATACTCAGTCTCTTTCTTTGGAATATCACTTTCTTTATGAATGATGTGTTTCATCCACTTAATACAGTATAATATTATACTACTATGGAATTTAAGTGAATATTCCTTCTTAACTCTCTATTATGTTATTAAGATTTAAAACACAAGTCCAATATTAAGAAATCAGTGTTAGTACTTTTGTTTTACAGACAATATAGATAATATCAAACAGAAAGAAGCCATACAAAAATAACGACAAAAAATTTCACGTTCCGTTTGAAGTTTGTGCACCACTGTTTTCTTAATCCAACAGGCTACTTATTCATATACACAACCCTTCCTCTTTCCATACTTAGCGCTTGATGCCCGCGCACGACGTCAAGGTCAGAAAAATGCGCTTGCTTCGACATCACTGGACTACTTAAATGACGTTGCACATTAAAATAAATGAAAAATGAAAATGACATCAGGAAAACAAGCACAGTAACAGCAATTACAAATATGCGTGTAAATATATTATAGCCAATTAACTAATCAAATGTTTATGTTTTGACCGTACACTCCAAAAAGACAAATAGGTACGTAAAATGTTTCCTTCCTAAGAAAGTGCAAGGCAACGGCGTAGCTCAGTCGGCTAAGGCGCTTGCCTGGCGATCCGGTGTTGCGCTCGGACGCGGGTTCGATTCCCGGTTGAGGTAATTACCTGGTTGGTTTCTTCCAACCGTAAGGCAAATGTCAGGTAATCTACGGCGAATCCTCGGCTTCATCTCGCTTCCACCAATCTTATCGACGCTAAATAACCTTGTAGTTAATACAGCGTCGTTAAATAAGATAAAAAAAGATAATGTAGAGCAATGCATCTCAACGAGAAGATATATATATATATATATATATATATATATATATATTTCATAAAGGGCCCTTCAGACGAGGCCACTTAGCAGCGCCACTAGTCTCTTGTTACTGGCGCTGCGAACGCGCATTTGAAGCACTGCTTAATACACTCAATTTTTGTAGAGAATTTTTAGTCTTCCAGTGAACATGGACATATACTAAGGCGAAATACTTTTGCCAACTTTGCTCATACAGAGAAATAAAACATGTAAAAATAGAAGAAGAGTCGGTTTTGGAAAGACAGAATCGAGGATTATTTTTTTAATTTTATTTTACTGGGTTATTTTACGACGCTGTATCAACATTTCTGGTTATTTAGCGTCTGAATGAAATGAAGGTAATAATCCCGATGAAATGAGTCCGGGGTCCAGCACCGATAGTTATCCAGCATTTGCTCGTATTGGGTTGAGGAAAAACCCCGGAAAAAACCTCAACCAGGTAACTTGCCTCGACCGGGAATCGAACCCGGCGCCGCCTGGTTTCGGGGCCAGACGCGCTGACCGTTACTCCACAGGTGTGGACTCGAGGATTATTTCACACTTTATTTGATGATTTACATCAGGATCATTTTTGCCCCCCTCTATTTTCGCATGTTTAAGAAATCATTTCAAGAGCTTCTAGCAGGAATTACCAATGAAATTAAGAAAGAAAAAAAAAAAAAAAACAAGGCACGATGGCGTAATGGGCTGTATACTGCCGTGGCGGTGTAAGGAATTGGTGGTCCAACAGTTGTTAGCAGCGCCACTCACGAGCCACTAAATAGTGGCCTGGCTGTGGGCCCATCTGAAACCTATAATTTAATTCTAAATATCGTGACTGGAAGCGCAACTTTTAGTGGCCGCCACCAGCGGTGAAGCCAACCACTCGGAGCGTCTGCAGTGCCACTATTCTGCGGCTGTGGCTACGTGTGAAGGCCCTCCTTTAAATTCATTATTCACAAGCGGCAGTGCTTCTAAAGTGGCACCATCAGAAGGGGCTCTAAATGTTATTAAATTTTATAGTATGGGTACAATTATATTGCCATAGCAACAGTTACGTCATTAACTGTATTTAAAGAATGCTATGCCATATTATCAATATTCATTAAAACAAAGAATTTATAAAAGAAAAAAAATATTATATTAATCAATAGCGCAATCTTACATATTGAATATTAAAATTAAACGCAAAAATGAAATGTACAATTTACTGAACTGACCACTTGTCATAGATACAGCAAAAAACTACCCACCACTAATGCTGAGTTCTTGGCAACAAAATCATTAACTCTCTTGCACTCCATTATTTCTCACACACAGTGGAATGATTATATTTCCAGTGCCAATAGTTTGACATTCGATATTTTATTATTATTATTATCATCATCATCATCATCATCGTTGCAACGCATCGTTTGGTGAAGAAAACAGAAAATTCATCACACCGTACATGATAATATTCTTGTAGCTGTAGTCACCAAACGATGCGTTGCAGCGAGAATAATTGTAGTGACACTCATAACTCAATCTAAAAAAAAAAAAAAAGGTCCACACCTGTGGAGTAACGGTTAGCGCGTCTGGCTGCGAAACCAGGTGGCCCAGGTTCGATTCCCGGTCGGGGCAAGTTACCTGGTTGAGGTTTTTTCCGGGATTTTCCCTCAATATGAGCAAATGCTGGATAGCTTTCGGGGTTGGACCCCGGATTCATTTCACCGGCATTATCACCTTCATCTCATTCAAACGCTAAATAATCAGAGATGTTGATAAAGTGTCGTAAAATAACCTATTAAAAAAAAAAACAAAACAGTAGAAATGTGACCTTTCAATAATAAACGATTCAATAGTATACACAGATGTGAGGGAAAGAGTGGAAGAAGAATGAAAGAATGTTGCTGAAACTGATCAGGGAGATAATAACAAAACTACAGGTTGCCAGGCGACGATAGAAAACAAAAGATGCGAAAAAAATGAATGAGGTGTATAAACAATTGAATGCTCTTTCATATTCAAGTATAAAAATATAGGGGTGCCATTTGAAATTTCGACGTGGGGTGGCTGGTGGTGGGAGTTAAATCTAAAATGCAATTAAGCCTGGTTTCGGACTTCCCCCTCAATATCTAAATTGACGTGTTTTTGTTTAAATTGAATTCAATTTAAATAATTAGTTATTTAGACTGGAACGTTTTAAGATGAAAGCCCTGTATATTACTACACAGAAAAAAGTCACAATTACATCGAAACATTCCAGATATCAGGGCTAAACTGTAACAGGAAGGTACTGAAAATTTCACTCTATCAGCATTGAAAGCGGAGATGTGATGACGTAATAAATAGCAGTGTATTACAAATGTACGCCGCGCGACTACTGGAGGATAATGTTGAAACAGTATCGCTCACAGTAGGGCAATGTTTTATGGAAAGAACTTTGGTTATATATAGGTCTAATACGTTTACAACACTGACTTTGGTCTCAAATAGAATAAGCAAAATCGTCATTAGAAAGGTGCACCCTTCCTTGTCAGCTAACGGAACTGACTTTAGTTTGCTGGCTTGGCTACGTCTTGGTTGGAAAGATGACATCTGCAATAAAAGGAAGAGGAGGCATTGCGTGACCAAGGTTCATTGCCTCGAGTCAGTCGTGGAAATGCCACCAATCGATTATTCAATTCAGAATCCCGTGAGCTATAGTTTAAGACAGACCAATCACGTGTCCACAGTTCGAGGAGAGCTCTGTCTTCACTTATTCAGCTCAAGTAATTGTCAGTCGGACTCTGAAGGGTCGATTTCCAAGCTGGAAACAGGGGTTCAAATTCTGGAGAACCCAGGTATAATATGACGGGATGTCGGGACACTACTTTTCTACCGTTATTCTGCCACTTATCTTCAACTCATTATTACTGGGAAAATACTGCCCGAATATGTTCTTCAGAACACAGACTGCATTGGATTTATGGTGAACGCTCTGTAGAGCAACTAACCACAGGAGTCCCTTGAGATATTTTAACCCCTTCAGTCCTGAATTTACATTAAAAAAAATTGAAAAAAAAATGGTCACATAATCATTCTGGGGATCCAAAATTCCCAAATCAAGTCTTCATAGAAAATCAAAATTTGGGGATAATTTTGACCCCTGGGGCCCCAAAATTTTAAATTGTATTTATAATTCAGGTATAGAAATTTTGCAAAAATAATATTCTCCACTTCTATCACATTGAATTTTCCAAAATATTCAAAAATATCTAAGACATTCCAAAAAAGAGAGAGAGAGAGAGAGAGAAAAAAAAAAGAAACACTGTAGGTCTATACTATAATCTAGTAGTATTTATTTATTTAACCTGGTAGAGATAAGCCGTCAGGCCTTCTCTGCCCCTCTACCAGGGGATTACAACTATAATATGAACAATAAAATTACAATTAATATTAAATTTACAATTACAATTACAATAAAAATTAAAGTACGACAAGATTACCTGATTAATGAAAGCTAGTCATTTTATCATAGAAGTTAAGAACAAAGAATTTGTATTTACTGAATTACAAATTAAACCTACAATAACAAAATTCTATAGTGATGAAATTACCATATATTGAGATATTTTGTGATAGATTAAGAGAACTATTTACAAGAAGCCATGTCTGAACGAGTCTCAATTACTGACCAAGTGCCTAGTAAGTTTGCGTTTGAATTCAATTTTATTTCGACAGTCCCTGATGCTAGCAGGTAGCGAATTCCAGAGTCTTGGCAGGGCTATTGTGAAAGAGGATGAGTATGAGGAGGTGCGATGGGATGGTATTGTTAGTATTGTTTCATGACGAGAACGTGTATTCAGATTGTGGTGGGAAGAAAGGTAAGTGAAGCGAGACGACAGGTACGAAGGAATAGAAGAGTTCAAGATTTCGAAGAGAAGGAGAAGTGAATGTAAATTTCTTTTCTTATCTAGTTTAAGCCAACCTATTGCTTCCAGGGATGGGGTAATATGATCATATTTAAGAACATTCCTTACAAAACGTACGCACAAATTATGAGCACGTTGAAGTTTCGTACACTAGTGGGGGGGGGGGGGGAAACCCGGACCGACCCTTGTAGCTGATACAAAATAATCCTGTGCTGTGTATTGTGTGAAACTGTGGTAATTTCAATATGGATAGTGAAGCCAGAGGTATGCTATTTAATGTAAAAATACGCAGTTATCTTTGCCGAATAGAGGTAGAAATGTAATATTGATGCCAGATGAAAATAAAACTCTCAAAGGTTTTTCGTCTGTAACTTTGAGTCACTGAAGGAAACAAAAGCCGGCAAGAATCGAAAAAATGCAATAAATTTCATTGTTACAATTAATTATACAAGATGGGTGTGTTTTGTGACTAGCAAAATTTGAATCTGTGACTCTGAAATCAGCTACAAGGGTCCGGATTTTTTGTCACTACTGTACATCAGGCCTCAAGAGGTTAAAACTCACTTGCAGAACGAAAAGTTACATTTGTTCGGATCAAATTTCTGCATATTTAAAGGCCAAAACTAAAATTCTTTCAATCATTTATTATCATAATACACTGCTCTCTTAAACTGACTGAGCATATTGGGAATTAAATCAATAGCTTTCTCAAGAACACGGGTCCTTGGTTCTACATACCAAGCGCTCTAATCACTAAGCTACGCCGAAGTTCAATCCACAGCACCGGATGGAATCCCCCTTCTCTAGGGGTTTTCTCTTTATGGTCTTATTTGATGTTCGACATGTATGTTGACATAAATTAAGTCAACTACCATTGAGTTTCATTTTTATTACATCAGTTGCATTCCACTTCAATTATCAATATATATTAAACAATCTCTGATACGTGACTATCCATAATCTTATACAGCAGAAGCTATAACATAACCTAAATAATATAAACAAGATAAATGACAGAAAAGTTTTAATTAAAGATGACGGAATAAACATGATTAATTTTAAAAGGACAATGTTGGCAAACAAGAAACAAATGCTAGGGAGACGATAAAACAAATGCTAGGGAAGTGATAAATAACAAATGCTAGGGAAGTGATAAATAACAAATGGTAGGGAGGTGATACAAATTGTAGGATAAGCACCTATGACTGGTTGAAACACGTCTTTCCGTACCGTTTTATCGGTCAAAAGTAGTATGACGTAAGTTAATAAAAGTGTAGTAGTCAATGAAACCAGCGAATAGGGATTATAAAGAATGGACACTGAGCGAATTTTCCTGTGTTTTGTTTCTCTGTGCGCCAGCGTTTAGTTCTGTTTTCAAGCGCTAGAGGTTAGTGTAATCGAGCATAGGCTAAGATAATAATTGAGAATAGAGTTGAGACACAGGATTCAAACATCGCCTACCGTAAAGTGGGGTGACTTTGAACAGTAATTTAGCGCCCTTCTAAATTAAATGCTGTACCCTATTTCGAAAAAAAACTGAACTAATTTATTGACAACTTAAACAGTTTTTTCGCAACTGGGTACAGCATTTAATTTAGAAAGAAGCTAAATTACTGTTCAAAGTCACCTAAGTGTTCAAAGTCACCCCACTTTACGGTACCTTATTGCATAATCCAGTAACGCTTTGCTTCAAATAAATTCAAGTTAACAGCTTTTCCTTATTTCTCAGTGACGAACTAGCTGTAATAATAATTTTTATATTATAAAATAATATAATACATTATAAAATTATGTATCAAATTCGTTTAATATTTGTATATAATATAATATAGGTATACGGTTTTACTTATCATAAGAGTTTTGTTTTTCCATTTTCAATGCTATCAAATCATTACATATTTTAATTGTTGTTGGGGTCAACGTCTCAACTCTCATTATAAAGGAACTCTAGAGTCTAGACATTACAGTTTTTTTTTTTCCACATAAAAAACCCTATTTTACATGGGTACATTAGGGTTAAAGTTTTCTATATACTTGAGATAATATAATATAAATACATTTTTAACATTTTTTTCTGTCAATGTTATGAATAAGAGTAATGTAAACTTAATTTTACGACAGTTACAACTATCAACACAAACACATGAGAAGTCTACATCAATCATAAAGAAAGCGCTTAATTATACGAAATACATAAAAAAAAATGATATCTGTAAATACAAAACATAATTGAATAGCAATAACATAGAATTTGACATGAAATAATACATATAGCGTCCATAAGTCAACAAATATTATGATACATACTAGAGCAAAGTGGAATATACAGACATAATCATACAAACAAATATTTCATACACAAGTAAATTTATAATTTACACACATCCTTTTATAACATAGCATAGATGGACAATTCATATTACTTAAGGTTAAAATTTTTAAATAATACAAGAACAATATTGACACTTACAATTTTTTATTGATGTGGTTAATAAAATTAATGAATATTTTGCTACAAAAATTTCTACTGAAAATGTAGTACAATGGTTTATTGCAGCTTGTATCTTCTATATCCATAAAGTGGGCAATCAAATAACAAATGTTCTACCGTTTGTTCACTTCCACAAACGCATTCATTTCCGTTCTCTACATTAATACGAAATCTCCTGACATTACAGTTAATGACGGATTTATTATTTTATGGATCCAATTTATTTTGAGTACATAATGTACCTAGATGTATTAATTATACAGGGTGTATCAAAAATACGTGTACAAACTTCAGGCATGGGTTCCTTACACCAAAAGAAGGAAAAACGTTCATATGAACATATGTCCCATAACCCTTTGTTTCCCCGTTATTCATTTATTACTAAAAGTTTGCGTTCAATGGCCTTCGAGGTCCAACCTCAAAACTTCATTTCTTTATGCACTCATTCATAGAAGGCTGTGACTCGTTGTATCAGAAATGGACTGCAGATGGCGAAGTGTTGCCATGGAGACTTGTTTACATGTGTCATTTGTCATTAGTCTGTCTTCAACGTTGCAATTGTGAACGTGGAGTGAGTTAACGTGTTTCGTTCAACTATGGCAGGACGATATTCATTTCGTGAGCAGGCTGACATCATTTTTATGTATGGTCGCGCGAATGGTAATGGACGCGAGGCTGTACGGCTGTATCAGATGGCGTTTCCAGACCGAAGACAACCGAATCATCAAACCTTTGTTGCTGTGTATCGTCGCGTTGCTGAGACAGGAACCGTTGCACCACAGACTGGTGATCGAGGAAGACCAAGAGTTGTTCGTACGCCGAACCTCGAAGAAGACATTTTACACTGTGTCGACGACGATCCAGGTATTAGTACAAGACAATTGGCGGTGGCAACTGGTACATCACACAGTACAGCATGGAGGGTACTTCACGAGCAGCTCTTGTATCCGTATCATATGCAACGTGTGCAGGGCCTTTCGCCTGCCGATTATCCACCACGGGAGAACTTTCGCCGATGGTTTCTAGCACAAATAGCCAATCCATTGTTTGTCTCATCAGTTTTGTTTACAGACGAGGCAACGTTTGGGAGAGATGGAATTACCAATTTCCACAATGAACACGTATGGGCTGATCGCAATTCTCGTGCTGTATTTCAGGCTAGACATCAGCAACAATTTAGGATTAATGTGTGGGCTGGAATTGTAGGTGACTGTCTCGTAGGTCCATACGTTCTACCAGCACGTCTTACAGGTGCTATCTACAGGGACTTTATCCAAAACACTCTTCCATAATTACTGCACGAAGATGTGCCTCTGAACATAAGACAAAACATGTGGTTCATGCATGATGGGGCTCCAGCACATTTTAGTCGCCTTGTTCGAGATACACTGACTGGTGTCTACCATGACAGATGGATAGGCAGATGAGGACCAGTTCAATGGCCACCAAGTTCTCCCGACCTCAATCCTTTGGATTTTTATCTTTGGGGGCACCTTAAACAATTGGTTTATGGAGCAGACATCCCGGATCAAGAAACTCATCGACGTGTCATGGAAGCCTGCGAAACCATTCGACATCATCCCGGAGTATTTGAAAGGGTGCGACAGTCGATGATTCGACGAATGCATGCATGTCTAGAAGCAAGAGGAGGACATTTCGAGCATTGGTTATGAGTTTTGTGTGTTGGCACATTATGAGTGTACCAATGTGTTGAACAGTTCCTAACGGGGAAACAAAGGATTATGGGACATATGTTCATATGAACCTTTTTCCTTCTTTTGGTGAAAGGAACCCATGCCTGAAGTTTGTACACGTATTTTTTATACACCCTGTATGTGTTATATTTCCGCTGTGTCGACTGCCAGCTGGTGTGATGTCAGCGCCAACTCTAGGGAGAAAGCAGAATCTGACGCTCTAGCTGGCTTGAAGGTCATTGAAATCAGTCCGGCTACATCAAAGGTACCGACGCGAAGTGTCCATTCTTTATAATCCCTATTCGCTGATGAAACATTCAAGGTTGAAAAATCCAGGTCAATGAAAAATCCTAGGCCTAACCGAGATCCAAACCCGGACCACGGCAGGGTCTTCCAACCGCATTGTTCTTACTTTCCGAGTCAATGGCACGTGAAGTCGCAATTGCGGCGCGCAATGTGGACGCACTTGTTCTTCGTCTAGATGTGGGTGCTCGTGATCAGACACGTGGACGATTGGTTTGCATTGTGCTAATTCTGCTGTAATATTGCTGCCTCTCCCCGCCCTATTTCAAAGGAATCGATAAGTAAAGTACAAGATAACATCGGACCCCCGAATGGGAGATAGGAGAGTTGCACTACGAATATCGAATATTTCAGCGGCCGCTCGTTCAATCGATCACGACGCGCTATTTTGCGTGCTCGGCGCTATCAGATCGCAGCCAAGTACAACTCATCTGCCGCCTGCGTCTCCAAACGCAGATGTATGCCAGAGTCAGTGCAGTTTTCAAATGGATGAATCTTAGTTAAAAACAAAGTCTAATGCCCAATTGTATAAAACTCCCTGACTAAAGATCAATTTTGACTGAAGATCGAAAAGTAAACCGAGTTCAGACACTTCTTCTATCGTATAAAACTTTTCTGCGATCAAATTACCTTGGTTCAAATGCAATCTAAGTTCACGTGAAAAGGATTTGGCAACATCGCATAAACAGGTGAAATACGTGATGCGCGGACCATGTTATACAGGTTTGTTCAGTGTTGCCAATCTAGCGATTTTAACTCTTTTTCAACAACAATTTCTTTTAACTTTTATATTGCTTAAATAGGGATTTAGTGACCTTTTTAGCACCCCATAGTGACAAAATTTAATCTTTCTTTGTTGATAATGAGAAATCTAGCGACTTTAGAACTACTTTTTGGCGACTTTCCGTACACTCTGTTGGAGACACTGGTTTTTTTGTGCAGTGTAAATAATGGCGGACAATAAGAAGAAGGTTGACTGTTCTCCAAGTTGTTATCATGTTATGGTGTTTGATACTGCTAAACATAATAAAGCTTCATAAAACGACAATTTTCGTTTAGTAATACAGTTAATTGAACATTTATGAATGTACCTATCATATCCATTAATAATTAATGATTGTCATAAACATAATATAATTATAGGTTATGTTATTTGATACTGCTGAACACGATAGAGCCTTATAAAATATAAGAATGTTTATGTATTAAGGCAAGAAATTGAAAGAAATATATATAAATGTACGTAACATATTAATATTAATAATAATGGCTATTTTATTTGCACAATCTGTCACTCGTATATTTCAAACAGAAAAGAAATAACAGAACTTGGATCATCTAACTTAATCGGAGAAATTTCTTCAGTCAAAGTTGACTTTAGTTTGAGACAAATTAATCTCAGATTAGACTTTATACAACACAAAATTCTAAGTTCAGCTGAAACAAGGATCAATTTAACCTCTGATCTAAGATTAAATGGTTTATACAATCGGGCCTAAGGGTCGTATTCATAAACGATACTGTAAATGAAGACTTCTCAAAGTAGACTTTCGTAGCTAAGTTCAACTTTGTTGAAAGTCCTATTCATAGATAATTCTTCTGTAACTTCGACTTTGATAAGTCGAGATTTGATGATTTTGTTCTAATATTGGCAATCAGAATCACTGCCTTCTAAACGAATTGGATAACCCAAAGACAATAGGATATAATGGATCTTGAAACTTTTAACATGCTTTCCTGTAAAAACAGAAAAATGTGACTTTTCAGGTTTTTCACCTGTACTCTTCTTTATCACGTGAGATTTGTGAGGGAAAGAAGACAGAAGACGGACACTGGAAAGCTTTTTTTTTCCTCAATCGTACTATCAGGGACTGGAATGCTCTATCTGTAGACTTAACAAAGGCATTACCAATAAACAAAAATAAGCTTAAGGACTTTACTAATAGACGGTAATACATTATGCTCACTATTTTGTTGTTTTACAAGTATAGTGAGTAAGCAGAGAAACATTGTGAATCTCCTGTGACTTATAATGGGTGTGCAGTGTGTTGTAGTGAAAGTGCAGTGACATTAAAAGCAAATTCTGAGAGTTATTGCCCGGTTTCTAGAAAGACAGTTACCTGTACATACAGAGTTATAGCTGGCGCCAGCGATTTTGGCGTGTGTCCTAGAGTATAATGCCCAGTTTGTGAGTGTGTTGCTAGTGCAGCTGAGAATGGTACCACTTCCTATACATGTCAGATCAGCCATTTGCCAAACACAGTTATCAGACTGACTGCGGCAAAGGTAAAACACTTGTACTTGACGTTCCCATTACTTATTTCATACGCCAAAAACGGTGACGCGGACTATATCTGGAAAACAGCCTTGGTACGCCCACTTCCTAAAGTAAATTCACCTACTTCTGCAAAAGACTATAGGCCAATCTCCATTCTTCCCGTTTTATCTAAAGCTCTGGAACGCATCATTCATAAGCAGTTGTCAGACTACCTAATAGAATTTAATCTTTTACACCCTTTACAATCAGGATTCAGAAATGGCCATAGCACTTCTACTGCTTTGTTGAATGTTACTGAGGACATACGCGCAGCCATGGATAAACGACAGGCTACTGTACTAGTTTTATTGGACTATAGCAAAGCCTTTGATTCTGTTGACTTCGATCTACTATTGACTAAACTACAAACGCTACACCTTTCTGATAGTGCTATCACCTGGATGTACTCCTACCTTACTGGCCGCCAGCAGCGTGTCATATCTAATAATCGTTTCTCATCCTGGCGTACTGTAGATACAGGAGTTCCTCAGGGATCAGTATTAGGCCCCTTGCTCTTCTCTATTTATATAAATGGAATTTCCAACTCATTTAAGCACTGCAGATATCAAATATATGCAGACGACGTTCAATTGTATATTTCAGCCCGTCTCGACGCACTAAACGATAGCATTAATAGTCTGAATGAAGATCTTGATTCCATCTCTTCCTGGTCTCAACAATTTGGGCTTAACCTAAACGCATGTAAATCACAGGCTATTCTGTTCGCGAACCGTAGATTAATTCCTGAAGTCAACGACCTGAATATTCCACCTGTGAAACTGAATAAAACAATATATATTATGTCCGATTTCTTCTTATTTGTTGTTTATTTTTTATTATTATTATTATCTTATTCAGTTTTGTGTGTAAAATTGTAGTGTTTTTGTAACGCAGTCTTTACTCCTGGTTGAGTGTTAGAGAAGGCCGTATGGCCTTAACTCTGCCAGGTTAAATAAATCATTATTATTATATCGAAGATTTAACGTGCTGATATGTTTGAAACGAGTTTCCGAAACAACAGTTATCGTTATCTTTACAGTTATCTGTGCTTCAACTGGTAACTGTGCGTCAGTCTGTAGTTACCTGGTTGTTAGCACTGATTCGAACAAATACCGACATGCGGCGCTACTGCATTACTGCTCCGTAAACTATAATAACGATATTAAATAATAATATAAACCGGAATTAATTAATTTACTATATTATCGGTATAATTAAAAAAAAATTGGCGTTTTATTTACGTAACTTACGGTAAATGTTCTACTTTCTATGACATATTAGGATAATAATGTGTTTGTAAAAACAATTTCGAATATCTTAAGGGAACCAGGTAGTGATTAGAGGTGAAAAATTCGATTTTTTTTATTTTGTGTTAAAAAAAAGCGCACAAAACTTCCTCTTAAAAATAATATAAGTTTGTGGGGGGTATTTCTTCAGATATGCCCTTTAAATGATCTCTTTAAATTTGGCGGTGCATCTAATTCATACTTCATTCCTTTTTAAATGCAATTTTCCATAAGTTGACATTTTTCAAACAAGTGCATTTTTCTCTGAAACTACTGAATCAATTTACATGAAATTTTTACAGTGTTTTCTGCAGGCTGTGTTCTACACAGTAGACCTACGGGTTTAAGAATGTGACACACATAACGCGAGAAAAAAATATATACGCATTGAAAAAAATTACAAAAATTGTTAAACAAAGTTCAATATTTTTTTCTGTTTCACTAGGGGTGAAGTATTTAACTAAATTTTGCTTTAGAATTTACAATATACATTACTTGATAACTTAACAAAATACAAAGTATATTAGTCAAGATTGTAGCAAGTAATGTGCACCTGAAGAATGAGGTACACTTAGCAAAGTGGAAAAAGAGGTTATCGGTTAGGGCCTTTATTTTGCACTCGAATACGGAACTATTTAGTTGTCTTTTATACCACTGAATTCAGAATGATTGGTTGTATAAGCATGGAAATTTTTATTCCACTCTGAGCACTAAAACCCTAGAAATATTGAACTAAACTTTTGTATCGGACTGTTTCAATCGCATGGGCATCACTACCCACTCCCCTTAAGCTTAATTTTCTTCATAAACTTCAGATTCTATGTCGTCAGTCAAGGAATATGTTATTCTTGGATGTTCTACCAATGCCAATAGTATTTCGGTCTCCGAAAAGTCCATTTTAACACATGAAAGCATTCATATGGATGAATGTAACATATTTTACAATACCAATATGGCTGCCGTAACCACCACGGCTGACTACGGTTGCAGTTTTGAAGCAGAGATTACATCTAGCCCTCTCTCCACTAGTATTATTTACCGCGATGATAACGCCAAATAACAATTATTGTCTTTTTAATCATTTACGACTGAGATGGAAGTGTACATGTACATTATCGTTTATCACACGGTTCCTTAATTAAAAAGCCTTGCTGCTATTAGTACAGAGCTCACTGCCATATACTACTGAAAACTTCTGCAAACAAAAATAACTATAAATAACTAAAAAAAATCACTAACAAAATACTAGTGGAGACATCTATGGACAAGAAGAGATACTGAACTTGAAGTTACCTCGACTTTTAGTTACAAGATCTGATAAATCTACATTTAACTTTCCGAAAATTCATGAAAGTTATCAGTGCAGTCAAATTTATAAGTGCAGTTAAGTAACTGACAGTTAACTGAGGTGTACCAGAAACCGGGTATAGTGGCAGAGAAAAGAGACTGTCTTACAGTGGAAGGGTGTGAGTTATAGTGAACGTCCTAAAATAACTTGCAGTAGAGTCTAGGCTAGCGATTTTGAGGTCAATATAGTAAGTAGGATTCTATGGAATAATAAGGATGTAATTGGTATTTTGTTATTTCAAGTGTTATCAGTGAAGGAGTGTGTTGTGTCAGTGAAGTGTGTTTGTATCAGTGAAGTTTTAAGTGATCGTACTTCATTTAATTTAGGATGCTCCTTCTTAATATTATTACACTATTATTATTATTATTATTATTATTATTATTAGTAGTAGTAGTAGTAGTAGTAGTAGTAGTAATAGTAGTAGTAGTAGACGTTTGAGATGGGCAGGGCATGTAGCACGTATGGGCGAATCCAGAAATGCATATAGAGTGTTAGTTGGGAGACCGGAGGGAAAAAGACCTTTAGGGAGGCCGAGACGTAGATGGGAGGATAACATTAAAATGGATTTGAGGGAGGTGGGGTATGATGATAGAGACTGGATTAATCTTGCACAGGATAGGGACCGATGGCGGGCTTATGTGAGGGCGGCAATGAACCTTCGGGTTCCTTAAAAGCCATTTGTAAGTAAGTAGTAGTAGTAGTAGTAGTAGTAGTAGAAGTAGTAGTAGCAGCAGTAGTAGTAGTAGTAGCAGTAGCAGTAGTAGTAGCAGTATTAGTAGTAGCAGTAGTAGTAGTAGTAGTAGTAGTAGGAGTAGTAGTAGTACTAAAACTTCCTACATCTATATTAAGTATTAAATTACATAATTCTGATTGTTGTCTTATACAGTGTAACTGTTCGATTATTAAAGAGTCCTCTGAAGTTAAGTATTTAGGAATAATTTTCGATAATCATTTAAAATGGAACCAACACATTAATTACGTAAAATAATATATTATTTTGTTTTATTCAGGAATTACTTGTCAATAAGTTTATTACGCACAATATATTTAACTTTATTTCAATAAGTAATTATGTATGGAATTATAGAATGGGGTAGCTCATTTAAATCCAATTTCAATCCACTTTATTTATTAGAGAAGAAAATAATTAAAATATGTCTTCATAAACCTATTGATTTTCCATCTTAAAATTGTTTTTAGACTTTAATGTACTTAACATAAAACAAATTTATTATATTGTATTAATAAAATTCATACATAAAAATCGAAATAATTTTGAATTGTATTCTCATAATTATGAAACAAAAGGTATGAATTCTTTAAGATTGTTTGAACCAAAATGCAACACTGTTACAGTATTTAATCATAGTAATAATTTAGGCCCAAGAATATAACAAATTTATATTTAAATATCCTAATCTTGTCAATTCTAATACTTCTAGTATTAAATTTAAAAAGTTATGTATGGATTTTATAAAAATTGAAAAATTGTAAATTTAAATTGATATACTATAATTGCACAGTAGACATAAGAGAAACTGTATTGTATAATTATTAATTTCAATTCAGGAATCCGCCCCTGAGCACGAGTTCTACTCTCTCAGGGGCGAGCTAAAGTTTTTCTGTATAATAATTATATTTTATGTTACAATTATTACCAAATTAAATATATAAATAAATAAATTGCAATTTATTATTAATTGTCATTAATGAGTGTAATTAGTTACCATTGCCACCGGGTATTTACCCATTTGGAGTGTGAATAAATAAAGCGAAACAAGGAAATCCCGCCTTTGCTCAACAACCCGACGAAAATGAAGGCTAACGTGCGTGGGGCATCTAGAAAGTGGAAAAGTCTGTTATTACGGGATTAATAATGGAAAGATTAGCTTCGAGGAGGACTGAACTATGGACCAGGCAGGTAACGGCATTGACATGGATCGCGCCAGTCCACCGAGGGAGCAGAATAAAGACCTCCAGGCTTGCAGCGTTAAATATTTACAACGAGGAGGAAGAGGAGATTGTCTCTTGCGGAACTTCGAAAGCTGTTCCACAAACAAATTTAAAACGGGGTTTGAGTTCGTTATTTATTCCACCTCACTCTGAGGGAAAATTAGGCAGAATTATTGGACACTAAGAACTTTCCAGCCAATGAAAATGGGTGCACTAACATAGTTAACTATGACTTGAGACATCCCGGTGTTCAACGCGCATAGAGTTTTCAGCTTTCCAATAATAATTGTATCATTGTTGCATGAATAAAATTTATAACTGGGCGTTAATGCATAGGATGAAAATAAATGGTTCTAAAAGTAGATCTATAACATTTTGTAAAACCCGAGAGGAAACTAGACTTAATTACGAATTCAGTGGTGTTGTAAGTCCGCAAGTACAATGTTGTAAATACCTAGGAGTGTATTTAAACTCCAAACTTTCTTGGGGAGAGCATGTTGATAATGTTACGGGTAAAGCATGGAGGGCACTTCACTTTATTATGAGAATCTTGAGAAAGGCTAACCCCAAATCGAGGGAAATAGCATAGCTAACGTTAGTGTGACCGTTAATGGAATACGGAACTACATGTTGGGATCCCTATAGAATATATCAGATAAATTCCTTAGAAAGAATCCAGTATAAGTCAGCTAAATTTGTTAAAGGTAAAAGAGAAGATGGAAACGATACGATAAAAGAACTTAAGTGGGAAACTTTGGAAAACAGACGTAGGAAAACTAGAATAACATCATTGTATAGAGCACATCTAGGTCAGAAAGCATGGGTAGACATAACGGCTCGGTTAGAAAAGCCAACGTACTATGGTAGGAACGATCATGATTTTAAAATCAAATGTAGGAAACAGAAAACGGATGTAGGTAAATTCTCATTTTTAAATAGAACTATAAATGATTGGAATGACCTACCTGCAGCGGTCTTTGAGGGCTGTCGTTCCTTAAGGAGTTTCAAGAATAATTTAAAAAGTTGTGTATCAAGTGCAAATTAAAATTAAGGTGACATGTATTTATTTAGCCTGACGAGTTACTTCCTGGGTTTGAATTGTAAATTATTTAAAAATAGCGTGTAAGAGGGCCTTAGACTAGAAATGTTTAGCTTAAATGTAGTTCTGTTTATAAGTATGCATAAGGGTGTAATTATTTGACTTATTTGAACTGTTGTATCAGTGAAGCGAGGTGAGTCAGTGAAGTTATGGTTTTACAGTGCAGTGAATAGTTCCGATCAGTGATAATTTATAGCGTCAGTGAAATGTGTTCTATAGTGTCAGTGAAATGTGTTATAGTGTGTCAGTGAAATGTGTGCTAAAGTGTCAGTGAAATGCGTCATAGTGCCACTACAGGGAATGAGATGAGAGTAAAGTGAAAGACTATTGAAACTTATGTAGGGCCTATACATAATTATGTAGGTTGTAATGTAAAATTAGGTATTTTATTTATGTTTTATTATTATTGTGTTAAATTATATTGTGTATTCTTATTGTATTGTGTATAAAATTGTATTGTGTATTGTAAATTTGATTGTGTATTGCTTATCATTTTATTGTGTATTGTTTATATTGTGTATACCACTGCCACCGGGTGCTTGCCCACTTGCAGTGTAAATAAATACATACATAATAACTACATTATGCCGTCCCGGAATATACTCTGGATTATAAGAGACATTTCAAAGCACAAATTATCAAGATCCCAGT
Organism: Periplaneta americana; assembly: GCF_040183065.1. Lineage (NCBI taxonomy): Eukaryota > Metazoa > Arthropoda > Insecta > Blattodea > Blattidae > Periplaneta > Periplaneta americana. The sequence goes on from NC_091123.1 coordinate 5,759,452, forward strand.
TTCCTTCCAATAATGACCGAGAATATAGCTTCATTATAGGGGAGAGTCGGGTAGTATCGGACAGTGCGTTTCTTTCATCTACCACCATATGGTAGTACCTGAATGACATGGTTATGTTTCTCTATGCGACATCACAGAAACGTAACCATGTCAATCAGGTACTATCATATGGTGGTAGATGAAAGAAACTCACTGTCCGATATTACCCGATGTCCGATACTACCCGACCCTCCCCTATTACTACTATTATTCTTACACCGTCTTCCGCTTATATTATCGAGAAATAAGTGACAATATCAAGTGTAAATAATATTTTATAACATAACTTTTTACATAACTTCATGTAAAAACTCTCCGAGTTTCGGAGAATGGTCATTGCAACTCGATATGTATGTCTCGAGTTACTTTGCAGACATCTAAATCGAATGGCACTCAACCGCCTGCAAAGTGTTCTGTAACATTAGTGGAGTGACTAGCGCAACTGCATTCGTAATGCGTTGCCTCAGTTCTTCCAAAGTGACAAATCTATCACGTTGGTACACAACATCCTTCACCAAGTCCCAGAAATAAAGTCAAAGGGGGTTCAGGTCGGGCGATCTAGGTAGCCAGGCAAGCGGTCCTCCTCTTCCGATCAACCTATCGGGAAACTTTGCATCCAAGAAGTCACGCACTGCTCCATATTGTCGGAAAAATTCACCATTAAAATGGGACACACTCACGGACAGGAGAACACAAATTCGATTATGCGCACTGTTCAAAACATACAGAGGTGAGCCTGCCTGGAGAGAAATAAAAAATAGGTTGCAGCCGCCAAATTACTCTTCAAGGAACGACCACTCATATAAATTGAGGGAAAGAAGACAGAGGACGGACACTGGAAAGTTTTCTTTTCTCAAACGTACTATCAGGGACTGGAATGCTTTACCTGCAGACTTACTAAAGGCTTTACCAACAACCAAAAATGGATTTAAAAATAGGCTTAAGGACTTTACTAATAGACGATAATTATACACAGTATTTAAAGGGTGTAATTGATATTTTGTTATTGAAGTGTTCTATCAGTGAAGAATTATGTTGTGTCAGTGAAGTGTGTTGTGTTAGTGAAGTGTGTTGAGTAGGTGAAACGTGTTCCTGTCAGTGAAGCTTTATAGTTTATAGTGGCAGTGCATAGTATTTGAACAGTGAAATGTTTTTGAAGTGTTAGTGAAATCAGGATAGAATCAGTGAAATGTGTCGTAGTTCCAGTGCAGTGAGTGAGTTGACAGCGAAATGAGTGTAGTGTTGAAAGGTACTTGTGCAGATATGAACATATCATACTCGTGGGTTTTAGTTCGAACATAGGTTTAAGGTACAAATTAGATTTACTTTAAATGTTATTTTAACTGATCGTGCTTCATTTAATTTAGGATGTTCCTTGTTATTATTATTATCATTATTATTATTATTATTATTATTATTATTATTAATTATTGTTAGTATTAATTATTAGTATTATTATTAATTGTGTTTTTTATTAATTCTGTTTATTATTGTCTTTATTGAGTGTAATTAGTTACCACTGCCACCGGGTATATACCCATTGCTGTGTGAATAAATACATACATACATAGCAATGGGATGGAGTCACATGTTGCTAAAAAACCGATCTTGGGGGGAGTTGGTCAACAATAAAAGTTCTGCAACATGTTCAGTAAATGTGTGCAGTTCTTGAAAATGCTGTTCCAATATTTGGGCAATAATGAATTGCTAAAAATAATCCTGTAGCGGTTTGTATTACTAATCGTAACCCTAATAGTGAACCAAAATTTCATCATGTTCTGATATTAGATGGTGTTGTTAAATCGATTAGAGGATTCCCTGTGACTGTCGCCTCGATGAAGAAGAATGGTTCGTTCGAGCGCGGGTTCGATTCCCCCTTGGGCTGATTATCTTGGTGGGTTTTTCCGAGGTTTTCCCCAACCGTAAGGCGAATGTCAGGTAATCTATGGCGAATCCTCGGCCTCATCTCATCAAATATCACCTCGCTATCACAAATCCCATCGGCGCTGAATTACCGAGCAGTTGATACAGCGTCGTTAAAAATCAACTAAAAAAAGTGATGGAATGCTCTACTGAATGGCGCCAGGCTTGTTTCCACGTTAAACATTGGTGCGCATGAGCATAACATGGAGCTGGTTTTAAACCATTGCATTGTTACACGAACTTGAATAGTTTCTGCATCTTGTCGGATGTAAATCAGAACAATATCTTCATCTGATTTTAAATGATGAGCATTTATTTCTCGATCCCTCTAGAGGAACATGGTGTATTATTATTATTATTATTATTATTATTATTATTATTACCATCATGGTTATATTCCATCCATGTACTGCACAAAGAGCCTCTTATATTCCCATATTCTATCGCCTTGATCTATCCAGGAACTGCAGGATTGCGCAAACTGAAGAGACTCACTTCAAAGTTCATCTAGGCTATTCTGTCACAGGACCCAAGCGTTATTGACCGTGTGTATTAAATTAGTAGGTCATGACTTGTTGCCAACTGATTTTATACATAATGGTTTGGCAACATTTTATCAGATTTAGGTTAGGCAATTCAAAATATTTATATTTTCGTGTTAGTAATTTCAATTTTTTTATATAATTTTTAATTAGTTTAAGTTTTTTCACGAAGGCAATAATAAACAACACATTTTAATCATATTATTAAGACGAAAAAAAGTAATCTATGAGCCGACCATTCCGTACTATAAACACGCCTACCATCTTCGCGATATAGAAGTCATTGGTCTGTTTATTGGTGCAAGAGGAACCATTACCACTCGTCTCTTGAAATACCAACTACCATCATTAAAGAAGTAGCTATTCAGTCATTGAAGCTATCAATTTACATCCTATGACATCATCTTTATTCAAGTCCTGAGCTACCTTTCTAGTGCCGCTTCCTTTACCCTTTTACCAAGGTAAATTTTATATTTATCTGTATACAGCCTATTATAAAATTCCTGATTTCTTATCATGTTTTACTCGATTTCAATCTTATTTCTATTATTCTTTGTCATATGGCAACCTCACAAGTTGGGGAAGACATGAATTAAAAATAATAAACATTAAATTAAATCACCGTATTCACAAATAAAATTAATTCATTACGTGTTCCAACAAGCTACTTCTGCGCTGATTGTGTTGTGACATTCAGTATGTCTTTCACCTCTCTAAAAGAATCTCCTGAGTAGTACAGATCAATTAATAAAATATTTTCTTCTGTAGTATAATAATTCATTATTTATTTTGAAGGTTAGTGCAGCGAATAGGGATTATAAAGAATGGACACTTCGCGTCGGTATCTTTGATGTAGCCGGACTGATTTCAATGACCTTCAAGCCAGCTAAAGCGTGAGATTCTGCTTTCTCCCTAGAGTTGGCGCTGACATCACACCAGCTAGCAGTCGACACAGCGGAAATATAACACGTATAATTAATATATCTAGGTACATTATGTACTCAAAGAAAATAAATTGGGTCCAGAAAATAATAAATCCGTCATTAACTGTAATTTCTAGACTCTAGAGTTCCTTTATAATTAGAGTTGAGACGTTGAACCCAACAACAATTAAAATATGTAATGATTTGATAGCGCTGAAAATGGAAAAACAAAACTCTTACGAGAAGTAAAACCATATACCTATATTATATTATATAGGGGAGACTGTTGTACCTTTAGCATGGTGTACCTTTGAACATTTTTTGTTTTTTAATTTTTGCTGCTATCTAGAGGACTCAAACTGAAGCAGATTGTAGAGAAAGCCGCTAAGTAGCTCTGGTCGTAGTTTCAGTTTGATTTATTGCAAAGTGTGAGTTCCGTGGACAAAATAAGTTTTTTTAGTACCAAAAGTAAACATTTCGTTCATTGATATGTTATCTAACACGAAACCAGATTGTATTTGTTAATATATTTCAAGTACGGTGTGTTCCCTATCAACTGGTGAGTAATAACATATTTTAATGTCCATGATTTATTCGAATCTCTAGTTTTCGGAGCCATATTTGTTTAAACGTGCACCCTCTTGTACCTTTGAACACAAAACATCTTGTACCATGGAACTTGTTCCAAATTACACGATACTATTGGTTTTTGTTTTTATTTTATTTTAAGGTCATGTCACGAAGTAAGTCTGGAGTTAAGAGGTCCCCAATTGATCCGGATGCCTTGAAGAAAGCTGTTGGAGCAGTTATTGCTCCTCCAGGAAATAAAATCTCAATCAGAGAAGCCTGCTCTGGTTTATGATTGAAAATACATTTTAAATACGATTGTCAGTTTTTACAGCTATATTCCCACCTATATTCCATGTGTTTCAACTTACAAGAGGGTATGTTCCAAGGTACATGATCCTGTTGTACCTTTGAACACATTACATATCCCATCATCTTATTTTTTCCATCCTTAATAGATCTGTAAAACAGGAAAATACATACAGGAAGTTGTAAAGGAACCTTCAATAATTATTTGAAGCATTTTTTCATTTAAAAAATTTCATTTCCTAAAATTAAAAAAAAAATAAAATGTGAAAAGTGTTTAAAGGTACAACAGTCTCCCCTACAAATATTAAACGAATTCGTTATTTAATTTTATAATGTATTATATTATTTTATAACATAATTTATTATATCTGAAATATAAAATATTATTATTACAACTAGTTTGTCACTGAGAAATAAGGAAAAGCTGTTAACTTGAATTTATTTGAAGCAAAGCGTTACTGGATTATGCAATAAGGTGGGCGATGTTTGGATCCCGGGTCTCACTCAACTCTATTCTCAATTATTATCTTAGCGTATGCTCGATTACACTAACCTCTAGCGCTTGAAAGTGGAACTATACGCTGGCGCACAGAGAAACAAAACACAGGAAAATTCGCTCAGTGTCCATTCTTTATAATCCCTATTCGCTGGTTAGTGCTGGCAAACAGAATTTTTGTTGGCAATAATCAGTAGATATTCCTTTTTTTTTTTTTTTTTCACAAAGCCTACTAATTTAATACACATGGCCAATACGTAAGAAACGAGTTTCAATTGTCGATACATACTTTTTAGTCACAATATTAAAATCCCTATGCAGGCTTCTTTACTTTGAAATCCACACGTACCCAATCCATAGTTTGTAGTATAGCTCTATATAATATAGAGGGCAGGAAGGAAAGTTCGTACGGCTTGTTTTTCTTATCCATGCGCCTTTCCTGATGCATTACCAAGCACGCAAACGGACATCATGTGCATGCGTGTTCTCTGACGTCAATGTATGAGGAATTGAAAAATGAATACCTGAATGTGACGACAATGAGAATTCCTGAACAAAGTATGAGCTGGTGCATGCAACAGCTAAATGATTCACAGTTCTGAATAACCCACAAGACGTGACTGAGTGCTGGAGTCTGGGTTTATTTTCCAGCGAACGCAAGTTCGATTTTTTGCACTAACTGCAGTAGTAGTAGCAGTAATATTCGTTTATTTAAGGACTTTTTACTGCAGATATTATTCGCCTTCGAAGTTCAGTGCAGGCGAGAAATGACCGACAAATTTTGCCCGGAACTTCTACCGCGGACAGGGTCATTTCATGTGTTGTTAATCTAGTATGTATGATATGAGACCAGCAGCTATTCAGGATGGGGCAAAAGTCGTTTGGCTGAAATTTGAGATAAAGGACAGAAAATGTAAATTAAAATTACATATTATTAATTTATGCTCTATAATGAATATCGTCGTTGTTCCTGCAATAACTCCTATGTGCAAAATATAAAATTTTTCAGTAGGAAGGAAAAAAAAACATTTATTAATCTTATGGCAGCCGTACATAGAAGACTGTGAATGCTTACATTTTCGAAACAAACAAATATAATTACATATATGAGATTTATTATTTGCTGTATCACTATTTAAGTTATTTAATAGAGCAAAAATAAGAAAATCGACGATATATCAATTAAAACAAACTTGGTTTATATGGTGGTATTTTTTTGAAGACTGTACGCTAACTCCTACCACTAATTTCAAACTGCAAAGTTCCCTTTTTAGTTGATTTACTTGGACTTTCTACGTATGCTTCAGTCACATGTTATACAGTAGTGGCAAAAAAAAAAAAAAAAAAAAAAAAAAAAAAAAAAAAAAAAAAACGGGACCGACTCTTGTAGCTGATTTCAGAGCCTTTTCACTCCAGAGACAATAGACTGGTAACTAAGATTTTCGTGGTTCGAATCCTGCCTGGGAAGGAAACTTTTCTTTGTTCCTTATTCAAATTTATTCCCAATACTTTTCGACTGCAGCGATATTTTACTACTTAATTAATTTATTATTCCCAGAACATGAATTTTACCAGCCATCGGAAGCATGGATGCGTTCGTCTAGGCGGTGGATGAAAGACATAATTTAACATTTCGGTCAAGTGACTTTTTTCTCCATCCCGTATTTCTCCTCCATGTTAAGGATTTCATCGTACTGTAAAATCCATTACCCTCGGGAGGGTTTGAATCTGCAAACCTCGGATTCATCGATTGACCATCAAGAAGACTGGAGTGATAGTTGTGATGATTTCCTGTTTCAACATTCAACAAACACTCTGTAATTAATTCTTGATATCACAAGTTGTGAAGTATTTGTCATGAAAAAGTTCTCAGGTGAAAAAAGAAAAACAAATCCGCAGCTGTGGTATGTTGCAAGCTTAGCGTTCAAACAGATCTGCTACGTGTTACTAAAGGTAATGAAATATACTGTGTTCTCCATTTAATTTCTCTGTAGCTAACAACAAAGACAAAACAATAACTACAAAAATCTGGGTCACGGAAACATCTGAATATCACTTGATGTCAAAGCCACCTATATTTACAGTAGCTCTATTTCCACACCACACTGAAGCGAATTTCCACTCTAGCGAGCGACCTTGGGCCGAGCCCTGTGCTGTCCTTTTCGTTTGGCGGCTATCGATAAATAAAACGTTGTTTTTCCTGAACCCTTGTACTCTCGGCGACACCTTTTGGTGCATTTCGCAGGTCGCGATGGTATTTCGCTCCGAATTTTTTTGGTATATTTGAAAATTATTCTCACAAAATGGGCCTCTTGCTAACTAATGTAAGTTCACTCTTAGCTGAGAGACTACAACGTGTTCATAATGTGTGCATACGATTCATCTGCAATACTCGTAAATTTGACCATATAACACCTTCCCTCCAGTTACTTTCATGGGTGCGTCTGAAGGAACGAAGAACAATACATTCACTGTCTCTTCTGTTTAGAATCATGCATACTTCTACTCCGAATTATCTGTTATCGCGCTTTCAATTTCTTACAACTCTTCGAAACCGACATCAAGCACTTCTTTCTATCCCTCATCATAGAACGTCTTTATACTAACCTTCCTATACTGTAGAAATACCTCGCCTCTGGAATTCGTTACCTAATGACGTCAGGGACTGCCGGACTTTATCACAATTCAAAATTAAATTAGAAAATTTTGTCTTGTTTAATGCTTTTTAGGTATTGCTAGAAGTAATGATTTGTGTTTTTTTCCCTTTTTCTTTTTAATCTAGATTAAAATTGCAAGTTTCTTGTTTATATTAGTTAATTAGTTAGGATACAATTAATTATGATACTTAATCACTCATTTAAAGAATGTGTGACTGCAACCTGTGTATATTTTTGTGTGGCTTTACTTTGTTTATAGTGTTTTTTTTCTCTCTCTCTCTTTATTTCTTGTGTAGCTTTACTTTGTATATAGTGTATTTTTTTCTGTTTATTTCTATTATTGTATTTGTATTCCTGGTGTTGTGGAAGAGAAGGTCTGATGGCCTTAACTACACCAGAATAAATAAATAAATAACTAAATAAATAATAAATAACTTAACTCTCAGAATATAGATAATAATTGGTATTTTTATCTACTGAAATCTTTGTCTTTAAGCTACAGAACGAGATACTGCTCGTTTCCGTATCTCAAATCACACTGACGCAATCGACCCTAACGCATACAGTGGCGCTGCGTCGAAGTCACTGAAGACGGCCAATTTCGCCGCACCTTCCTCGGTCCTCATGTATCTGGTCCAAGCGGTTTACACATTGTCATAGAGGATTCCACGTTAAGAAAAAAGCATTGAGCATATGGGGCTATTCCATCAAATGGCCAGTTGCCATAGAAACGCATACCTACCACATAGCTTGTACGATGTACTAGGCAAGGCCCATAAAACCAATGCTTTTTTCTTAACGTGGAATGCTCTTTAAGAAGCGGCATCTGTCCTCTATCCAACTGTAAGTCTTTAACGTAGATCTTATAGTTTCTTCAGTGCAGTAAACGTTCCAAATTTTGCACTTTTTGGAGCACCGGAATCTTCGTACGTATCTCCTCACCCACACTCGGGGAAGGACGTACTTCTACGTCAAAATATCATAACTGAAAATCCATCGAGAAAGATCGCAGGTGTCCACCGCTGTGAAGTAACAACATGCCTGACCGTGAAATGAGCGGGCCCGGGTTCAAATCCTGCTTGGGACAAGTTACCTGGTTGAGGTTTTTCCTGGCTTTCCCTCAACCCATTAGGAGCAAATTCTGGGTAGCTTTCAGCGCTGGACCCTGGACTCATTTTGCTTGAATTATCACCTTCATCTCACTCAGACCATAGCAGTTGATAAAACGTCGTAAAATAACCAATTAAAATCATCTTCGACTATGAGGTTGCTCGTACGCGGTGAATCTAATTATTGTCTACAATACAGCACAAACATGCATGCTTCATTGTGGTAGATATGAGGAAAAAATGTTGTAATGTTTTTAGAACTGGTAGGGCCTTCATCTTATGACGTCACGATCAGTCCGCAGTCTCCTCCTCGCGTTTTTCTCCTTGCTGCTGGACAGTGCTAACTTTGTTGATGACGGCTGGAAATGACCCCCAGTGAAATGTTGAATGCTGTGCCTAGATCCAGAAGTAATACTCGCCGGCATCCAGTGTTTCCGAGGCTCGAAGTACACCTTGTGGCAAGTATATCTGGTATTCGGGATGGTTTATATCTGGTGACCGTTAACCTGCCCCGTTACCTCTGCTGTAAACAACCCGCAGTGTTTCTTATTCATTTTACTTCCTCAGGATTAATGCATAAAACCTTCCCAAATAGTCTATAAGCAGAAGTACTTCTGTTCGTTGCCTCCGGATAAAACTTTTAAGTGGTACTTTTAGTCAATCTTAAAACGCCGATTTTCTAAGCTTGAGATCTGGATTTAAATATCAGAGAAAGGCAAAAAAGAAAGTCCTGGATGAGTTTTCCATACTTCTCTCTGATCATCTCATTATTATTATTATTAAATATTATTGTTATTGTTATTATTATTATTATTATTATTAAATATCCGTGGAAAAGAACCCTAATTCACCAAGCAATATGCTAGGGTTTTAGTTATGTCATACGGTATACTACTTATCTATACTACTTATTTTTACACAGGTAATGGTAAAATATATATCTACAGTCTTTTAAAGATAAAGTTTACCAAGTCTATAAATTGTCTGTAGCAACAAGGTTTTTTGATCACTTCACATAGTGGAGTCCTGTATTCGGTGTCGCAGTCCAGAAGATGTGTCTCTATTTGAAATCTCTTTGCTTCAATAACAGGACAGTCAAATAGAAGGTGTTCCACACTGTGAAGGTCTTCGCGGCAGGAACATGTAGAGTCGATGTCTGCTGGAATGTTGAATCTGTCGAAGTAAGTTCCAAATTTCCCATGTCCAGAAAGAAACTGGGTTGTTACGAAACTAGGTTTGAAGTAATGGCTTTTCAGTCGGTCGTGGATTGTTGGGAAGTAGGTGTCTCTTGTTAGTGATCCGGTTGTGCATGTCGCCCATCTAGTATTCCAGTTGTGATGAGTCTGTTGTCGTATTTGTTTCTTGATATGATCATCTCATTAGTAGGGAAAGGAAGTTAATGCATTTCCACATTTGTTCTCTATCGTTGTGTGAATATGCTGAAAGATTATCTACATGAATCACAAATTTCTGAATACAATGATATTACTTTTATTGTGCATAAAAGTTCATATTTGCCTTTATTTATAAAAGCATCGTATTTTAACATTTATGGAGGGAAACTGCATATTATGTATGTTTATTTGTCTTTCCCTCATTTTTAAAACTGTGTAAGTAACCTCGTAAACACGACTAATTTGTTTATGAATTTTGAATGTAACGATGACGCCCTCATAGGGAGCCTCTCAAGTTAGCAATTGGTATTCCTTTAATGCAGTCTTTAGCAGATTTCGATAGAACAATATCTAGTTTAACACCAGTTCCAGGAAATGGAGGAGATAAAGTGAACGAGAAAACAGCAAATATTATTTCCAAAAACCCTGGCTATTATCAACTTAAAGAAATTCAAGATATTCTCAAAGGAAAAACACCCCAAAAACCAAAACAATTTTCTATAGAACAGCTCACAGCTTTTGTGCAAACTCCTCTTACTTCTTGTGACGTAGAACGAAGTTTTTCGCGCTACAAAGCTATGCTGAGAGACAACAGGCGAAGAATGACAACAGAAAACATACGTCACTGCCTAGTTGTGAACTGTAACAGCGTAAATGGAGCATTCAGCAATGAGGCAAGCACTTCAAAATCCATAGACTAAACGTAAGTTACCTGTACCTTATTATTCTGTTAAAATAATCTCAGACTGATAATGCATATTTTGTGCGAGATCGTGCGTATTTGCTTGCTTTCCGCACAAAACCAATACGCGGTAAGTGTGAAATACCACATTCAGGGGCGGCCCGTCCTTATGTGCTACAGTACAATGATAATTTTGGCACAAATAATGTATTTGTAATACCACCATAGTATTTGATCTGTCATTTGACAATTTCCCGTGGTTATGTTCATGACGCGTTATAAAGTGTTTACAGTCTTTGAGGAATATCTTGAGACTGATACCTGCTCTGGCCTTTTCCAGGCAACCGGTTGAGAGGGTGTAAGTTGACAATAGGAAGGAAGGAATAAAGAATTCACTTGCGTCAGTCGAAGTCTTGATGTTGCCAGTGTCGGCCTGTGTCGGTCACAATATTGCGAGTTGTGTTTTAGTGCGATATTTTACTTCGACGTTATTTATATGTTATTTGTTTGAGTATTTATTTTATTGTTTTATTGCATCGTGTTATTTTGTATTTTTTGTAATTTTTTATTCCCTATACAGAACAAGCTTCGTTCCCAGTTTGCTTGATATACACAAAGCTTAGAGGGAGGCTTTAGTTGAGGGCAGCATATGGGTAGTGCGACAAATATTAAAACATATGAATTTCCGTTATGCTAAAAACATTGTAGGACGAAAATTTTTAATGGAAAAACCCGACATTGTAGAAAAAAGGTTTTATTATTTACGAAATATGCTAGAACTGAGAGCAAGTGGTCGACCAATCGTTTATTTTGATGAAACTTGGTTGAATGTGAACCACACTACAGGAAAGGTATGGTTATGTGTCACGCCAGACGGTGAAATTGACATACCTATGATTGTGCCCCTGGGTAAAGGGCAGAGATTTATTATAATGCACGCCGGGTCTTCTGAAGGGTTTGTTCCGAACGGCCTTCTGTATTTTCGGTCTAAATCCACAAAGGACTATCACGAGGAGATGGATGGTATTGTTTTCAGGGATTGGTTTGTAAACAAACTCCTTCCAAATATTCCTCAAAATAGTGTAATTATTATGGACCATGCACCTTATCATTCGGTGGAACTATATAAGGCTCCAATATCGTCAAGTTTAAAAAGCGAAATGGAAACCTGGTTACGCGAAAAGAACATTGAATACGATTCGAGATCCATCAAAGTAGTATTATATGACATTATCAAGACTAAGAAAGATAGATTTAGAAAATTCGAAATTGACACTATTGTAGAGTCAGCAGGGGACACCTTAGTACGTCTTCCTCGCTATCATTGCAACTTCAGTGCAATTGAATTAATTTGAGCCCAAGTAAAGAACGATGTAGCCAAACATAATGTAACTTTCAGACCCAGTGATGTAACACTTCTCTTTCAAACAGCATTATCAAAAGTGACACCAGAAAACTGGAGAAAAGCGTGTGAAAGTGTAGAAAAGGAGGAAAGGTTTTATTGGGAGAAAGATGGTTTAATTGACGAAGTCATCGATCGGTTTGTAATCAACATAGGAGAGACAGATAGGGAACACGAAGGATGTGAACACTCTACAAAGGAGCAGGCCGCCACTGACACTTTCACGGACATGATGGAAGGGGTAGGACCAATGCCAACAACCCCATAATAGTAGCTGTGCGAGAGAGAGGTTAAGTACATAATGCTGTCTCTGTTCAAAATTTTGTCTCAACTTGTTCCTCAAATACTGTAGTCTTCGTGCCTTCTTTGGTGGCTCAGGGGGTTCGTTGTGCTACTCAAAGCTCCACATGAAAAATGTAGACAGTTATGCGCATGTGCGAAGCTGAAATCACTGCTCTGATTGGCTATTTTTACGCGGGAAAGTGCTGTAGTCAGCTTCAGCACAACACAGCTTGGAGATTGCAAAAGTAAAGCGTAACGAAAGAATGCTTGTTTGTGGAAGAATTCGGAACTATGTAAAGGATGCGTCAGAAAGGACGGATGGATTTCAAACTATCGATACGCAACGAGGAGAGAGATATAGTGAGGGGGACCACGACTGTTGGGTCAGCCATAGAATGCAGTTTCAGTTGAGAATATGGTGTTGGTCTGGTGTACAACGTGCTTTCATCGTAGAGACATTTTTGAAAAATGAAGAGTCTGTGATCGCCACTCAGGACTCATTTCGACATCGGATGTCACGCTAGGATTCCAACTCGGAATACAATTTTGCGGTGGGTGGCTTCATTTCGTATCTCAGGTTCAACATTAAAGAAGAAATCACCTGGACGAAATTCTATTGCACTGAGATTGTCCGAGGCTACGGTAAGATCTCGCGCCCTGCGACTTCTTTCTTTGGGACCATTTGAAGGCGTAAGTTTGTAAACATCGATCACATACACTGGACGAACTGAAGACAGCGATTCGTGAAGAAATCGTGGCAATTGCACCAGCTATGACTGTGAAAGTGATGGCGAACATCAGAAAACGCCTCGATGCCTGTATTGAAAGCCAAGGACATCATATGGATAATGTTGTTTTACATAAATAAACTGCATGTATTGGTGAATATGTTGATAACAATAAATTTTTGATTTGATGAATCTTTACAATTTTCTTGCCATGTGAAATCCATCCGTTCTTTCTGACGCACCCTGTACAATGTATTTGGTAATTCAAGTGTCCGACTGCTGCTGCCATCTACCAGTTAAAGTTGCTGTCAACAGCTGTACTATACGGAACAAAAGAGTGTTCCAGATACAAGTTGGATTTCTATACGGAAGACCTGACTTCCGAAACGTAGATGGCTGTTCAATTGTCACAATACATAGTATCCAACAATTTACAGGATCCATTCTGTGAAGTATCGAAGTTGTTAAATATTTTGGTTACAACATCAATGACCACTGCTGAGCCAGAAATATATTTTTCTTCCTTGAAGCGCATAAAAACGTTTTTAAGGAACACTATGTCCCAGGATCGTCTCACTGCTCTTGCAATACTGTCAATAGAAAAGAGTATGATGTCCAAGATGGAGGGGTTTAACACGAAATAACAAGTTCTGCAGTACGAAAGAACGTCGTATGGACTTCATATTTCATCACTAGACGAGACTCCAAATTAAGATAAATACATAAGTGTAGGCCTCTACAGTAGGCCGATATAGAGATTGTAGCACACTCATTATTTTGACCACCAGCCGCTACTGACCACATTCAGTATTCCCAACGTAACACACATAACAATTTCCCTCTTCTTACCGCTTAAGCACCATATTCATTTTACTGCTTTAGGCTTTTAACATATTATTTTTAGAGACGTTTAACATAGTAATAATTATAAATTGGAAACTTACCACTGCAATTTCATCTAAATGGCACTGTTAATTATTGTTTTTAAATATTTGCAAAAATTAAGTAAACTCTACAACACCACAAAAGTTAATGCATTTGTAATGCAAGTAACATTAAGGAAGGCGTGAAAAAATCAACAAGATTCCAGATGCCGATGTTATTACTGAAATATGTTATATAAATAATATTGTTAAAATATTAAAATGAAAAATAAATCATTACATAACCTTACCGTTTGTTTTAAGTTCGCATTTATACACTGGGGGGGAAAAAAAAGACAGACGTCTATCACGGCCTGCTGGAATATAGTAAACACAGAAAACATTTTATAGCAACAATGTTGAAGATAGATATTTTAGTTTTAAAAGTTGCCGTCATTGAACAGAAACCAAGATGGAGATTTCATTGCAACTAATTAGAAATTCCTCTTTCAGGTATGTAATAAACGATCTTCGCGCAAAATAATGTACGATACACGAGCGGTATGTTTGTTTTCATGTTCTCAGAAATTAAAAAAGCTCAACTACGTTTCGCTTTTTCAACCTTTTCCTCGAACATGAAAACATCAACATACCGCTCTTGTAACGCATATTGCTATTGTGGCATATTTATCTATTTTTGCATACATATTCTTCACGTTTTTAGGGCATGACCTTCCTTTCCCTGCTCATTAGGCACTGTACAGCATTACAACTTCCCATGGCACATAGCAGGGCTTTATAACTAACCACTTGAACTGGGACCAAGGTTCAAATCCAGATGAGTCCAAGTGGAATTCGCGGTCAAGCAGGTTCGGGCGCTCCAATGTATCTTTGTTTACCACAGCAATGTACATTGTACATTCCGCAACACAAACGTACAAACTGGGGCACTACGCTGTGACTCCAATACTGAATTAGGACGCTGTAATTCATAGTAAGTAGCAGCAGTAGTAGTAACAGTAGTAGTCTTGGAGGTGATTGTAATAGCAGTGTTGGTAATAAGACAACAGGTAGTAGTAAACTGTATCATAAGATTAGTGTTTGTAATACAGGGAGTCCCGGTGAACGCTCCCGGCGTTTCTGTCGGCCGATCAGCGACAAGTCCCCCTCTACCCACCGATTTTAAAGAAAATAAATAAATAAAAATGAATACGTAAATAAATAAATAATTAATTGAATGAATGTACGAATGAATGAATGAATGAATAAGTAAGTAAATAAATAATTATTTACATACCAAATAAATTGAAGAGTCCACTGCAAGAATGATGGATGTCATTTGGAATACATTTTTCAGGAGAAGCAATTGAAAGTTTGAAATGCTTAGCGCTCAAACATTAACTGTGATTTTCCGATCATTACTGGACAATGACTATCAGTGTTGATGCCATATAACTCTCTATGTACATTCTATATGTCTTAAGCTATGCATTGACAGTCTTGGTTCATTTTCGACAAGAAAGTGACATCCATCATTCTTGCAGTGAACTCTTCAATTGCAATTCGATTTTATATTAAATGTTTGAATTGTGCGTCGTTTCTTTGTAAGTGTTGTTAGTGAAAAAGTTATAAATAAATAAATGTATGGGTTTTACTGTTGCTAATGTGTTGGTTGTCATGGGAAAAGCTTTTAATTCACAGCAGTGAATTAATAGTACATTATGCAACGAGCCTATCATGATAGTAATTAAGAAGCGAGTATGGATGTTTATGAAACGAGCGCTTGCGAGTTTCATAATTTTCATACGAGCTTCTTAATTACCATTATAGGCGAGTTTCATACGACTTTTTATGCTCGACCATATTTCTAACTTGAAATTATTCAGATGTATACATTTTATTTGTATCTGACAAGATCGGAAGTGACCTTGTTCTAGGTCGTGAATTGTGAGATGTGCGCAGACGCGAAAGTATTGATTTTTTCCGAGAAACAATAATGTCATTGACCTTGATGTAATCCCGTTAAACTTGATATAACCTTGATTATTGAATTCCACATTGGAAAACGAGATGACAAATTGAATTTATTTGAATATTATTTACAATTAACGCTAATTATTATAGTAACAGAACATAACCTTCTGCGACAGTATTGGATTTCCAGCCTCCGTGACTTTTCGCTAATTCTCTTTCGATTGCATATCCGAGAATAATCGATACTTGCGGTTTTATAGCGGTACAAAGCTGACTTCTCATTGGCTGAACACCTGTAAGCTGAGTTGTCATTGGCTGAACACCTGTACTTTAATGAGTAGGTGTACTTTAATGACATGCATTAAAGGACTGCTACCATGTGTATAATTACTACATTTCGGCATGGTCGAGTATAAAAACTTTTAGTGAATAAAGCCATTGTTTGGGTTGCTAAGGACGATGAAATAAAGACCAGTTTAGATACCAGTAATATATAAATAAATAAGTAAATAAGTAAATAAATAAACAAATAAATAAATAAATAATAAATAAATGAATAAATAAATAGGTAAATAAATACATAAATAACTGTTAAATAAATAAATACGTAATTAAGTAAGTAAATAGGCAAATAAATAAATAAATATTAAATAAATAAGTAAATAAATAAACAAATAAATAACTAAATAAATAAGTAAATGAATAAATAAATAAATAAATAATAAATAAATAAATAAATAAGTAACTAAGTAAGTAAATAAATAAATAAGTAAATAAATAAACAAATAAACAAAGAAATAAATATATGAATAAATACATAAGTAAGTAAATAAGTAAATAAGTAAATAAATAAATAAGTAAATAAATAAATAAATAAATAAATAAATAAATAAATAACTAAATAAATAAATAGATAAGTCAATAAGTAAATAAATAAATAAAGAAACAAATAATTAAATGAATAAATAAATAAAATAAATAAATAAGTAAATAAATAAACAAATAAATATATGAATAAATAAATAAGTAGGTAAATAAGTAAGTACATAAATAAATAAGTAAATAAATAAATGAATAAATAAATAGATAAATCAATATGTAAATAAGTAAATAAATAAAGAAACAAATTAATAGATAAGTAAAATAAGTAAATAAATAAACAAATAAACAAATATACGAATAAATAAACATATGAATGAATAAATAAATAAATGTTAGTTTTATATTGTCACTCTATACAACAGTGTACTTAACTTTTAATCCGACGAAGTGTCACGAGTTCACGGATGCAAGCAGTGGCGTTAGCGGGGGCCCTACGGTGGTCGGGCGAAAGAAAAAGCCATAACTTTCGCCAGTGCTCTTGTAGTAGCATGACATAACATACCGGACTGAACTCTTTGCACGTAAGCTTATGGGCGTAATTGAGCGCTGTCAGCTTTGACTGAGCTAATGGGTGCAGATACCCAAAATATTTCATAAAGACGTCACACTCTCTTTGTGTGTACGGTAGGCGCGCAGAGCAAGGCCGCCATGTTTACGACTTTATTGCAGGCTTTGTTATTTCCGCTATTTTGAAATACTTGGCCAGGGTCCTGCCAATAAAACGCCCAGTAGGAGCGCCATGAACTAAAACTGGATCCGCTGTGCAGACGAAAGACTCCAGGCATCTACTAATAACTGGCCCATGGCGCAGATAAACAATGCATTTTGTATGTATGTATGTACGAGGGGGATCCAGGAAATAACGATCGTTTTGTTGTAATAATATAAAAAAATATATTTATTTGAAAAAACAAAGTCTGTTACATAACTGAAGCTTCCTTTACTTCTCTACACAATCACCACCTACATTTAAACATTTGTCGTATCTGTTCACTAGCTTTAGAATTCCCGTGTTACACTCCTCTGCCGCCAGTTCATTACCCCAGGTGTTCACTGTCTTCTTCAACTCTTCATCACTTCCAAAACGCGTACCACCCAGAAAGTCTTTCAGCTTAGTGAAAAGGTGAAAATCGCTAGGAGCAAGGTCTGGACTATAGGGCGGATGATCAAAGATTTCCCAACCGAATTGATCCAGTAATTCTCGAGTTGAAGCAGCAGTGTGCGGGCGGGCGTTGTCGTGAAGAAGCACAACTCCTCTCGAAAGCATTCCTCGCCTCTTGTTTTGGATGGCTCGCCGAAGTTTTCGTAAAGTCTCACAATAACGATTTGCATTGATCGTAGTGCTTTTTGGCATGAAATCCAGCAAAAGAACACCTTTGCGATTCCAAAAGACAGTAGCCATGACTTTTGTGTTGAGAGAGTCTGTTTGAATTTTCTCGGTTTCTTGGGTGATGAGGGATGATGCCACTGACGTGATTGGTGATTGGCGCTTGGTCTCTGGGGTGTTGTGAGACACCCAGGTCTCATCACCAGTCACAATTTGATCAAGAAAGGCGTCTCCATCTGTGTGATATCGCACCAAGAATGTCAATGCTGAGGCCATTCTCTGAGTTTTGTGTTGGTCACTCAGTTGCCGTGGAACCCATCGTGCACAGATTTTGTGGTAGCCAAGATGTTGCGATACAATTTCACCAAGCAAAGAACGAGGAATGTCAGGAAAGGCAATATGCAATTCGTCGAGTGATGTGCGCCTGTCTTGCAAGATTCTGTCGTTCACTTTAGTCTTCAGGTCTTCTGTGATGAGTGATGGGCGTCCGGGTCCAGTTTCATCGTGGACATTTGTTCGCCCATTGTTGGACATTTCGCACCATTTTCTCACATTTCTTTCATTCATTACAGTATCACCATACACTTCTTTCAATTGCCGGTAAATTTCTGCAGGTTTCAAATGTCGGGCATTCAAAAATCGAATCACATTCCTCAGCTCACAGTCGGCGGGATTATCAATCACGTCGTTCATTTTGAAGTAACACAAAATGCACAATGGAGACTTGTTGCAACCAGTACTCACAACATTATGAGAACACATGTTAAGGAAGCCAGTTGACCTTCAAACAAGGAAGGGGAGTCAGCTGCGCGGCGGGTATGCGCGAACGGTAGTTATTTCCTGGATCCCCCTCGTATTTATTCACACTGCAATGGGTATATACCCGGTGGCAGTGGTAACTAATTACACTCAATAAAGACAATAATAAACAGAATTAATAAAAAACACAATTAATAATAATACTAATAATTAATACTAACAATAATTAATAATAATAATAATAATAATAATAATAATAATAATAACAGGGAACATCCTAAATTAAATGAAGCACGATCAGTTAAAATAACATTTAAAGTAAATCTAATTTGTACCTTAAACCTATGTTCGAACTAAAACCCACGAGTATGATATGTTCATATCTGCACAAGTACCTTTCAACACTACACTCATTTCGCTGTCAACTCACTCACTGCACTGGAACTACGACACATTTCACTGATTCTATCCTGATTTCACTAACACTTCAAAAACATTTCACTGTTCAAATACTTTGCACTGCCACTATAAACTATAAAGCTTCACTGACAGGAACACGTTTCACTTACTCGACATACTTCACTGACACAACATAATTCTTCACTGATAGAACACTTCAATAACAACATATCATTTACACCCTTTAAATACTGTGTATAATTATCGTCTATTAGTAAAGTCCTTAAGCCTATTTTTAAATACATTTTTGGTTGTTGGTAAAGCCTTTAGTAAGTCTGCAGGTAAAGCATTCCAGTCCCTAATAGTACGATTGAGAAAAGAAAACTTTCCAGTATCCGTCCTCTGCCTTCTTTCCCTCAATTTATATGAGTGGTCGTTCCTTGAAGAGTAATTAGGCGGCTGCAACCTATTTTTTATTTCTCTCCAGGCAGGCTCACCTCTGTATGTTTTGAACAGTGCGCATAATCGAATTCGCGTGCTCCTGTCCGTGAGTGTGTCCCATTTTAATGGTGAATTTTTTCGACAATACTTGAGAGCCCGTTTTTGAATCTTTTCCAGTGTCTTAATATGTTCTAGTCTGTAAGGATCCCAACATGCAGCACCATATTCCATTACTGGACGTACTAGTGATTTATATGCAATCTCTTTGGATTTATCAGAGCCTTTTCTTAGTACTCTCATCACAAAGTGTAACGCTCTCCATGCTTTTCCCGCTGTGTCTGTAACGTGTTCCCCCCCCAGCCGAGCGTCCCCCCCAGCGTTCTATCAGTGAAGTGTGTCGAGTAAGTGAAACGTGTTCCTGTCAGTGAAGCTTTATAGTTTATAGTGACAGTGCAAAGTATTTGAAAAATGAAATGTTTTGTTATAATTTATTTCCTTATTCTTTACTAGCCGTACCCGTGCGCTCCGCTGCACCTGTTAGAAATAAATATAAAGTAATTACATAATTAAAATAGGACATTTGATCCAGGGAACAACTTTTACAACAGCGCAAGATAATCTGCTTCGCTCATTACCGAATTTTTTTTGCATTGCATTTATTGCATTTATATTTTATGTATTTTAACACGATTCAATTGAGCATAGTTAAAATTTGAATTATAAAATAATGGATTGCTAAGCTAACGTACTATTACTGCATACTAAATCAATACACTCTCGTTGTTCGTTAATTCTCTGAGATTCAAATGAATGTACATAAATATTATTTTAAGAAATACAGAAAACGAATGTACAAAATAGCCTATCAAATTTTCTGTGCATAAGAAGCTATTTTAATCTTACCTGTCCTCGATTTACTCAGACGTTACTGTAATAACATTATAGCATTATGTCCATCTAGAGAAACTAAACTTTCCAATGGTGAAATAATAATTAATTATACAAATCGGTTAATTTAGCTTCTGATATTACTTCATACAAACACAGAAACATTCTCTGTAGGCTATGTTTAATATGATTGTTTATGTCCAAGGCCCCTGTTTCGATTGTTGTTGTCCAAGACCCCTTATAGACGAAGTCATTTATTTCATTGCACCGTCTTAGATGGTGTTATTTTAATTCTAAAACTCATTTATCTCATTAAATATCAGTCCTATCAAACTTTTGTAAAGAATAAAACTTATCGGAAATCATTTTTAAAGAAACTTTTGTTATGTAACATTTTTCACAAAAATCAATAATAAGCGAGATATTTCGATTTATTTAATTCAGGCCTCCTTATAACCCCCCCCCCTTTTAAATAAAGTATTTTGAATGCCATATAGCCTAAAATCTAAGTTACAACGAACTTAATTTATATTCCAATTTCCATATAAATCGGTTCAGCCATTATCGCGTGAAAAGGTAACAAACATACAGACAGACATACAAACAAAAATTTCAAAAATGCGATTTTCGGTTTCAGGGTGGTTAATTTTATATGTTAGGACCAATTATTTTTGGAAAATCGAAAATTACCAGAAAAATTTCGGCTACAGATTTATTATTAGTATAGATTCCTTCATCCTTCCGTCAATCTGCTCATGTTAGAAAATTCCCTCAATCATAACCGAAATGGAAAATCTACAGGAAGAAATCTCCCTACAATGCAGTCTTTTCGGCAAGAGCAACGGATTCTTTTAGTCACAGGCACTAACTACGGGGGTGAATCAGACCACCCGTAAGTCATTTATTTCGGAGACTAGTGCGTTAAAATTTTCGAGACAAAAATATTTGTTGGGCCAATGCTCTTGACCTTCCATTCATTTTTACTACAGCTATTTGAAACATTGTTATTTTCTTTTGGAGTGTTGTCATGGGATAACATCTCCACTCATGCCATATTCTTTTATAATATTTACTTATTAGAATCCCAAAAGTCATGCTCCACTATCGTCCAAACGGAAAGAGATCTCTCGGTCGTTCAAAGAAGCGCTGGATTGAAAATTCAACTGTGAGATCGTAATTGGGCCTAATACTTGAAAGGAAGAAGAAGAAGAAGAAGAAGAAGAAGAAGAAGAGGGACTTATTGTCTATTGTAGACAGATTGTAAATGTGGCAGGTGTTAAATAAATAAAAAAAAAATTGTAATCTGTCAATATTAATTGTCTTGTTTACATTTTCGTATTGTAACATTTCTCAATATTGATGGCATTGTCTTTTCGTATGTTTTCTCATTGAAAGAGTAGGAATTGATAAAAACATTTCCTATGAAAGTTCTTTGTTTTGAAGCGCTCTATCAAATGGTACCTTATTTGACCCCGATTCCCATTTGAAAGTTTAAAGTAATACCCCACTGACCTTACTTCCTATTAAGGCTGATTGATGAAATCAAGCTCCAGTGAAAGTTTACATGTGCTTTAGTAATAAATATTTTTGTCTCGAAAATTTTAATGCACTACTTTCCGAAATAAATTACTGTTACGGGTGGTCTGAATCACCCTGTATATGTAACGATAATCTTAATAATCTTGTTCATAGACATTTAAAACATTTAGGTGCACTACTCTGAAATTATTATTATTATTATTATTATTATTTTGTAGCAGTATCTTTTTTTTTCTTTTGTTTGTACTTGGAGGTTAACGGTTCTACTAAATGAGGGGGCGAAAATGTGTGTCCTTGTATGATCTATACTAGAACCTAATAATAAATCTGTAGCCAAAATTTTTCTGGTAATTTTCGATTTTCCAAAAATAATTGGTCTTAACATCTATAATTAACCATCCTGAAACAGAAAATTGCTTTTTTGAAATTTTTGTTTGTATGTCTGTCTGTCTGTCTGTCTGGATGTTTGTTACCTTTTCACGCGATAATGGCTGAACCGATTTATATGAAAATTGGAATATAAATTAAGTTCGTTGTAACTTAGATTTTAGGCTATATGGCATTCAAAATACTTTATTTAGAAGGGAGGTTATAAGGGGACTTGAATTAAATAAATCGAAATATCTCTCTTATTATTAATTTTTGTGAAAAATGTTGCATAACAAGTTTCTTTAAAAATGATTTCCGATACGTTTCATTTCAAGTAAAATTTTGATGGGACCAAATTGCACCAAAAACGGATGTTCTCTGAACCAAATGATCATATTTCAATTATCTGCATGTAATAACAATTAAGAAACATGCTAAAGGAATTATCATTGCACTAAATGAGTGGTCTCTGGAGCAAAATGATCGCATTTTAATTATTTAAATACAATTTAATTTAAGTAACATATGAAACGATTTATCCTTCTTTCAAACACGAATGTTCCCTGGATCAAACGTCCTATTTTAATTATGTAATTACTTTATATTTATTTCTAACTGGTGCAGCGGAGCGCACGGGTACGGCTAGTATGAAACTAAAATAATGTGTTATGATGTGGGAGAAAATGTGGGAATTGAATATTTTTTCAAGGGAAAAATGAGAAAATGTTTATGTCTTTGTGGGAATTGTCATCGAAAAAAAGTTTGCAACACTGATTAGCAGTGTATTCGACTGTATTTCTGCACAATATCAGTCAACAAATTATTATTAATGTCCAACATTTTTCGTTAAGCAATTTAATTTGCTACGCAATTTAAAAACAATTATTTATTAGCAACATTTAGTATTAGAGATCGTTTCTTATGATGATGATACATACATAATAATAATAATAATAATAATAATAATAATAATAATAATAATAATAATAATAATAATGTTTTATTTTCGCTGGCAGAGTTAAGGCCATAAGGCCTTCTCTTCCACTCAACCAGCCTTAATCAATACAATACATAAATTTAAATTACAAATATTTTCACTACACTTAAAAGGTTCTCCAGCAATAATCTTCACTACACATTTATTTAAATTTAGATAAATCTATAAGGTAAAGTAGTAACTTAATTTATGAGCTAATTTAATTCAATGAATTATAATTAATTTAATATTTGAGATAGCTAGTAAAATGATGAAAATTAATTTAATATAAGCTTACTAGGACTATGTTACAGGGAGAATATATATATTTCTATTTCTATAATGAGAATATTAATGTAATTGCCATTAGAGGTTTTGTAAATCTATTTAGAGAAATTAAAGATAATAATAATAAGAATGGACAGATGTTAGTTTCATTATAAGTAACAAATATTAATCAGCAATTCATCTATTAAGTAAGAATTTATGTAATTTTGACCTAAATGAAGCTATAGTCCAACAACCCCTTATATCACTCGGAAGCGAGTTCCATACATACATACATACATACATACAGACAGACAGACAGACAGACAGACATGCTGTCCAATAAAAAAAAAATAAAAGAAAAGACAGACAGACAGTCCACACCTGTCGAGTAACGGTTAGCGCGTTTGGCCGCGAAACCAGGTGGCCAGGGTTCGATTCCCGGTCGGGGCAAGTTACCAGGTTGAGGTTTTTTCCGGGGTTTTCCCTCAACTCAA
The DNA here is from genome assembly GCF_040183065.1 of Periplaneta americana. Taxonomy (NCBI): domain Eukaryota; kingdom Metazoa; phylum Arthropoda; class Insecta; order Blattodea; family Blattidae; genus Periplaneta; species Periplaneta americana. The sequence goes on from NC_091123.1 coordinate 5,783,686, forward strand.
TATGAGCAAATGCTGGATAACTTTCGGTGTTGGACCCCGGACTCATTTCACCGGCATTATCACCTTCACTTCATTCAGACGCTAAATAACCTTACATGTCGATAAAGCGTCGTAAAATAACCTACTGAAAAAATAAAAAAATACATACATACATACATACATACATACATACATACCGTACTGACCCGAATATAAGCCACAATTTTTTTTTTTCCAATTTTCACTGCAAAAATGAGGGTGCGGCTTATATTCGCTACGTGCGCTTTTACAGGCCATGTGCTGTTAAAAATTGCGGTATGATCATTTGAAACAATACAGCTATCGTCTGTAAGCGAAACTGGCGGCATTTCATGACGCAACAATGCGAACTTTTACCTGACGTTAAAATTGTGTTTAATTATTGTTTCGTAAGCTTGTGCATTTGAGTACAGTTTCAGTAAGAAGTTGGATACTGGTAAGAAAACCTGTTTCACGCCGATATGAATGATCATTTCGAGCGAAAAGCATCATCAAGCCAAGGAATTTGACGTAGTTACAATGCAAGCTTCAAACTTGCAGTTATGCGTCATGCCAAAGCCAAAACCAAAACCAACAAAGAATCCGGAAGAAAGTATGAATTGGACGAATCTAATGTGCGACGTTGAGTTGCTTCAGAAGAAAAATGGAAAAAAAAAGCAGTTTCAACAAAAAAATCGTTGAGAGGACCAAAATTTGGCAAATATCCGGAACTTGAAGCTAGGGTTCTTTCCTACGTGCAAGATGAGGAAATATGGGATGCCTATCTCACGAGAAATAATCCAACTGAAGAAAATAGAGTGATGAAGTGAATAATGGCAGTGATGACAGCGAATAAGATGATAATGGTAATGTGTTAGGTACCAGTGTACTGTACTATACGTTAGGAAAAAATGTTTGCACGTAACTACAAGAAAATAAATGGTTCTTCCCTTAATCCAAGTGCAGCTTATATTCGTGCATAAAACATTTTTATTTTTCCCCTCGAATATTAAAGGTGCGGCTTATATCCGGGGGCGGCTTATTTTCGGGCCAATACGGTACATGTAATATTATCTACAATCAGTGTTCGGTATTCAATTGGATTTTATCAACATTTTCATTCATAACACTCACTTTGGTTCGGTGTGGACCATGAAGGCACGTCCTCGAAGAGGTACGGTACAATATGGTACAACTACGTCACCTCCCTCCTGTAACAGAAGAGAATTCATCAGTGCAATGTGATTAGTGACTACAGTGAACTTATGTTGACAAGGAAACTGTTAAAGTGAACAAATCTCCATAACGCAGCAGACAGACAGATAGGAAGTGACAGCGGCTTCATGGAATCCCTACAATAACCTGGGATGTGTTATTGTTGATTTAGAGCTGAAGAGAATAAAGCTACGAAAACTTAGCTAGTTGTACATCAGATATTCATTATATATGAGGTCTCGCCCACCTCATTGAGTTGTGTTTGTGTATTAAATTATTTTAAAATGTGTATACCCTTCAAGAGAGAACACAAATAATCCTTATTGATTAAATTTAGTAAATTACACAAAATAAGCTGTGTTTTGATCCTACAATCAACTGATAATAACAAAAATACAGGTTGCCAGGCGACGATAGAAAACAAAAGATGCGAAAACAAATAAATGAGGTGTATAAACAATTGAATGTTCTTTCACATCTAGATATATAATTTCAACTGGTAATGGAAATTACGGGAAAACGGCTGAACGGATTTTAATAAATGACCCCTCATTCTGAAGCTTGGAACCCAAAGCTTTTCAGAAAAATAGTAGTTTTGATGAAATGTCAATTTTTCAACATAATTTTCCTATTTTCTAAAATCCATCTGTCGTCACTAATTGCATTTCAGAATAAAACAAAAGACACACTACAGTAAACAATATTACACGAAAGCCATGATCTGCAAGAATGCTGACATATTTAGAGCTCAAATTAAATTGCTTATTAAACATTTCAAGACTTACTAAAATTAATTTACAGGTCTGATTCTGTGGTGTGTAATTTTCTGAGTACACTGTGTATTGGATATTAAAAACTACAAAACTTGAGGTGGTTAGATGACATTATTACCATTAGAAATTAAATATTATTATAGTTAATGCCATGCTGCGACTATTTTTCATTAATTATACATATTAATACTATATTGATGATATGAAAGTGAAACGTTTTGGGGTTATATAAGTAGATGTAGAGAATAAATTAAATTAAATCTTCATTTATATATTTTACTGAGTGGCGGCTATATAGTATATGTTATAGAAACTATAAAACTTACGTAAGATAATATTGTTATTAAAAATCAAATATTTTTGTAGTTATTAATCAAGTGGGGTTGGGTTTTTTCATATAATATTTAATGGCGGTGTGGTGTCGATTTATATGCGTGATTCTCTTCAGTATTGGCTCGAGAGAGTGCAAAATTACAGTTCCTAAGGAAAGACCAAAAGGTATTACTTACTGATAAAATATGAGGCCTACAAGATTTTGTAGTCTCCCGATCATTTCAGCAAGATCTCTTAGCAGCAGCTATACCAAGATGCTATGTCTATTGTTCGAAAGCATAGCAAACTTGACATTTTCTTTAACTTTCGCCTACAATCCACAATGACCTGAAATAGCTATTGCTTTACTCCCACATGAAAAACCCACTGATCGTCCTGACATTGTTACTTGCGTTTTCGCGTTCAAACTAAAAAACTGAAGGTGTATAGGTTCAGGAAAAAGTATTTGGCATAAAAAGACCATTCAGAGGGAGTATGTTTCATTATTATTGAAGCAAATAACTTTCAGAATGTCTGGTATTCTTCACTGAAAATAAATCTGAAAAATGTTTATTTGAACGTCTAATGAACTTAGTTTGCAGCATTTGCTGCACAAGCCACTAGTGTAAGTATAAAAATATAGGGGTGCCATTTGAAATTTCAAAGTGGGGAGGAGGCTGGGGTGGGAAGTGAAATTTAAAAGGCAATTAAACCTGGTTTCAGACTTCTCTCTCAATATCTAAATTGACGTATTTTTGTTTAAATTGAATTCAATTTAAATAATTACTTATTTAGACTGGGAAGTTTTGAAATGAAAGCCCTGTATAATGCCTTTTAATTACTCTACACAGCTGCATTATTATTTCATTAATAAATCATTTTTAAGAAGATAGAGTGTTATTAACAAAAAGAAAATTACTCTGAAGCACAAAATGTACTTGTACTTTAACGAAGCATGTTGTTGCCCTTGAAAGTACCCAACTGTAATACCTGGACTGGATGAATGCATTTATGAATGAATCAATTAATGAATCAATGAGTCGATGGATGGATGAATGGATGATGGACGAATCGATGGTTGATTGAGTGATTGAATGTATTGAGAGAGGAAGAATTATCAATTAAATTGTAGGCCTACACGATGATAAACGCGTCCTTTCAAGGGCTCTCGTAACTTCTGCACAGCTCAATGTGGTCTGCCTTTGCCGTCCACCCACAGAGAATTGGAAACAACTCGAATATTCATTAAACCGACCCTGAAACACTCCGCGAGATGGGAGAGCTTTACATACTGACTATAGCGCCAGGCGTTCAATAGCAATACATAATTTCTATTTTTCGTAACCGGTTTTGCACAATTCTACTCTGAGTTGTGGATTTCTCTATCCCAGCCAATGAATATTTTCGTGTCTCTGAGAACTACAAACTGACCTTAATATGTATGAGTATATGGCGATTTTATAACGCGTGTTGCAGACACCCTGTATCGGAATGCCTGGAGCACATGTACGACAAACGGTCGTACGATTAATTCGTTGTTCATACAAGATCCTTCAGGACATAATGTACAAGAGAACAGTGTTATAGCAAGACAATACAACTGGCAGTTGCATAGCAATTTTCTTCATGTTGTGTCAGTATCTATAGGCTATTTATAACGCTTTAAACTTTGAAGTGATTTTTGAATCGCCTTATAATTCTCCACTATTCATTAATACGTAGTCCACCGCTGTGGAGTAACGGTTACCGTGTCTGAACGTGAAACGAGCGGGCCGGGGTTCAAATTCTGGTTGGGACAAGCTACCTGGTTAAGATTTATTCCGAGTTTCCCTCAATTCATTTCACACAGACGCTAGATAACCATCGCAGCTGATATAGTGTCGTAAAATAAACCAACTGAAATCATTAATATGCAACCAGTCTCTTTACCGTCTGAGCTTGATCGATTCCGAGAGATATGAAGCTGCGGAACAAAATCTTCGAACCAGAAATGGCTTAACTAAAATTTTAGGTAAGCTGGAGGGGTTGGAGTGAGGGTGTAGCGAAAACTTTGCTAAATCCCCAAGAAGAGAGGGTGAAGGAGGCGAGGGAGGTGAAAAGAACATTTTGCTCAGCTTAAAGGAGTGTGACGAAACTATGATGAAGGTGTCGTCGCCTGCAGTGTTGCAGGAACTCACAATTTAATGGCGCAGTTTGCGATTTCCCTCCAGAGAGCGGTGTGATTGGATTCAAAAGTGCTGTCGCGGGATTAGTATCAATTCGGATGCACGTGCAAGTCGCCCAGGACAAAACACACCAACTTTGACACAAGTTCCTAGCCTGTGGCACGCATGTAATGTCGACAGAGGTTCGAGGAAACTCGTCCTTTTTTGCCATTGGAATGAAGGCTCGTCGGTTCAAATCTGAGCGAAGACGATTACATTTTTATGAATCAAAACAATTTTGGCATGGCTATGGAAAATCCACGGAATATTTGCCGGGTACCGGGTTTAAATTGTATCCTGGTGGATCCCAAATATGTTTTCAAGCTAAGATTGTTTTCATTCATAAAAATGCATCGCCTTCGCTCAGATTTGAACCGACGATTCATTCCAAAGGCAAAAAAGGACGAGTTTCCTCGAACCTTTCTCGACATTATATGTGGACCTCTGGAGAAAGAACTAAGGAAGATACTAGTGAAGTACTTTATGTGGAGTGTAGCATTGTATAAGGCAGAAACATGGACATTACGACGAAGTGAAGAGAAGCGAATTGAAGCATTTGAAATATGGATATGGAGAAGGATAGAGAGTGTGAAGTGGACAGACAGAATAAGAAATGAAGCTGTGTTGGAAAGAGTGGGTGAAGAAAGAATGATGCTGAAACTGATCAGAAAGAGAAAAAGAAATTGTTTGGGTCAATGGTTGAGAAGAAACTGCCTACTGAAGGATGCACTGGAAGGAATGGTCAACTGAAGAAGAGTTCCGGTTAGAAGAAAATATAAGATGATAGACGAAATTAAGATATGTGGATCATATGAGGAGACAAAGAGAAAGGCAGAAAATAGGAAAGATTGGAGAATTCTGAGTTTGCAGTGAAAGACCTGCCTTGGGCAGAACACTAAATGAATAAATGAATATACAGAGTGGAAGTGGAATAATCTTGCAGATTGAAAGGAACGATAGGATATACTTAAATGAAATAGAAAACCTACATTACGTTTTGTGGTTTAATAGACGGTTATCAGAAAATAATCCCCTGATTGAGGTTCTGGCTGAAATGTAATCTGTTATCAGGCAGCACATCTCACTTGACGATATGTGTCAGAGGAAGAACAATTGTTTGTATGCATCTGAAGTCTGATTAGTGTAACATGTAGCTAGTCGGCGATGTATGCAATGGAGGGGAAAAGGAACTGGCCACCCTACCCCATTATCTCCTGGCCTAGTTTCCTCATAAGCGGTGTCTTCTTGGTTTCACTTGTGAGGTCCAGATCTGTCTTCGGACAGTTGACTGAACAACATTTAGAAAATTAAGCTTGAAATTTCAGCAGTCCAGCAACATCGTCGCTAACACACTCTTCTCGTGATACAGATGTAAGAGGTCAACGAACTCCGTGTGTCTCGCTAGATGAGCTGTTCTCCGGCGCTGTGTTGCACCAACTCTCATCGTGCAGTGGCTTGAAATTAGAGGTTTTTAAAATTAAATGCACAAGAAAACCGTCCACGCTATTGAAATACGCCAGAAGGATAAATGATTCTTTATTAGTTTTCCTATCGATATGGACAAAAATCACGATCCTACTCGCAATAGTTACCGAATAAGAGATTGTTAAACATTTGGAAAAACATATTTATATAGTTAAAGTATTATTCTTCACAAAACAATGTTTGCATGAAACTATTTTTTAGACGGAAGGTCATTCATATGATTATCTTTTAACTAATAAAAATTACCTTCTTACAATTAAAAGACATAAGACACAAATAAAAAATTCATAAAGGAATATTTAAGTTACAAAGTTAAAAGAAGTGCCTACGTACAATTCAAGGTAAGTCCAAAGTAAATGTAACTGAGAAAGTCAAAAATGAAAAGCAATGATAAAAAATATTCACTGTGGAAACATGAAAAAAGTAAAAGGTGAACGCAGGGATAACAACAAAAGTAAAGTTTAAGATGAAATGTCTAAGGCAGGCCTGCACAAGGTTTGCGCTCTCCGAGCCGGCTCACAGCTCGAGAGCGGAATGCAGATATTAGCTGCGCTCTGTAACAGGGTGGACTGGAAGAAGGGGTGATCTCGTACAAAATATACACAAAAGGAAGTACTAGTACGAGTGCTTATGAAACGAGTTCCCGTTCAGTGTTTACAAAACTATCTTGGACTATTATTAATTAATAAAGAAATATTTATTTTACAGAAGTAATATAAATTCTATAGCTACTTAAATGTACAATATCATTTTGTAATATTTTTATTTATCAGTACATCAAAACGAGGTTTTATGCTGTTGGCAGCTGAAAGGAACAATAGCCTACTGATCGTAATGAAACATCAGTTACAGATGTTCGATGCCTGCCTTTATTAAAGTTGATTATAGAAAACAGTTGCTCACAAATATAAATGTTGAGCCAAACATAGCAATCATTTTCACAGCCAGCCTGTGTAGTCGTGGATATTATTGCTAATGTTTAGTCTTGTAACAACAGACTAGTAGTATTATTCAAAGGATCTTTAGCCCTTAGGTCACATTGAAGATCAATAAGTTCGAGCTGTAAATCGTTAAATGTTATGTTCCGTCTTTTAGATTCCTCCATACTGTACTGTAGCAGTAGGTAAGCAACGTGAAACAGTTACTGAGAATAGGCCTACACACTGCACTCCACTAGATGACTGGGTGGTCGTTTCCCTCTCCTGTACCTATAGCAAGTCTATGTCATTCTGACGTATCTTCCTCTCCGTTTCGGCGAGCGGTAAATACATATCTCCCGCTCGTTGAGCGCTGTTTGTGCAGGCCTGGTCTAAGGGGAAATTTATGTTAAAGAAGAAGAAAGCCATATGTTGGAACTGTGGGAATCCCCATCATTTCAGCTACCTGTTAAGCAAATTGACCGCAGCCGGGCTTCGAACGGAGTTCACCAAGATGTAATAAGTTGGGGCACGCCCAGCGTCTCGCGGTGTTGCGTTAATTTACAGCGAGCGCCGCTGTTTGGAGTTGGTATGTAAGTACTACGGGAAAGCGAGGGACCTAGCGAAGAATCGATCTAGAGTCTACTGCTTGCTGGGGAGAGGGTGACGTCATAGCCCCGGTACTGTTGACGTCACACCACGCCGGAGGCGAGAACGTCGACGCTCACAAAACAAATGAATTGTTGATATAATAATACCGGAGAAAAAACAAAACACTGATGGGATTACAGAATTCAGCTATTTAAATTACTTGCAAGTATGGGAGAAATTCTGGAAGCTGTATTCTTTCACAGCAATGCGAACAAAACAGAACGCGCTGAAAAATTTCTGCGCTTGGTATTCTGACAGAATGCGATGTTGTGGTCAGTTATTTTTGTGTCAGATAAATTCCTACTTTAAATGTCTTTGGTTCAAACCAGCATACTATTGAAGAAAGCTGAAGATCAGAATTAACATTATTGATCTAAATAACTAAACGAAAAGAACAACTATAGTTCCGACGCTGTTATTTCCGGCGTGACTGCGCCTCTTTGCTTACGTCTTAGAAAGCGAAGGCTCTGTAAAGTCTAGGTAGGTAGTATCGTTCGCCATTTTTGTTCTTACGTTGCCGAGCTACCATACGAGGGATCTATTTGCCACACCGTTAAACATGATCATGTCGTAGCTCCTATGATAATAAATCAAACGCAATGTAATTCAGCAAATAACCGTCTTCGTGTGCTTTCTGCGAACGCCAACGAAAGAGCTAAAATGGCGGGCGATTATATTAAGTATTTATAGAGCCTTAAGAAATGAATCAGCGAATCACAAGACGCACACGTTTAAATGTAGCCGACCTGCAACGCGATTGGTTGCCGGAAATTAGAGCGACTGGACTTTAATAATGTGAATAAGTGATACAGTAAAAATAAGTCAACGAAGGCTGTAATCAACACATAATTATAGTAACTTTTTTTTTACTTGGTTATTTAATGACGCTGTATCAACTACGAGGTTAGTTAGCGTCGATGGAATTGGTGATAGAGAGATGAGGCAGAGAATTCACCATATATTACCTGACATTTGCCTTACGGTTGGCGAAAACATAGGAAAAAAACTAGTGCTGTTGATCGATCAAAATAATTAATCGATTAACTATTTGAATTTAATCGATTAATCGATAGCATTTAATTTAGCTAAAACTACTGAAACTTTTTATTTTTTTTATGTTCAATTTTGTTTATGTTTATGAATAGGCCTACAACATAAATATGTTAATATAGCATTTGTTATTATATTTTCTAAATAATCTCGGGACCCCCCTCAGCTCTTTAAACGACCCCCCAGGGAGTCGCGACCCACACTTTGGAAATCACTGGCCTATACTAATCAGCAGAGACCGGAACTTTGGCAGAATGCATTTTCAAATGTGTTAAATCTATCTATTTTGAAAGTAAATCTGTACGAATTATACCTTTGTGATTGAAACGTCACAGTTTTATGTTGCCCTTTTCTGCCTTTTTTAATATAAATGCCAAATTTACAAAATAAATGCTTTTTTTCCTTTATTTGATTATTTATCTATTATTTATTAATCTCTTATTTAAAAACTGCCTACAGGTATATCTTAATTTATTTCTATAACCGCTACAATGAAAGTGACCACCGAATGTATATTATTGTCTTTCAGTCAGTTCATATTCTCTTTGCAACAATGAGTGCTGCCGTGCAAAAATGTATAACAGTAAGCGTTTTAATTATCGCTTGTGTTTATTTGACAAGGCAACAATGAGTGCGGCTCTAACGTTATTTTTCTTTCAGTTTTCATTGCGACGTTGTTGTAGCTAGCTAAATATTTCATATCGCAACATATCAGTACAACCAAACACAAAAATGCACTTTCCAAGGCTACTGGGAAGAAGATTTCTTTGCTTCCAACAGTAATTGCAACATAGAGTCGAAAATCTCAATTTGCATTCGACTTTTGTAAAGCTTTTCTTGCTGCCGAAATCAGTTTGTGGAACGTGCAAGGTTGAGGGTCTAGTGCAAGGTTTTTGTAATTGCCTTTTATTGCGTATTTTAGCTATTTATGATGCCTTTTTGCCTGCCTATTTTAGCTATTTATGATACCTTTTTGCCCGCCTATTTTAGCTATTTATGATACCTTTTTGCCCGCCTATTTTAGCCATTTATAAAGCCTTTTTGCCCGCCTATTTTAGCCATTTATAAAGGCTTTTTGCCTGCCTATTTTAGCTATTTATGATACCTTTTTGCCCGCCTATTTTAGCTATTTATAAAGCCTTTTTGCCCGCCTATTTTAACCATTTATAAAGCCTTTTTGCCTGCCTATTTTAGCTATTAATGATACATTTTTGCCCGCCTATTTTAGCCATTTATAAAGCCTTTTTGCCCGCCTATTTTAGCCATTTATAATGCCTTTTTGCCTGCCTATTTTAGCTATTTATGATACCTTTTTGCCCGCCTATTTTAGCCATTTATAAAGCCTTTTTGCCTGCCTATTTTAGCTATTTATAAAGCCTTTTTGCCTGCCCATTTTAGCTATTTATAAAGCCTTTTTGTTCGCCTATTTTAGCTATTTATAAAGCCTTTTTGCCTGCCTATTTTAGCTATTTATGATACCTTTTTGCCTGCCTATTTTAGCTATTTATGATACCTTTTTGCCCGCCTATTTTAGCTATTTATGATACCTTTTTGCCAGCCTATTTTAGCTATTTATGATACCTTTTTGCCAGCCTATTTTAGCTATTTATGATACCTTTTTGCCTGCCTATTTTAGCTATTTATGATACCTTTTTGCCCGCCTATTTTAGCTATTTATGATACCTTTTTGCCTGCCTATTTTAGCTATTTATGATACCTTTTTGCCAGCCTATTTTAGCTATTTATGATACCTTTTTGCCAGCCTATTTTAGCTATTTATGATACCTTTTTGCCTGCCTATTTTAGCTATTTATGATACCTTTTTGCCAGCCTATTTTAGCTATTTATGATACCTTTTTGCCTGCCTATTTTAGCTATTTATGATACCTTTTTGCCAGCCTATTTTAGCTATTTATGATACCTTTTTGCCTGCCTATTTTAATGATTCATAATGCCTACCGGTCTCTGCTAGTCAGACTTCAGATGTATACAAACAATAGTTCTTCCTCTGACACATATCGTCAAGTGAGCTGTACTGCCTGATATTAGGTGTACATATCAGCCAGACCTTCAGCCAGACGACAAGAAGACCTGGTTGAAAGTTAATTCGTCCGTCAACTAGCCTCGGAGCGATGTTGCAGGAACAACAGGTGTGCATCATTGCCGGGAGCTCTTGACGCGCGTGAAGTAGCATAAGCAGGCGTTTTTACACCGCAAGCCGGGGAAGGAGGGTCCAGCACAAAAGACGGATGAGAATTTAAAAAGTTAGACGGATCGCTGACTCGTCCCTGAAAGCAGCTCGTTCACACTTAACGACGGACTTGGGAAGGCAAACCAATTACAGAGCAGAATGGCATTGCCGGAGATAGGCAGGCGTATACAATACATAGCAAATTTATCGATCAACGCACGACAGAAATAAAACTATACATGGCTGCTGGTTTGAAGTTTTAAAAGTGAACATAAGGCAGATACTTCATAGTGACTACGAAGAATAAAGTAACTCCTGATGCAAGTAGTAAGTTATTTTACGACGCTTTATCAACATCTTAGGTTATTAGCGTCTGAATGGGATGAAGGTGATAATGCCGGTGAAATTAGTCCGGGGTCCAGCACCGAAAGTTACCCAGCATTTGCTCGTATTGGGTTTAGGGAAACCTGCGGAAAAAACCTCAACCAGGTAACTTGCCCCGACCGGGAATCGAACCCGGCCACCTGGTTTCGTGGCCAGACGCGCTGACCGTTACTCCACAGGTGTGGACCTGATGCAAGTAGGGTGGTTGTATTTAAAAAAGGGAATTTGTAATGGGTTGGAAGGATAAATACCTACGGGTAGTTGCAGGGATCCAATATCAATTGTAGGAGATTAACTTCTATGAAAAAAAAAAATCCCAGAAGAATAAAATAAAGAAGAATACTAAAAATTGTACAATAAAGTACTTTATTGAGGCTCTGTTGTATATAATCGTCCTCGTACTTCAGGACTACTTGACTAGGTCAGAGTCAACTCACACTTACTGTACTTACTTACAAATGGCTTTTAAGGAAACCGCAGGTTCATTGCCGCCCTCACATAAGCCCGCCATCGGTCCCTATCCTGTGCAAGATTAATCCAGTCTCTATCATCATATCCCACCTCTCTCAAATCCATTTCAATATTATCCTCCCATCTACGTCTCGGCCTACCCAAAGGTCTTTTCACAACTAACACTCTATATGCATTTCTGGATTCGCCCATACGTGCTACATGCCCTGTCCATCTCAAACGTCTGGATTTAATGTTCCTAATTATGTCAGGTGAAGAATACAATGTGTGCAGTTCTATGATGTGTAACTTTCTCCATTCTCCTGTAACTTCATCCCTCTTAGCCCCAAATATTTTCCTAAGCACCTTATTCTCAAACACCCTTAACCTATGTTCCTCTCTCAAAGTGAGAGTCCAAGTTTCACAACCATAAAGAACAACCGATAATATAACTGTTTTATAAATTGTCAGATTTTTTGACAGCAGACTAGAAGACAAAAGGTTCTCAACCGAATAATAACAGGCATTTCCCATATTTGTTGTGTTTAATTTCCTCTCGAGTGTCATTTATATTTGTTACTGTTGCTCCAAGATATTTGAATTTTTCCACCTCTTCGAAGGATAAATTTCCACTTTTTATGTTTCCATTTCGTACAATATTCTGGTCACGAGACATAATCATATACTTTGTCTTTTCGGGATATACTTCCAAACCTATTGCTTTACTATCTTTAAGTAAAATTTCCGTGTTTAGAGTCAACTCATATGGTCCAATAATTATTGGACTATTATAATAGACATTTTCACAAATGCGGGAAAAAATGTTTTTTAAACATTTGTCCTAATCTCAGCATTTTCAGATTTACTAATTTGAAGTTGTTTGTAAAATACCATTATTTTTTAGTTTTAAGGGTAAGAGAATATTACACATAAAAATAAACTATTCAAGAGTATCATTTCTTTAATTAGGTAGTCGGTGTGTTGCGAATTCCATAGCAGTTTCGTACAGATTTTTTTTTTTTTTTTTCGATTTTTAACTACAAAATTACATTTTCTTACGCATTTATCACAATTATTACAAATCACGCCACTCTTGTAAATTCTTTAAGAAAGTGCATTAGGATGCATAATTAAACTGTAAAGAATCAAGTTCCTAAAGTCGTATGATTTGTAACAATTTTTGTGATGAGTACATAAGAATGATGTCATTTTTAGTTAAAAATTGAAAAGCAAAATCTGTACAAAGCAATTAACAACACATTTTTAGCTTTAGAACTCTAGCCAATTAAAGAAATGATGAAATATTCTTTTACCCTTAAAACTAAAGAAGAAAAGCATTTTACTAACAACTTCAAAATAATGTAACTTTGAAAATACTGAGATTAGGACAAATGTTTATATGACTTTTATTGCTCAGAATGTCTTCGTAAATAGGTTCCGTAAGTGACGGTAAATCATCGTGAATCACCCTGTGTATGTTTCTTGTTTTATCAGTCTTTGGGAATATCTTCACTGCTACGTTAATGAAATGGTGATAATGGTTAGCATTACCATTCTCACCTCATTTTGTGGCTGTTACTACAAAACAGTAACACTACCAATAAAAAATCTTATTTTAAGAATTGCCAGAGATAAAATCTACATGGTCAAAGAGACAAAGAGGTAAAAGGCTAAAATAGTAATATACGTTACAAGAGCGGTATGTTGACGTTTTCATGGTCGAGGAAAAGACTGAAAAAGCGAAACGTAGTTGAGCTTTTTTAATTTCCGAGAACATGAAAACAAATATGCCGCTCGTGTATCGTACATTATTTTGTGCGAAGATCGTTTATTACATACCTGAAAGACGAATTTATAATTAGTTGCAATGAAATCTCCATCTTGGTTTCTGTTTAATGACGGCAACTTCAGAAAACCAAAATATCTTTCTTCAACATTGTTGCTATAAAATGTTTTCTGTGTTTACTATACTGCAGCTGGCCGTGATATACGTCTGTCTTTTTTTCCCCCCAGTCTATAAATGCGAACTTAAAACAAACGGTAAGGTTATGTAATGATTTATTTTTCATTTTAATATTTTAACAATATTATTTATATAACATATTGCAGTAATAACATCGGCATCTGGAATCTTGTTGATTTTTTCACGGCTTCCTTAATGTTACTTGTATCAGGAATGCAATAAGTTTCGTGGAGTAGTAGACTTTACTTAATTTTTGCAAATATTTAAAAACAATAATTAACATTGAAATTTAGGTGAAATTGCAGTGGTAAGTTTCCAATTTATAATTATTACTATGTTAAACGTCTCTAAAAATAATATGTTAAAAGCCTAAAGCAGTAAAATGAATATGGCGCTTAAGCGGTAAGAAGAGGGAAATTGTTATGTGTGTTACGTTGGGAATACTGAATGTGGTATATCACACTTACCGCGTATTGGTTCTGTGCGGAAAACAAGCAAATACGCACGATCTCGCACAAAAATAATTACTTTCTGTCAAAAGAGTCAGTACAGAACCAGTCAATAAATCTATGTTGGTTTGTTATCTGTTTGTACATTTCCTTATTTTGTTTTATTTTAGTACGAAGACTGAGGTTACACAGGCCTATATACATATATATGATGCTATAAATTCAGTAAATTAGAAAGGCGTTTTCCAAGTTGAAAAATAAGAAACGACAAATAAAAACAGAAGAAAATGGGACTGCAGTGAGCGTGTGCCAAGAAAGCTTGGTCGTATCGACTATGTTAATGGTACACTTACCAATCAGTTCACCAAATAGCAACTAGATGGCTAACGTTAAAGAGAATAAACAAACGCAAATTTATTTCCTTGGCAACCATTTGCAGTGTTGTATACTAGTGGCGCTGTATCGTAAATTTCCCGCGGCGCGTTAAACTTAGGTTCACTTACTTCCCAACGCAATTTATTTCATGATTTACGGGAATCTAATTTCAAATTGATTACCTCGGCTAGCAATAAATTAGTTCATTATGTCATTCATGTACTTATAATATCTAGGGCCCGAATCCTTGGGTTTTTACCTATAAAATTTAATGTTATTCAACTTTAAAACGTTTAAAGTTTTGGACTCAGTGGAGGAAAACAAGTGAATTTCAATGTCAATTCATAAAACTTCCTAAGTAACTTCAGCCTTCTTTTTCATTCCAAGTCCTGTTCTTCGGTTAGGATTTTGATGAAATTGCATCTTTTATCTAGTAAGCCAGAAACATAGCTGCTTTAATATTTATATGTTATGTGATAAACTGAGTGTTTTAAGACACATTTGTTAGGGCATTTTTTTTTGCATTTCTTGCCTGTTTCAACTCATAACAGCATCTTTTGTTTTATTCGGTCATTTTTTAGGTATTTTCATTTAATTTTGGCCATAAATCCCCATTATTAATGTAAAATAATGTTTATTTCCTTCGATATTTTCTTTACATACTTTGTCTATTAATACTCATTATTTTGTATAATATTTTAATCGTTTTTCTACACAAATATTGCCAATTTAACGTAGTACACCCCATGTAATGGATCAGTCCAACCACCCCTTCAATATAGACTCCTCTATACCTGCTAATTCCAGATAATAGTGGCCTTGTGGTAGACTACATGAAAACTAAAAGTAAAGTAAATCCATGGCGCTACAGCCCATGAAGGGCCAAGACAGACCAGCCGACTGCTGACCTCACGTCCACATACCGACGCAGAGGTGAACGATCATACGTGGAAACTATATCAGGTAAAATAATTAAAGTGTACTACTTAGAAAAAATTATGTAAAATTTAATTTAATTAGTAGCCTAAATATGAAGTAGTACAAAACCTCTTTTCCTACTAAGACAATTATATAAGATCAATTTTAGGGCATTTTAAGTGCATTTTTGAAAGATTTTTAGGTCATAAATGCAATGTTTTAGGACAATTTTTCATGATTTATAGGTCATCAAAATCCTAGCTCTAGTTATCAGTAATTCTATAGTATCTGTGCGTATACCCCCTTTCTGGCAAAGTAAGACGTAAAACAGGTTATACTGGATGTTCATTTCAAAGTGTGTCATGACGTCACTGTTGTGAGTCAGCGATTTGAAGCTTGTTTCAGCTTTTATGTCAAAGAAGTTGCCTATTAATCAAGGCGTTCAATCTGAACTTGAGAACGTGTACGATATAACTTGAACGTCGTAGCAACAGATGGCGGTCTGTAAAGTCTGTGTGCTACCATAACCTCTTTCGAACTGTGTTTTGCGCGGGCAAGTCGTACGCAGGGTATTTGTTATCATCGGTTGCGTACGGCAACTTTCCACAATACAAATCAAATGCTCCGTGTCCATGTTTTTTTTTTTTATTTTAATAGGTTATTTTGCAACACTTTATCAACAGCTTTGGTTATTTAGCGTCTGAATGAGATGAAGGTGATAATGCCAGTGAAATGAGTCCGGGGTCCAACACCGAAAGTTACCCAGCAGTGTCTATGTTGACCGTCGAAGTTAATGTTAACAAATACGTAAGTAATCGTCTTAACCCTCTCCCCATATCCCGACAGTAAGGAAAAAAACTCACCTCAGTACGTGTTTCCAAACAGTTCACATTCCTGCCACTACAGGTGTTACCGTACGTATCGGTAAGTACTCTTCAGAATGAACGCCGTACTTGCTACGCAACTTCTCTGGCACATAAGTAATACACCTCTGTGGAAGTGTAGGAAGATTGAATTCTCTAGGCTGATCGACTAGCCACATGACGACATACAGTGAGCCATGACACACTTTGAACTGAACACCCAGTATAGGCTAATTGAAGACGTCCCCGGAATATGCATTAAGAAATAAAGACAGTAATCAATTTGCTTCCATTGTCTAAATACGCCATCTGTGTTCAAACCAGTTTCAGAAAATACCCATATAAGGCCATGACAAGGGCAATGATCGAATTTCATCCACAGGTAACGACAGATGTGTTACACTTGAAGGAATTGTGCCAGAGTAAACAATGCTTTATCCCCCACAAAGCGAAAATAAAGGAAGGTTTAGTGAAGTAACGTGAGTGTAATAAATGTGGGCGGACGTTGGGATATATGCGAATCGTAAAACGCCGGGGATCGGGGGAAACGATCTACAAATACATTCCCAGCATTCAAGAAATGAAAATTATGGCCTGCATAGAAACCATGTCGTGTTTTAGTGTCTCCTAAGGACATTTATTCACTTTTCCATGCTCAATTTGTCCAACAATAAATCAACACTTCCTGTGAGTTGTGAGTCAAAGCAGGTATTTGATTACGTGGCTGAAAATTTGATATAACACGTAATTCATACACCACAGTGAGAGTGAAAATTTTTTTTTTCACCCAATAGTTCCTGGGTAGCTCACTAGGTAGAGCATTCGTGCGCTAAGCAAAGGGTACCGGGATCAATACCCGGCTCCGGAACAATTTTTTCCTTGAAATTATTCGTCTGCTTCATAGGGAGCTTACCTGAAAGCCAGATATGCATAAACTAAGTATAGTTTCTACATTCGTCGCACGAAGATTTGTGTGGCAGTCAGTGTATATTTTGTGTTCGCAGAAAAGGCCCTCATACTGACCACATTAGACTATGTAGGGAACCACACTTCCTGCAGATAAGTTCATTGTGATCCTCTGTTAGTCTTCGCATAAAAATAGGCCTATAGCCTCCGGTAAATCACGTTCTGCAGTAAGATTGAAGAATATTGTATGTTCCAATCGACTACCCACACTGTGGAGTAACGGTTAGCGCGTCTGGCTGCGAAACCAGATGGGCCGGGTTCGATTCCTGGTCGGGGCAAGTTACCTGGTTGAGGTTTTTTTTCGGGGTTTTCCCTTAACCCAATATGAGCAAATGCTGGGTAACTTTCGGTGCTGGACCCCGGACTCATTTCACCGGCATTATCACCTTCATCTCATTCAGACGCTAAATAACCTAAGATGCTGATAAAGCGTCGTAAAATAACATAGGCCTACTAAAAAAAGAGAAGTCACAAACATGTTTTTAACAATATTGAACACAATTTTGGGTCATAATTACTTCGTAATCTTTGTGATTACAGGGGGTATATTTTGTGATACAAATTTCGCGTGTTTGTTTTGCGTAAATATTAGTGTTGTGGATTTAATCGATTAATCGATCAATTTCTGTTGTAAGATTAATCGATCAAAAATATTTAATCGAATAATCGATTCGATTAAAATTAATCGATTGTAGTTCATATTAATTATTATTTTGTTAATACAAACTCATACTAAAAATTCCGACAATATTTCTCTCTCGGAAATTGCTTACTTAAAAGCACAAATTGTACTGTTATTTTCTAACTGTAAACCAGGTAGCGTAGGAAAAATCTTTGCACAAACACTTCAGAAAGAGATGAAGATATGAGGACAGTGACCTAGTCTACCTCTATTGAAAGGTAAAACACAATGCGAAACCTTTATTAAGTTTTATGGTTTTCCAAGAAAATTTCCACCTTGTTGTCCTCTCATCTTCCTAGCATATGAAATACATACTTTTCTGGGATTCGTCCCCCTCATCTCCATAAAATTGCCCTATCTACACTGTGTGCAAGTGAGAGCGTAACTATCTTTTCTTTCTAAAACCTGGTAATTCGATTACAATAGGGGTCAGTCTTCTGTTTCGACCGCTGTAGTTTTGGAGTTGCAGTTTCTGTACTTAGTTTGTATATGAAGGTTGTGTGTTTAGTTTGATAAAGAAAAAAAAAATCAATTCTCTGTGGTCTGTGAAAAGTGTAAACTCCATTATGTCATATGAGAATTTGAGACGTAAACTCGGAGAAACGTTTGGATTTAAATTGAACGATCGTGGAGAACTGCTTGACAAAAAAAAAAGTTTTTTTTTTTCGTGTTTAGTGATGCAGGAAACATTGTTACTAAACGTACAGCGGCACTTAATTCGGATCACGTGAATGCACTCACATGTTTAAAATCATGGACTTTTTGTTATTTATGTTTGTCTCAAAAATTCCCAGAGAAATTGACACAATAAGTTATAAGCCTCATAATAAATATGTTAGTAAGTAATTAAAACAGTTGTTTTGTAATATAATGATGCAATATATACAGATATACAACATACAATACTTACTATCGATTACTCGATTAAATTCGAATAGTTAATCGATTAAATATTTTGATCGATCAACAGTACTAGCAAATATGGCAGTTTAAGCATCAGAAAGAGCAAATTTAACAATGAAAGTAATTGGGAAAACTTCGCGCATTTAACTATTACCAAAAAATACGACCTCCACCCACAACCAATCGCGTTCCCGGAAGAAAACAACTGAATTCAACACGTCTGAGAGCAGTTCCGGAAATAACCAGGAAGAGAAAGACTTGTTTATCTCTCTTTCATGCCGACATCTCGACCTCGCGGACCGCTGTGAAAACACGCACACAAGACATGAAGACATGAAATCAGAGGCTTAAAAACAAATTAGAGAGTGAATGTGTTGGAGACATCCGAGGAATTATAAACATGGAGGCCACGCCGCACGTGTAGCCCTGTGCTGACGTCATTCATTCACCCCCTGCGTCATCCGAGAGATGCGTGTGCGTTAGCAGTTACGTCACAAGAGAGAGTGGCGGGTGGGAGGGAGAGAAGCGCGTCATGAGCAATTGCGTGCGGATGAAGGTGTCGACTGATCGAGAGGACTGAACACAAGGGCTTTAAATAAGAGTGCACAAAGGGAGGACGCGGTTCGATCGCTGGCAAGTGTCCCGGCTATACAACGCTTCTTTTGGGTCAATGCCGAAACACAAGACGCAAAACAGCGCTGTGGCTTTTTCTACTTTACATTCATCTCTATTCTCTAACTTCAATTGTGCCGAGAAATTATTATTATTATTATTATTATTATTATTATTATTATTAGGGCTCGACCTCTGATATGTCATATTTTTATCCTCATCTCTTTTTACGAACTTAAATTAAACACATTTCTAGCTTTTTCCGAATACGATGACAGTTTTTTATTGTATGTATGTATTAACGCTACAATTGGCAGTGATATATAATATACAATAATTACAATTACATGAAATAAAATAAATAAACGTAAATGAAATAAAATAAAATAAACGTAAATCTATAAATAGTAGATGCAATAAACCTAGGACTATAAATAAAAACTATTCTATAATAACGCCTACGATAAGCAAAAGTAAATCTAACTTATAATTACTTCTATTTCACCCAACTATTACCAATTTAAATAATTACATATCACCTTAATTAATTACATACCAACTTAATTACATATAATCTTAATTAATTACATATCACCTTAATTTATTTACAAATCAACTAAATTACATATCATCTTAATTAACTACATATCAACTTAATTGATTATATATCAACTCAATTGGTTACATGACACAACTTAAATAATTACACTGCACCTCCAATTAAATTTTCAGTCTAATCTTCTTAACTTTTCCTTAAATGTATTGATTTTAAGAGGACCACCCTGAAAGATTGCCGCAGGTAAGCTGTTCCAGTCTACTGTTGTGCGGTTAACAAAGGAAAATTTTGCCACGTCCGTTCTTTGTTTTCTAAATTTAAACTTCCTAATATGATCAGCCCTTCCTAGGTATGATGGTGTTGCTAATCTAGCATTGATGTCGGTCCATGCTTTGTGTCCCATTTGTGCCTTAAACAATGCGGTGAGTCTGGTTTTTCGTCGCCTTGATTTGAGAAGTTCCCACCCTAAATCTTTTACTATCTCCTCACCATGTCCCTTCCCCATTTTGACATATTTTGCTGACACATAAATGGATATTTCACCATATTCTAACACAATCATATTTGATAAAAAAAAGTATAAAAGTATAATTTTGGTCATATTACAATAACTTTAACATTTCTCTAAGTATTATTCACATTTTTTTGTGTCAATAATGTCAGATATTTTGTTTGCATGTGATTATTTATTTTGGGTTTCCTTTCCTTAGAAATATTTGGTGGTTAAATTAAGTTTGAAAGCCACCGGCATAGCTCAGGCGGTAGCGTGTTTGTCTGCTAATCCGGGTTCCGTTCGATTCCCGCCTGGGCTGATTATCTGGTTGGATTTTTTTTCCGAGGTTTACTCCAACCGTAAGGCAAATGTCAGGTAATCTGTGATGAATCCTCGGCCTCATCTCGTTATCACCAATTCCATCGACGGTAAATTAAATAACTAAGTAAAACAAATGAAGTTTGAAAACACAAAGGACAAAAGAATGTTTGAAATAAGGCCGAATTGTTGCTGGTCGGTCTCACCTTCACCTCCTTCGTCCCTATCAAAAATTCGACACTTAAGATATTCCAAGCCCGTTGTTGCCAGGTATTAAAATTATAAACAGTCAGTGCCCCTGTTAATGTAGCTGTAAAATAATTAGTCAAGCAATTGACAGACGTTGGACATCTTTCAATTTTTTCCGGTTTCTGTTTTTATACAATGAACAGTCCGATATGGCAAATACAAGAAGTTAATATTCACAAAAACAATTTTCTAGAATGGTGAATAAGAAAAGTGTCTATCTAATTTTTGGAAAATATTTAACTTGTTTTTCCGTCATATTTCCAAGTTTTTATGTCATATTTTGGCCATAGAAATCCGAGTCATCTTGTAATTCCAGAATGTTTCTATAGCAATCTTGTAAATGGAAAAAAAAAGAGAATAAAAAATTAATTAGAAAAGTAAAATGGATTGGTAACGGGTGTACTCGAACCATTAACCCCACGATTACTGGTCCGACATCTTATCCATTACGCTGCTAGACCGAGACAATCAGACCTTACTTTACGTCTCAAAAAGGCTATCAGGAAATTCGAAAGCTAGTATCTTGGAAATTAACGCTTTTCGGTTGGGTACTGTTTCCCACGCTATGTAGACAGACCCTATAAAAGTTCAACAAAATGGGTATCCGGTACTACACTTCAACTTCGTAAATTTAAATGGTACCTACAAACTTCATCTTTATCGATAAAATAAGCAACGGTAACTCTGCAACTGTAGAAAGTCGGGTTTTTTGTTATCAGCTGATTGTAGTATGAAAACACAGCTTATTTTGTGTAATTCCCTAAATTTAATCAATAAGGATGATTTATGTTCTCTCTTGAACGGTATACACCATTTTAAAATGATTTAATACACTAACACTACTACTACTAAGATTTATTTTAAATCATCCGTCCTCAAGTGAGGTTGACCACTGGGATCCGGAATTAACAAACATAAAAGATAAAGGGAAATGAAACGAGCAAAATAATGATTCGATTTGTACATTAAAACAAAAATTTACGTGTTAACATATAGATGATAGTGTAGAATTTGAAGAGAGGCCTTAGAATTTCCATTACAATCTTCTGAACCTCATAAAAGGGAATTTGAAAGGATTTAATGATATTACATGTAAATTTTGGTAAACAACCCCTCGCTCCAAATAGTAAGCCTGCAACATCCCAGTTGTAAAGCGAAATGCCATATTTTTCACTGAGGTATGGAAGACAAGGTACATATTTAGCTCGCTTGTCATCATTAATCTGCAGTGCTTGATTTGAGTCTCGTTCAAAGCAAATCGTAGGGTGTAAGACCATCGCTTTCTGGGTTCTTCTATTGAAATGCTCAATAAGTTTTTGTAGCTTTATTCTCTTCAGCTCTAATCAACAATTACAACAATGAGGTTGCCAAGCGACGATAGAAAACAAAAGATGCGAAAACAAATGATTGACGTGTATAAACAATTAAATGCTGTTTCATATTTAAGCATAAAAATATAAGGGTGCCATTCCAAATTCCAAAGTGGGGGCGGTTGTGGGGTGGGGGTGAAATTAAAAATGCGAGTAAGCCTGGTTTCAGACTTCCCTCTCAATATATAAATTGATGTGTTTTTTGTTTAAATTGAATTCAATTTAAATAATTAGTTATTTAGACTGGAAAGTTTTGAAATGAAAGCCCTGTATAATATATTATTCAATAAAGAAATAATGGAAAGACAATCATTAATACACACAGAAATGTCATTAAATTCATTCCTCTCTCAATCACTCTCACAATCCTTATCAATAAGAACCAATTTTATTCCTTAAAAATCTAAATATCACAATAACAGAGAGCGTAATGTATGAATCCCTTGACATTTTCTTTCAGATTTCACTTATGTTTGTATTTATACGCAAACATATTTCTATGTAACCTAAAACCGCCGTGAAAAGCGCATTTCAGCTGCTTCTAATATCAACACTCTTTAGTGTATTAGAAGTCCAGATTTCATTTCGATATTTTTGGTCGTTTTTTACATAATTTTAAGAAATATATTTCAATAAAACGTCTAGTATTTCGGCTTGGGGTTTACATCAGTAAATCACAAACACCATCGCAAGACCTCCAAATCTATTTCCGTAGTACCGGTGCCAGAAAGTCAAGACTCGACCCAGAGTAGAAATTGGAACCGTTATATCGGAGGCAGTGATTATTTTCAAACTCGCGGAAGTATTTGAAAAATATACAAGTACTTCCGCAATTACTCCCGTCAACTCCTCGTTACTTTGCAGGCGGAATAACGTCAGACTTGCTTATAGCGTAGTGGCATTCACTACAATGAATTCCTGTTAACACAGAACTGGCTTCCAATTTGTCTGCGTCGTCCTATAATCCTCGTTTTTCTGAGATCGCAATGTTCTCTGGAACAAGAACTTAACTGAAAAATCTTGCATTTGAGATCAGCATCAAACATTTTAGATCTCGCAAATCTAGTCTTTCAGGTAATGCTCCCTGTAAAGCAGATTTGAATAATTTCAAGGGAAAAATGGTTCCGGGGCCGGGTATCGATCCCGGGACCTCTGGTTGAACGTACTAGCGCTCTTACCAACTGAGCTACCCGGGAACTCCACCCGACACCGTCTCAACTTTTCCCTTTATATCCACACAACTCGCGTGGGCTGACGAAACGCCAGAAACCCACATCGAGTGCACACAATCTCTGTGTGACTTGGAATTGTGGTTTTCTGTTAGTCTTTTAGACTAGATTTGCATACCTGAAAGACTAGATTTGCATAATATATACGTGACTGTGTACGTTAACAGAAAACCACAATTCTAAGTCACACAGAGATTGTGTGCACTCGATGTGGGTCTCTGGCGTTTCGTCAGCCCACGCGTGGATATCAAGGGAAAAGTTGAGACGGTGTCGGGTGGAGTTCCCGGGTAGCTCAGTTGGTAAGAGCGCTGGTGCGTTCAACCAGAGGTCCCGGGATCGATACCCGGCCCCGGAACAATTTTTCCCTTGAAATTATTTTAGATCTCGTTTAACAGCACTGCCCGGAAGCTGTGTTTGTTGGATGAAAATGATGTTTTGTCAGAAGAGAGATGTGTTATTAAAGATTCAACATCGTCGGTGATAAGGTAAAAGGTCGTAACCCTCAGTTTAAAAACACTTCAGGAGAGCAAAAAAACGAATTATGTATTTTATTCTACTTATTTATTTTTATGAGTGAGGTTATTAATAAAACCATGTATTGTGGGTCCCTATCACCACGGCATGGCGCGTCCTCAGGTTGCGGATAGAGGAGACGGCCTCCAGATATGGAGGGTAGCTAAAACAGTTATATTACCGGTTGTTCTGTATGGTTGTGAAACTTGGACTCTCACTCTGAGAGAGGAACATAGGTTCAGGGTGTTTGAGAATAAGGTGCTAAGGAAAATATTTGGGGCTAAGCGGGATGAAGTTACAGGAGAATGGAGAAAGTTACACAACACAGAACTGCACGCATTGTATTCTTCACCTGACATAATTAGGAACATTAAATCCAGACGTTTGAGATGGGCAGGGCATGTAGCACGTATGGGCGAATCCAGAAATGCATATAGAGTGTTAGTTGGTAGACCGGAGGGAAAAAGACCTTTAGGGAGGCCGAGACGTAGATGGGAGGATAATATTAAAATGGATTTGAGGGAGGTGGGGTATGATGATAGAGACTGGATTCATCTTGCACAGGATAGGGACCGCTGGCGGGCTTATGTGAGGGCGGCAATGAACCTTCGGGTTCCTTAAAAGCCATTTGTAAGTAAGTTGTAAGTTATTAATAAAAATCAGGATTTGGTAAGATGCTGAACTAAAACAGAGAGCAATCGATAACTTATTAGAGGAGAAATATTCGCTCCCGCGCCGGGGATCGAACCCGGGTCCTTGGTTGTACGTACCAAGCGGTCTAACCACTGAGCTACGTCGAAGTTCAATCCACAACATCGGATCGAATCCTTCTCTTCCAGTGTTTTTCCCTTTGTGGCCTGACTCCAAGTTCAACATATATGTTGACATTTATATTAAGTCAACTGCCATTATACAAGGACCGCACCAAGTCACTCATTATACAGGGTGTAACAGAATAGCTATTCCTAATTTTCTGATGTGATAGTGATATGAAGGAAAAAATTAAATAATATCAACCTGGAAAGTTACTTTATTTACTTTCTATGGTTACACAGTAACTTCTTGATCTAATACCAGATATTAACAAAATGGTATCGACAAGCTATAGGAACCGCCATTGTTGACAGACAATTGAACGACGAATCCTTGGAAATATCTGTGGTCGGTTACGAAGATCGTCAAAAGCAAGAATTATTCTAGCAACTAATTCTTCTGCTTGTCGATGGGTGTTTCATAAACAATTGATTTAATATGACCCCAAACACAAAAATAAACTGGAGTCATATCTGGCGGACGTGCCAGCCAAGCAACTGGACCTGCCCTCCCAATCCAACGATTCGGAAAATGTACATCTGGTCACTATCTTGAGGACGTTGTTCCAGTTTTTAAAATGTTATATGGCAAGGAATATGGCGCTAAAGGTGTTACTCCTCATGGATTCGCTTTGACAAATTAGCATTGCCATAATCTGCATGTCTGTAAGTTCAATACTGTATTTGTATACCGATGCATTTTAATACCGTGAAATTAAATAAACAGATCTCACAATAGTACATTATGCTTGCGCTCGTTTCACAAACAAACATACTCGCGTCTTAATTACTACCATTATAGGCAAGTTTCATACGATTTTTTATGCTCGACCATATTTCTAACTTGAAATTACTCATAAGTATTCATGTTATGGTTATGTAAATGAGGCGCGGAACTGACCTGAATTGTGAGATGTGCGCAGACGCGAAAGTATTGATTTTTTCCGAGGCACAAATGTCATTGACCTTGATATAATCTAGAGAATAACATGAACATTAGCCTTGATATAACATGGAAATTGATTTAGAATCGAAAAACAAGATGACAAATTGAATTTATTTGAATATTATTTACAATTAACGCTAATTATTATAGTAACAGAACATAACCTTCTGCGACAGTATTGGATTTCCAGCCTCCGTGACTTTTCGCTAATTGTCCTTCGATTGCATATCCGAGAATAATCAATACTTGCGGTTTTATAATGGTACAATGGTGAATTCTCATTGGCTGAACAACTGAATTATAATGAATAGGTGTACTTTAATGAGGTGCATTAAAGGGCTACTACCAGGTGTATAATTACTACATTTCGGCATGGTCGAGCATAAACGGTATTTTGTGATATACAACAAACTAACTTTAATTATTATTCCCATGGTAACAATAACAGCTGAAACAAATGCAGCCATAATGTGAGTGACGAGCTCTGTCTTTTATACGAACCATTTTCGGACACTACTCTATTAATAAAAAGAAATGTTTATTTTCATGTCCTCTATCACATCAGAAAATTAGGAATAGTTATTCCGTTATATCCTTTATAAAAAAAAAGAACTCATACAATGCGTGCGAAAATTTTTAATACACCCTGTATATATTGCGCACATTTTCTTCCAATTCTCCAATATTACAACACTAAAAAAAAAAAAAATATGTAGCATATAAACATTTCTATGCGCTACAGAATTTCCAGAAATCTCGCCAAAATTCTGCATTTTACAGCTCCAAAGATTAACGGAGCTAACTACTTGCACTGAATCTGTTCCTGGAAATATCTACTGCAAGGATCTCGCGTGTCTTCCTCAAAGATTTTCCAAGAAGTTTCTCCCTCTTCAGAACTTCGCGGATGAGTACTTTCCCATGAATCTTCGACCGACATTATAACTTTTAAACCTTTTAAATAAGCTTCCCGATGTGAGTTTTAAAACATATTAAAAATAAATTTTTACTAACGGTAAACGAAACACGTTTCGTGTCCAATCTCGAAACGATTATTAAATGCCTCCTAACTATTCAGTGACAGTTCACCCAAGTATTTTGATTAAATACTGACCCTGCCTTAGTCTTGGGATCTACTCTAACTTTTACAGACTTTTAGTACCATATTCTGCCCTAAGGGTTACTTGATGCAAGTACAGAGATAGGTTTGGAAGTAAATCCCGAAAAGACAAAGTATATGATTATGTCTCGTGACTAGAATATTGTACGGAATGGAAATATAAAAATTGGAAATTTATCTTTTGAAGAGGTGGAGAAGTTCAAATATCTTGGAGCAACAGCAACAAATATAAATGATACTCGGGAGGAAATTAAACGCAGAATAAATATGGGAAATCATCATCATCATTGGCGCTACAGCCCAAAACGGGCCCTGGCCTTCTTGATTCTCTGCCTTCAATCTTCACTATCCCGGGCTCTCACTACCCAATTCCTACACTTCAGTAGCTGCTGACAATCTTCCTTGATTGAGTCCTTCCATCTTTTCCTAGGTTTTCCAATAGGTCTTTTGCCATATATCTGATCCTGCGTAGCCATCTTTGGTACGCTTGAATTGTCCATTCTCTGAACATGTCCAGTCCATTCTAATTTTTTGAGTTTCACTATTACTGAAATCTCCAAATCTTTGCATCTATTGTAAATTTCTTTGTTATGTCTTATTCTCCAGATCCCATTATCTCTAACGGGTCCGAGAATTCTTCTTAACACTTTCCTTTCAAAATTATTGATTATGTTTTCTGTATAGAATGGGAAATGCCTGTTATTATTCGGTTGAGAAGCTTTTATCATCCAGTCTGCTGCCAAAAAATCTGAAAGTTAGAATTTATAAAACAGTTATATTACCGGTTGTTCTTTACGGTTGTGAAACTTGGACTCTCACTTTGAGAGAGGAACATAGGCAGAAATCGCTTACATAACATATTTCTGTTATAGGCATTGGAAAGATACACACCATGTACACCATTGAAGAGCGGATAGAGATTGTTGCTGCTCGTTTAAGAGGCCAGTCTTACGAAGAAGTTCGAAACCGTTTCGAAAGAAAGTTCAGGAAACCGGCTCCAACACGAGGTAACATCCAGATTCTCGTGAATACGTTCATGCGGAACGGATCTCTCAGGGATGAGCCACGTACAGGACGACCATCAATATCCGTCGAAAGCGTGGAGGCTATCCAGAACGCGATTGAGCGTAGTCCACAGGCGTCCACTCGCCGTTTGAGTCGAGAGCTGGGGATACCACGATCATCAGTCTGGAAGGTGCTTCGTTTTACTCTGAAAAAACGAGCATATCATCTCCAAGTGGTGCAGAGGAGTATGCAGCACGACGAGCAATGTGTTGTGACCTCTGTGAAGCTGCAGACCGGGGAAACTTAATGGGTCACATCTTATTCACCGACGAAGCCACGTTTCACGTTTGTGGACGTGTTCATCGGCACAATTGTCGCATATGGGCGGGCGAGATGCCCCATGATACCATGGAATGGGAAAGGCATTCACCGAAAGTGAATGTTTGGCTTGGCTTCACTAAACGAAAATGTTTCATATATTTGAGGACCAATGAACAGTGTTCATGTTCGGTCACAGTTCAGAAATATTATACATTGCAGGATGAATATACTGTCGATATAAACTACAAATTAAAATGAGATAAGAGCTACAACGAGTATTTACATATTTTGTACATAAATCAACTAGAAAATTTTCAATAATTTTGCAGTGTTTGCAATTTCGTAACAATTACGTTTGGCGAGTGAAGATCATTATTAGCGGCATCTAATTCTAATTTATTCACAATTTACATTCGTAATGATATATATGAATTGATACCCAAAATGAGCATATGCTCGTACTCGGGTACAGTCCAGTATTACTGAAATCATCATCATCACATAACATAGGTTAAGGGTGATTGAGAATAAGGTGCTTAGGAAAATATTTGGGGCTAAGAGGGATGAAGTTACAGGAGAATGGAGAATGTTACACAACACAGAACTGCACACATTGTATTCTTCACCTGACATAATTAGGAACATTAAATCCAAACGTTTGAGATGGGCAGGAAATTTAGCACGTATGGGCGAATCCAGAAATGTATATATAGTGTTAATTGGGAGACCAGAGGGGAAAAAGACCTTTGGGGAGGCCGAGACGTAGTTGGGAAGAAAATATTAAAATGGGTTTGAGGGAGGTGGGATATGATGATAGAGACTGGATTAATCTTGCTCAGGATAGGGACCAATGGCGCGCTTATGTGAGGGCGGCAATGAACCTCCAGGTTCCTTAAAAGCCATTTGTAAGTAAGTAATGTCAGCTTATTCTGGCGAAGAGCAGGTGATTTTAACGAAGCGGGAATATCCTGCCAATGCTTTATAAATCTCGAAATTGAACAAAGCAGTGGACAGTGAAGGGTAGGGAGGGGGATAAGGGTAGTTTCCTTGCTTGCATTCCTGTCCCCCACTTAATCCAAAATTTCGATAATCCGAACAGGCTCCGATCGCAATTAGTTCGGACTGGCGAGGTTCTACTGTACCTGGTCCGTAAACCGCCAAGTCCGGACCTGGACTTCTTTGTCTGCACATCTCTATTGACTCAAGACACTCGATTACACAGCACTGAAGCGTTGTAAGAAACAAAACAGGACGCTGTATTGGAAAATCGAAAATTCTAATCAATATTCCGTAACATACTTGTGAGGGGAAAACAGAAGTCCACAACAAACGCAACTTCCCTTCCCTCTCCCTGCCCTCGACTAACAATCGAAGATCAAATATAGGGGTATCCAAAATCAGCTAGGCAAAACAATGTATTAACACTAATCAACTTGTATACAATAATAGGCACTCAATTGTTAAAAACAAATTTGCTGCATATAATGTGTGTGTCAAATGTTCAATATTGAGTGCTCAGATCAATTTTGCTAATGAAATTCGCAGGAAAACTCTACAGGCTGTAAAATTTACGAAAATGATAAAAATTATTTCATTTTTTGCGAATAATTGGTTTTTGAAGAGTTAGTGGGGTTTAAAAAGGGCGCGTCAGCTACTATGGCTATTTGCGCCCTTTCTTCATAAAACAAAGACACAAATAATACAATAAATAATCCGAGTGTTAAAAGAACTAAAAAGCGTTGTCACGGTAATGTTTTTCATGATATTTCTAAACTGGGCGTATGCAGAATTTCAAAGGCCGTCAAAAGTAGAATTTATTATGGCGTATTTGAATAAGATCAAATGAAAGTAGCTCTACAAAATATTAAAACAGTTATTTTTTGGACAGTTGAAAGGATTTTCTGCACTAACTTGCTTTGCTAGATTTAATTAATTTTTCTTGTTCTTCTTCTCATCCTTCATGTAATAAACTCAGTGGTGTCCAAGTTTACTTCATTTATATACGCTCTAACATCTACGGTCATATCGCGTGTTAGGATCTGTGGGTATAATCATCAGTAGGTCGCTGTTATTATTGTTTAGTTCCTGTTTCTGTTGTATGTTGTACAGGGACATCATTTTATTTTTACTTCAATTTTTATTGTACCTGAGTTTTTGAATGTACTTCACTCCGATCCCTTCCACTAATGAAGTTCAACCGTCCTCCACACAGATCAAAGACCGCATATACAGTCATAGTAAACAGTACGTTCCAAAAATATGTTCGCGTTTTCCAGTGACGAAAGAGCTTTCAATATTGAATCATTTTCGCACAGGTACTGTCCGTTTGCCTACGTCGCATCCCGATTTCCCCCACCTGCTTCTGCTCGCCCCTCTGTAAAAGCTGGGCGTCTTAGCTCTTTTCTGAAAACATTAATTTCTCTTAGGAATTGGACGTTTACATAATATTATACAGCTGTTTAATTTAACTTAAATAAAAGGGCCTCGTTAAGTAATTAACTGTCACGTGATTTCCTCCCTTTCTACGACCCTACGACATAACCACTTGGACGGACAGTAGATAGCATGTCTGAGTAATTTTATCTTTTCGGATCGGGCAGAAGTGAAGATTGAATGTACAGTACGTAAGGTACTCTTTTATAGAGTAGGTACAGAATTATTTCAACATGAGTTACTAGCACGAAGGACGAAACTGGTAACTGAAATTACACACATTAGAACTGAAGTGTCGATCTGGTTGGCAAGTTGGTATAGCGCTGGCCTTCTATGCCCAAGGTCGCGGGTTCGATCCCGGGCCAGGTCGATGGCATTTAAGTGTGCTTAAATGCGACAAGCTCATGTCAGTAGATTTACTGGCATGTAAATGAACTCCTGCGGGACAAAATTCCGGCACATCCGGCGACGCTGATATAACCTCTGCAGTTGCGAGCGTCGTTAAATAAAACATGACATTAACATTAGAACTGAAGTCTGTATCGAAATGAACGGCCACCATTTTAAAAATGTGTTTAAATATCCATATTATGATTATTTTTCAATTTAACTTCATTCACTATATTGTATGCTAATGTGCTGTAGACAGTATAAAATACACAGCATAATGAATACGTACACATGGACAGCTCAGTTCGTGAGTAAAAACACTCATTGTTAATATTGTACTGTATTTTTATTAAACAAAAATCTAATGAAAAGTATCAAACTCAAAATCGCGATATTTCCTAGTTTACGTAAATGGATGAACTACTTTTCTTTCCTCCTATACCTAGTAAAGTGATTTGTTTGTATTCTACGCCAGTATCATCGAACTCCAGTCGTGGAAGGGGCTAGCAAACAGTGTTGATCCAGAGGTATAGCCAAGTTAATATTAAAAATGTTAGTAAAAATAAAATGTCCCTGTAGATGGCTTGTGTTCATGTAACTGATTTTAGATTTTGATTAATGTTTATGGTATTGGTGACTGAGGCGGTGATTAATCATGGTATGTAATTTCCAATCCGGCATTTGTCTTTGTGACTGAGGTAAACCATAAAAAAAAACCAGTTAGATTGGCCGGCCACAGGGATCGACCCCGGGACCTCCCGAATACGAGTCACAAACGCTACGCTATATATTACATATTATTATACATAGGATTCTATTAATATTATAAATTAATATATACCCATATAATAGAAAATAGCTTAATTCTCTTTTGAAATCCCTGCATATAATGTGTATCAACATGTAGGCCTACAACATTGAATGCTTAGTATAATTTTCCTAACGAAATTCACAAGAAAACTCTACAAGTTCTGAACATTTATAAAAAAAAAAAACCTCAATTTTTCGACAATGAATACAGTATATTTCTTTCCTCCTCCCCCTCCCATTATGACGAACTCTTTCAATCGAAAGTAGACAATAATTACAATCGATATTCTCTTAATAATAAAATTTATCTTAAGGGGTTAGGTACAGCTTACAGCAGTAAAATGTTTGGAAATATTCAACTTTTTTTCCTCCATTACTGTATCTTGTATTTTTTTTTTCAAAATTAAAAATGGTTGCAGTTCACTGTGCAGTGATGAAGCGTTTCCCTCATAACTCATAAACTTGTTAACTTTTTCATGTTCTCTCTTTGTTGAAACTCATATTTACAATATCATGCTCTTTCAACCACATTCCTTAATAAACAACAATTTTTTAAACTTTGTGTTAGAAGAAAATACTGATATTTGACCATTTTTAAAATGAATTTATTTTTTATCAGACAATCTATCAAAGGCAGAGAAGTGATCTTGCATCATATTGTAGATATGACGTGCATAAATACACAAAAAATTTCATCACAGAATGTTGGATAGTTTTTTAGTTATGTGGAAAACGCTTCATCACTGCACAATGAACTGAATTTTGAAAAAAAAAAAAAAAATTGTAAATATATTTTTTTTCATATAACAGAAGGACAGTATTTTACACATACCAATTTTAATTATTGTACAAGATACAGTAATGGAGAATAAATATGATGATCTCCCCAAGGCTAACTCATGGGTAAGCAATCGAAAGGGCCTATCTTCCTCAGAATGGACCAATGCTTTAAAAATGTCAAGCAATATTTCGGCGGTTCGCGCAATACCGGGCAGAACTCTAAGCACAACCCGCTGCCGTCATCCAGACTGTAGCGAGCTTGAAACACTTGGACACGTGCTTGGACAATGCCCCAAAGGCGAGCTGCTGATCAATGCTAGACATCATCGTGTACGACATGCTTTGGCGATATCGTTAAAAACTTTAAATTGGGAAATTCATGAGGAAGTACATTGTGTATCATCAGATGGTTCTTTTAGACGGGCAGACATTATTGCTATCAACGGACTCTTAAAACGGGCTCTTGTTCTTGACCCTATTATCCGTTTCGAAAGAAACCTAAATCAGGCCACCGAGGTTGATATTGAGAAGAAGTCCATATATATGAACCTTGTCTGCCGTATCTTTCTCAAAAGTACAACGTCCCTCTTAAACAATGGTCCGTCATTGGTTTGCTGTTTGGCAGTAGAGGTTCAATCACAAAATTCACGTGGAATTATCTTAAGGAACTTCACATTCCTTTTGATTATGTAATGTCTATTCTTATAAATATTATCAAGGATTCTCTTCAAATATTACATCATCATCTCTATTTCAATTAATCAACTTATATTTGCCTTCAACAATTAACTTTCTTTTTTCTTTAATGTATCACATCACATTATTATACATGTTTATTGTATTCAGGACCCTTGTGGTCACTCAAAATTCTTTGAGCTGATGTCTATAATTTAGAAATGTATTATTATTCCAACATTTTACTGCTGTAAGCTGTACCTAACCTCTTAAATAGTTTTTGTATTTGTTTAATTCTGAATACCGATATGTCTAGACCACCGCGGTCTGGAGAAGACCACGACAACTTAGACATACGTGAGGCAAGTGGCATGAGGTCAAAAAATGGAAACGTTATTGTGAATGTTTTAAGGACAAACAGAAGAAGAATAGGTAACATGACCTACTGTACTTTTATGAGATACCACATCACAGAACACCTTCCCTTGGGAATATGACTGACATGTGTATATTCTGCGAAGTCCGTCACTTTGGTTGTGAAAAAGAGAATGGCCACTTCATTCAATCTTGCCACAACAGTGAAGTTGTCCACGCCTGTGGAGTAACGGTTAGCATGCCTAGCCGCGAAACCAGGTGGCCCGGGTTCGATTCCCGGTCGGGGCAAGTTACCTGGTTGAGGTTTTTTCCGGGGTTTTCCCTCAACCCAATATGAGCAAATGCTGGGTAACTTTCGGTGTTGGACCCCGGACTCATCTCACCGGCATTATCACCTTCATCTCATTCAGACGCTAAATAACCTGAGCTGTTGATAAAGCGTCGTAAAATAACCTACTAAAAAAAAACAGTGAAGTTCAACTTCCAGCATTTAGACAGAATATTACACTTTGAACATTGTACACAAAGAAGCTCTGGTAAATATCAGAACAGTGAAATCATCAAAGGCAAAATAAATTGTACATACCGATTTCCCTTTCATTAAAAGATATTTTATCTTAAAGATTACATTGAAACATCGATATCCTCCCACACCAAACACGAGGCATATCTGATTTGAGTCGCGTTATTTCATGATCAAATTAAAGTGAGAGATGCAATAACTTCACAAATCTGCATGGAGCACATATTAAGTATTAATTATTCCGTAAGGCACACTTTTCTTTTTACTTACTTAAATATTTCCCTGTATTTCTTAAAATAATACAAATGAATCCTATACTAAATGATCCTATTTTAATAATTTGCGTACAATATCAAGTAAGAAACATGTTAAAGGAATCATCCTTGCATCAAAATATATGCTCCCTGGACCAAAATTATAGTACAGTAGAGTCTCTTTAATGTGAACTAATTGGGACCAAGGCCTATTTGAATTACAAGATTTTCGGATTAACCGAAATATTTCCTGTAAAGGTGCGTATACTCCATTTTATTTCAAGGAGTGCAGTTCGATGGCCCCTTTGAACACCCACTTATAGATTTATGACTTCCTACACAAACACCCCTGACAATTCCATTCTGTCCCCTCGTCCGAACATTGCACAGTTGCCACAATCCTGGTGACCCTCGAAATGAGACAGTGAGACTGACGGGATTCTTGGAAATCGGAAAAGATGCGGCAACTATGCCTCCACGTGGATTTGACGGGAGCCTGTCAATTCTTCTGAACAAGGGTTGTGATTGGTTACTGACAGGAGAAGACAAGATTTCCGTCACAGTAAGGAAGACATTTATTTATGACAACCAATTAGCAGGGGGCAGTAGAAGGTCTGTCGGCAGAGTCTTTCTATGAAACTGCACTCCATGAAATAAAATACAGTATACATACTTAGCGAACGAACAACGAACGAACGACAAACGAATGCATTCGCTGATTGAAATCGGTACGTGTGTACGTCGCAGCAAAGGCAAACCGATCGTTTGGTTTGCCTTCGAAAGTGATCCGTCGCTTGTCGGTACATCAAATGAAGTTGGTATTCGTTGTGGACGGGATTTGCCACTAGCTTGTAATTCGTAGCAGAACGCAGCGCTTAGTTCAATTTCACCAACAGGATGTCGAAACTGGAGTGGGCGGAAGACGCTGTTATAAATCTTATTAATGCATATAGGGAGCAGGAAACTTCACATGGAATTCCAAGAATCCTACTTACTACAATAAAGTAAGAAAACATTATGTTTGGGAAGCTATTGAAAAGATGTTCAGCAGCGAGTCAAACACGTGCAAAATTTGAAAATTATTTTTGTTTATTTATTTTCAGTGGCGAATCCAGGAATGCATATAAAGTGTTAGTTGAGAGACCGGAGGGAAAAAGACCTTTAGGGAGGCCGAAACGTAGATGGGAGGATAATATTAAAATGGATTTGAGGGAGGTGGGATATGATGATAGAGACTGGATTAATCTTGCACAGGATAGGGACCGATGGCGGGCTTATGTGAGGGCGGCAATGAACCTTCGGGTTCCTTAAAAGCCATTTGTAAGTAAGTAAGTAAGTATTTTCAGTGGATACATGTTTGTTATTTATTGTAGGGAGCAGAAGTCAAAAAGAAAACTGAGTCCCTACTGACATCATTCCGGAGGGAAAGAAAGAAGTCCACGAAAAAATCTGGAATGAGGAGCGATGAAGTGTATCGAGTCAACTTGGTTCGCGTATAAACATATGTCGTTTCTTTTGGACAAATTCACGCCCAGAAAAAAACAAAGTTCCAACCTTGTGCACACAAAATAAATTATTAGCACTGAAAAATGCCTTTTCGTAAGCATGATGCGCATTCGACAAACACAGACAAATCTATCTTTTTAGTATTTTAAGATAATTATTGTCAGCGAGGTATCCGTGTACTGAAACTTTCCCCTGTCTTGCAGTCGTACCTTAATAAAATCTTCCAGTTCCTCAATTATAGCTGTACATACAGTACTTCTGGAACAATTCTGGTAATCAGCTGTTTCGACACTTTGAATAAATACATTAAACTTGTATACTAATCTCCTGTAGCGAGATATCGAAATGTTAATGCTAGCCTTTCCTGAATAGGTATTGCTTCTCGCCAGCCTGTGTCTTTCTTGGAAATTTTGGCACTAATTTGCACGGTAATATTTCGAAATCTGTTTCTGAAATGCGACAGAAGTTGTGAAACTGTCCCGATTCCATTCGACGTAAATCATGAAGCAGTCAGTGCCTCTATATTGATTGCGACTTTCGTATAGTGGCGTCTGCCATTATCGCCCTTTGGTTTTTAACGTTCTTTTTGTTAAACTGTCTGTAATAACAACGGCTGCACTTGCTATAATTATATTTTCGTCTGCCTTTACTGCGGATAATCAGCGAACGTGAATGTTTTCTGACCATTTGCTGATGATTTGTACGTTGCTCCAAACAGCGAACGGACAACGAAGTTTCGCTTCATCATTCGTTTGCTGTTCGTTCGCTAAATGTGTACGCACCTTAATGCAATGCATGCTGTTCACGAGCGCTGAGAGATGGTGGCGGGGTGGTGGGGGTACCCTTCTTGCTATTTTTAGAACCACAACCAACAGGTTGACTTCATTACAACAACGGAAAATTACTGATTTTATGAGCATGACAAATGTGTGAATTAAGTACAGAAAACCCTTGAATGTGCTATTTTCATAATTTTTTTAACTAAAGAAATTGAGTGAATTTAGGCCTATACATTTTTTCTTTTTGAAATAACATTTCAATGGATACCTAATCATTGTGGTATACCTGGAAACGAGAAAGTCGATAATATTGCAAAACAGGCAACATATTTGCAACCAAGACCTCTTCAAGTGATATCTCTATCCAATGCTTTTGCTTCAGTAAAATCTCATTATACAAACCTATGGATCAACAATTGGCTCTCTTCAGACAAAGGAAAAATTTTACACGCCATACAAAAGAAACCAAATGACCTAGAAATGTATAAAAACTTGCCCAGACATGTTCAAACATTTTTAACAAGAGCCAGAACAGGTCACATTGTACCTCAATTGTACCTACACCGATTTCACATTTCTGATAATCCTACTTGTCTATGGTGTAATAATCATGATGAAGATCTGGAACACATTCTTCTACACTGTCCAACCATAAACCACAAAAGAAGTAAATTAAAATCATCAGTACCAGTTGCAGAAGACACAGCCCTGCAGTGTATATTGACTACACCCCACCTCTGGCTACTAGCAACAGGCATCTATAAGGAACACCGATCAAAATACCCCTCATTTCTCGTGAAAAACAACTGAATAGACTACAATGGACTATAGTGGACTTCATGTTGTCAGCAAACAGCTGGATACATTAAGAAGATTGATTTTCTTTTCGCTACTTTGTACTATTACAATTTTTTTTTTCACAAATATTGAACTGTACTAATAATTTTTAGGCCCAATTGTGTAAAACTCCCTGACTAAAGATCAACTTTGATCGAAGATCGAAAAGTAAACCGAGTTCAGACACTTCTCCTATTGTATAAAACTTTTCTGCGATCAAATTACCTTGGTTCAAATGCAATCTAAGTTCACGTGAAAAGGATTTGGCAACATCGCATAAACAGGTGAAATACGTGATGCGCGGACCATGTTATACAGGTTTGTTCAGTGTTGCCAATCTAGCGATTTTAACTCTTTTTCAACAACAATTTCTTTTAACTTTCACATTGCTTAAATAGGGATTTAGTGACCTTTTTAGCACCCCATAGTGACAAAATTTAATCTTTCTTTGTTGATAATGAGAAATCTAGCGACTTTAGAACTACTTTTTCGCGACTTCCCGTATTACACTCTGTTGGAGACACTGTTTTCTTTTTGCAATGTAAATAATGGCGGACAATAAGAAGAAGGTTGACTGTTCTCCAAGTTGTTGTTATGTTATGGTGTTTGATATTGCTAAACATAATAAAGCTTTATAAAACGAGAATTTTCGTTTAGTAATACAGTTAATTGAACATTTATGAATGTACCTATCATATCCATTAATAATTAATGATTGTTATAAACATAATATAATTATAGGTTATGTTATTTGATACTGCTGAACACGATAGAGCCTTATAAAATATAAGAATGTTTGTGTATTAAGGCAAGAAATTAAAAGAAATATATATAAATGTACCTAACATATCTATTAATATTAATAATAATGGATATTTTATTTGCACAATCTGTCACTCGTATATTTCAAACAAAAAAGAAATAACTGAACTTGGATCATCTAACTTAATCGGAGAAATTTCTTCAGTCAAAGTTGACTTTAGTTTGAGACAAATTAATCTCAGATTAGACTTTATACAACACAAAATTCCAAGTTCAGCTGAAACAGGGATCAATTTAACCTCTGATCTAAGATTAAATGGTTTATACAATCGGACCTTAGAGTATTAAAATCTGGATGTAGGGAATACAATAAGTGCGATGTTTTGACACTGAATGCATTTTTAACAGCATGTTCCCGTCACGTGGTACCAGTACCATGATGAGAAATGTCAACACCCACACGCATTTACACATGCTCATACAACGTTTAATGACAGTGCGGAACTATATTTCAACTTGTTCCAGAGTTCTGCTGAAAGGAATCAATTTAAAGTACCGCTCATAGCTACACCATCATATCCTTTTTGTACATCGAACGTCTGACACGACATGAGCAGATGGACAAGAGCAACGTTTAAACAGTCGATAGAGGGGGCGGTTTAGTAATTACAAGTGCCAAACCAGATGAGGAGACTCGTGCGCTCAGTTCACGTTTACTTCACAATAGGTTCGCTTGGCCTTCTTCCACTGCTCATGAAACAAAGAAAATGTCACAAAGATGACAGATGCTTTCTTCTCGTGGATTGTTTTTCGTCTTCCACAACAATGTTATTATTTTGTAATGCTGTCAATAATATTAACTTCATAGTTTTATTTACTAGTTTTCTCTACGTAATAAATTGCCCAACATAATCGTTAGCACTGTTTTTCAGTTAAACGTCATTGGGCTTTATTTAATTCAAATAAAAATTCAATTTTTTTTTACTAAGAATTATTAGATTTCATTTACATCATTCCCTGATAAATTGACTCGTAGATACTGAATATGAACAAGATCCGTCCAATAGTTTAGTAGAAATCGCTGTACACAAACAAACTAGTACCAAAATTATATTTCATGTAACCACTCCCTGATAAATTGACATGTAGATACTGAATATCAACAAAATCCGTCCAATAGTTTAGTAGAAATCGCTGTACACAGACAGACTAGTACTAAAATTATATTTCATGTACATCATTCCCTGATAAATTGACTCGTAGATACTGAATGTGAACAAAATCCGTCCAAAAGTTTAGTAGAAATCGCTGTACACAGACAGACTAGTACTAAAATTATTATATTTCATGTACATCATTCCCTGATAAATTGACTCGTAGATACTGAATATGAACAAAATCCGTCCAATAGTTTAGTAGAAATCGCTGTACACAGACAGACTAGTACTGAAATTATTATATTTCATGTACATCATTCCCTGATAAATTGACTCGTAGATACTGAATATGAACAAAATCCGTCCAATAGTTTAGTAGAAATCGCTGTACACAGACAGACTAGTACTAAAATTATATTTCATGTACATCATTCCCTGATAAATTGACTCGTAGATACTGAATATGAACAAAATCCGTCCAATAGTTCAGTAGAAATCGCTGTACACAGACAGACTAGTACTAAAATTATATTTCATGTACATCATTCCCTGATAAATTGACTCGTAGATACTGAATGTGAACAAAATCCGTCCAAAAGTTTAGTAGAAATCGCTGTACACAGACAGACTAGTACTAAAATTATTATATTTCATGTACATCATTCCCTGATAAATTGACTCGTAGATACTGAATATGAACAAAATCCGTCCAAAAGTTTAGTAGAAATCGCTGTACACAGACAGACTAGTACTAAAATTATTATATTTCATGTACATCATTCCCTGATAAATTGACTCGTAGATACTGAATATGAACAAAATCCGTCCAATAGTTTAGCAGAAATCGCTGTACACAGACAGACTAGTACTAAAATTATATTTCATGTACATCATTCCCTGATAAATTGACTCGTAGATACTGAATATGAACAAAATCCGTCCAATAGTTTAGCAGAAATCGCTGTACACAGACAGACTAGTACTAAAATTATATTTCATGTACATCATTCCCTGATAAATTGACTCGTAGATACTGAATATGAACAAAATCCGTCCAATAGTTCAGTAGAAATCGCTGTACACAGACAGACTAGTACTAAAATTATTATATTTCATGGAAATCATTCCCTGATAAATTGACTCGTAGATACAGAATATGAACAAAATCCGTCCAAAAGTTTAGTAGAAATCGCTGTACACAGACAGACTAGTACTAAAATTATTATATTTCATGTACATCATTCCCTGATAAATTGACTCGTAGATACTGAATATGAACAAAATCCGTCCAAAAGTTTAGTAGAAATCGCTGTACACAGACAGACTAGTACTAAAATTATTATATTTCATGTACATCATTCCCTGATAAATTGACTCGTAGATACTGAATATGAACAAAATCCGTCCAATAGTTTAGCAGAAATCGCTGTACACAGACAGACTAGTACTAAAATTATATTTCATGTACATCATTCCCTGATAAATTGACTCGTAGATACTGAATATGAACAAAATCCGTCCAATAGTTCAGTAGAAATCGCTGTACACAGACAGACTAGTACTAAAATTATTATATTTCATGGAAATCATTCCCTGATAAATTGACTCGTAGATACAGAATATGAACAAAATCCGTCCAAAAGTTTAGTAGAAATCGCTGTACACAGACAGACTAGTACTAAAATTATTATATTTCATGTACATCATTCCCTGATAAATTGACTCGTAGATACTGAATATGAACAAAATCCGTCCAATAGTTTAGCAGAAATCGCTGTACACAGACAGACTAGTACTGAAATTATTATATTTCATGTACATCATTCCCTGATAAATTGACTCGTAGATACTGAGTATGAACAAAATCCGTCCAATAGTTTAGTAGAAATCGCTGTACGCAGACAGACTAGTACTAAAATTATTATATTTCATGTACATCATTCCCTGATAAATTGACTCGTAGATACTGAATATGAACAAAATCCGCCCAATAGTTTAGTAGAAATCGCTGTACACAGACAGACTAGTACTGAAATTATTATATTTCATGTACATCATTCCCTGATAAATTGACTCGTACATACTGAATATGAACAAAATCCGTCCAATAGTTTAGTAGAAATCGCTGTACACAGACAGACTAGTACTAAGATTATTATATTTCATGTACATCATTCCCTGATAAATTGACTCGTAGATACTGAATATGAACAAAACCCGTCCAATAGTTTAGTAGAAATCGCTGTACACAGACAGACTAGTACTGAAATTATTATATTTCATGTACATCATTTCCTGATAAATTGACTCGTAGATACTGAATATGAACAAAATCCGTCCAATAGTTTAGTAGAAATCGCTGTACACAGACAGACTAGTACTGAAATTATTATATTTCATGTACATCATTTCCTGATAAATTGACTCGTAGATACTGAATATGAACAAAATCCGTCCAATAGTTTAGTAGAAATTGCTGTACACAGACAGACTAGTACTGAAATTATTATATTTCATGTACATCATTCCCTGATAAATTGACTCGTAGATACTGAATATGAACAAAATCCGTCCAATAGTTTAGCAGAAATCGCTGTACACAGACAGACTAGTACTAAAATTATTATATTTCATGTACATCATTCCCTGATAAATTGACTCGTAGATACTGAATATGAACAAAATCCGTCCAATAGTTTAGTAGAAATCGCTGTACACAGACAGACTAGTACATCATTCCCTGATAAATTGACTCGTAGATACTGAATGTGAACAAAATCCGTCCAAAAGTTTAGTAGAAATCGCTGTACACAGACAGACTAGTACTAAAATTATTATATTTCATGTACATCATTCCCTGATAAATTGACTCGTAGATACTGAATATGAACAAAATCCGTCCAATAGTTTAGCAGAAATCGCTGTACACAGACAGACTAGTACTAAAATTATATTTCATGTACATCATTCCCTGATAAATTGACTCGTAGATACTGAATATGAACAAAATCCGTCCAATAGTTCAGTAGAAATCGCTGTACACAGACAGACTAGTACTAAAATTATTATATTTCATGGAAATCATTCCCTGATAAATTGACTCGTAGATACAGAATATGAACAAAATCCGTCCAAAAGTTTAGTAGAAATCGCTGTACACAGACAGACTAGTACTAAAATTATTATATTTCATGTACATCATTCCCTGATAAATTGACTCGTAGATACTGAATATGAACAAAATCCGTCCAATAGTTTAGCAGAAATCGCTGTACACAGACAGACTAGTACTGAAATTATTATATTTCATGTACATCATTCCCTGATAAATTGACTCGTAGATACTGAGTATGAACAAAATCCGTCCAATAGTTTAGTAGAAATCGCTGTACGCAGACAGACTAGTACTAAAATTATTATATTTCATGTACATCATTCCCTGATAAATTGACTCGTAGATACTGAATATGAACAAAATCCGCCCAATAGTTTAGTAGAAATCGCTGTACACAGACAGACTAGTACTGAAATTATTATATTTCATGTACATCATTCCCTGATAAATTGACTCGTACATACTGAATATGAACAAAATCCGTCCAATAGTTTAGTAGAAATCGCTGTACACAGACAGACTAGTACTAAGATTATTATATTTCATGTACATCATTCCCTGATAAATTGACTCGTAGATACTGAATATGAACAAAACCCGTCCAATAGTTTAGTAGAAATCGCTGTACACAGACAGACTAGTACTGAAATTATTATATTTCATGTACATCATTTCCTGATAAATTGACTCGTAGATACTGAATATGAACAAAATCCGTCCAATAGTTTAGTAGAAATCGCTGTACACAGACAGACTAGTACTGAAATTATTATATTTCATGTACATCATTTCCTGATAAATTGACTCGTAGATACTGAATATGAACAAAATCCGTCCAATAGTTTAGTAGAAATTGCTGTACACAGACAGACTAGTACTGAAATTATTATATTTCATGTACATCATTCCCTGATAAATTGACTCGTAGATACTGAATATGAACAAAATCCGTCCAATAGTTTAGCAGAAATCGCTGTACACAGACAGACTAGTACTAAAATTATTATATTTCATGTACATCATTCCCTGATAAATTGACTCGTAGATACTGAATATGAACAAAATCCGTCCAATAGTTTAGTAGAAATCGCTGTACACAGACAGACTAGTACATCATTCCCTGATAAATTGACTCGTAGATACTGAATGTGAACAAAATCCGTCCAAAAGTTTAGTAGAAATCGCTGTACACAGACAGACTAGTACTAAAATTATTATATTTCATGTACATCATTCCCTGATAAATTGACTCGTAGATACTGAATATGAACAAAATCCGTCCAATAGTTTAGTAGAAATCGCTGTACACAGACAGACTAGTACTGAAATTATTATATTTCATGTACATCATTCCCTGATAAATTGACTCGTAGATACTGAATATGAACAAAATCCGTCCAATAGTTTAGTAGAAATCGCTGTACACAGACAGACTAGTACTAAAATTATATTTCATGTACATCATTCCCTGATAAATTGACTCGTAGATACTGAATATGAACAAAACCCGTCCAATAGTTCAGTAGAAATCGCTGTACACAGACTAGTACAACATTCTCATAATTGAAGTGTTGCCAATAATTTTCGAATGACCATGTAATTATATTAATTTGTGACTCGGTCGCTCCAGGGAAATAGTGACACGACAAAGTAAGTCTACATTTGAAATGCGTCAAAAGTTTATTTGTAGCAGACACTTCCACAATTCACGATTATATGTCATACAATATTTCGAACTGTCGTCATCATCATTCTTCTACAGTCTCAGCACGCAAGGCAAGTTTCGTCTGCCGAACGTTTCAAAATGTCCCCAGTCTTCTTTCCCTCTCGATTGCTGGTTCAGGAAGATTAATGGTAATTCCTACAAGCTACATTGATTCTGGTAACTTTTGCATTTATTAATTTTGTTCGAAATGGATATGATTTATGGTTATTTTACGACGTAACAGCTGCTAAGGTA
Source organism: Periplaneta americana (assembly GCF_040183065.1). NCBI lineage: Eukaryota > Metazoa > Arthropoda > Insecta > Blattodea > Blattidae > Periplaneta > Periplaneta americana. Next base: position 5,828,331 of record NC_091123.1, read on the forward strand.
AATCTCATTTCCGCTTTGTTTGGTCTCGATAAGAATTGTTTTAATAATTGCAGGTGCGCTGGCTGTATAGTTTAAGTAGTGGTTTAAGGGTATGTACGTGAACGACCACAAATATTATCAGAAAATGCAGGCTCTAAATTTCTCAAAATTTATAAGGAAATGAAGTCACAATTGAACAAAAATTACAAGGTACCACAACAAGACTTACTAGAACTTAAATATCCGATAAAAGTATAAAAACGGTTGCTAATAATATTTTTTTAGAATTCACTTTTTACTTTACATTAAATTTCCCAAAATTTAAATTTTTTTTTTATTTTTATTTATTTTTTTTTTTTTTTAATTTTTTTTTTTAAATCCACCACCAACAGAAGCATGCTTCCAATTACAGGTGGCTTACACAGATGTATACACAAAATACATAATAAGAGAGAGAGAAAAAACAACAACAAAACAAACAACACAAACAAAAGAAAGAAAGTACATGATGGTAATAGATGCTAGAATATTATAATATTACAGTTAATATAGTGCCAAATGTCAATATAACGATGCAAAATTATTTAAAAAACTTGAGTAAAAACATTATAAAACACTTCTTCATAATTTAAATATCAAGGAAATACAATGCTTTTTAATATTGTATGAAATTTTTCAATTGTTAAACTGAAATCCAATTGAGAATCACAGTTTAAAGACAGAGAGTTGTAAGTATTACACATAACAAACAATGGAGAGTTCTGGAAGAAAACAGTTCTAGGAATAGGAATAATAAAAGGTTGCCTATGACGTGATTCTGTTCTTTTTACATTGAACTGAAGCAATTTAAGAAAATCACAGTTATTCAATATACCATTAACAGTCTTATAGAGTAAAATTTGGCTATTTATTAATCGTCGAGATTTTAAAGTTTTATAATTAAATTCAAAAAGTAACTGATTATATGAAATTTGCTTGTCATAAGACGATACGTGATATTTTTTAAAATATAAATAACGTAAAAATCTTTTCTGTATCCTTTCTATTTGCATCTGATGGGACTGGAACTGAGGTGACCATATTACAGACGCATACTCTAGCTTACTTCTAACCATAGTTTTATAGAGAGTATCAATAGTATTTATATTTTTTAATTCTTTTGTGTTTCTGATTATAATCCTAATTTTCTATATGCATCAATTACCACATGATTTAAGTGCATTTTAAAACATAAGTTGTGTGTAAAATAAATACCCAAATCCTTAAATGATTCTACTCTAGGTAACTTCACACCATTAATTTCATACGAATTTTGAGGAACTGTCTTATTTTTAGAATATGTCATAAAGCAACATTTATTAAGATTTAACAGAAGAAAATTATCGATACTCCATCTATATAGTCTGTCCAAATCATGCTGTAGATAAAAACGTCTTGTTGTTTGTCAATGACTTTATACAATTTAACATCATCAGCATATAGTAAACATTTAGTGTGCAAAATCTGTTTAGGTAAGTCATTGATATAAAGTAAAAAGAACAAGGGACCAAGATTAGATCCCTGGGGTACACCTGAAGTTACTGTGAATGGTTTTGATTTTACTTGATTGAATGAAACATACTGCTGCCTGTTTGTAAGATATGACGTTATTAACTGTAAATATGAATAAGATAATCCAAAACTTGAAAGTTTATTAATTAAAATTTTATGGTCAATTTTATCAAACGCTTTGGAAAAATCAAGGTATATCACGTCTAAATTTCTGCGATTATGTAATGTATTAAATGTATTAATTAATGTATTTTCACACATATTATTTCATAACTCCACAACCATTACAGATAGAATTCTGAAATGTTGTACTCTGATTTAACATGCATTTATGCAAAAGGTAGACTACAATAATGCCCATTTCTTTGAAAATAGAAAAATTAGGTCGCATAACATTATGTAAATTTTAATATATTTTATGCTCGACCATGCCGAAACGTAGTAATTATACACCTGGTAGCAGACATTTAATGCATGTCATTAAAGTACACCTACTCATTAAGGGTCAGGCCTTTCAGCCAATGACGACTCAGGTTACAACTGTTCAGCCAAAGACAGGTCAGCTTTCTACCGTTATAAAACCGCAAGTATCGATTATTCTCGGATATGCAATCGAAAGAGAATTAGCGAAAAGTCACAGAGGCTGGAAATCCAATACTGTCGCAGAAGGTTATGTTCTGTTACTATAATAATTAGCGTTAATTGTAAATAATATTCAAATAAATTCAATTTGTCATCACGTTTTTCAATGTCTAATTTAATTTCAATGTTATCTCTGTAGGTTCTTATGGCCTAGCAAGGTCAATGTGGATATCTGTTCCTCGGAAAAAATCAATACTTTCGCGTCTGCGCACATCTCACAACATACGGAACATTGCTGAAGGTCAGATACAATTAAAATTAATAAAATCAAGTTAGTAATATGGTCGAGCATAAAAAGTCGTATGAAACTCGCCTATAATGGTAATTAAGAAGCTCGTATGAAAAGTATGAAACTCGCTTGCGCTCGTTTCATAAATATCCATACTCACTTCTTAATTACCTTCATTATAGGCTCGTTGCATAATGTACTATTATATAAGACAAATATAAAATTAATTGTATTAAAATAAACAACTCTACATGTCTGAGAGTAGTCTACTTTTCAGAAATAAGTGTTTATTACATGCAGGAAAAATATTAAAGATGTCAGAGAGACCATAACAATGTTATGGTTACCAAATGATGTAACTGCAGATTTTTTTTCATACTTTGATAAAACTGGTTTGAAAAATATTGTTAGTAATCTTTTTTATACTTTTATCGGATATTTAAGTTCTAATAAGTCTTGTTGTGGTACCTTATAATTTTTGTCCAATTGTGAGTTAATTTTCTTATAAAATTTTGGAAATTTAGAGCCCGCATTTTCTGATATTATTATAGTAATATACGTTACAAGAGCGGTATGTTGACGTTTTCATGTTCGAGGAAAAGATTGAAAAAGCGAAACGTAGTTGAGCTTTTTTAATTTTCGAGAACATGAAAACAAACATACCGCTCGTGTATCGTACATTATTTTGTGCGAAGATCGTTTATTACGTACCTGAAAGACGAATTTCTAATTAGTTGCAATGAAATCTCCATGTTGGTTTCTGTTTAATGACGGCAACTTTAGAAAACAAAAATATCTATACTCCAGCTGTGATATACGTCTGTCTTTTTTTCCCCCCAGTTCTATAAATGCGAACTTAAAACAAACGGTAAGGTTATGTAATGATTTATTTTTCATTTTAATATTTTACCAATATTATTTATATAACATATTGCAGTAATAACATCGGTATCTGGAATCTCGTTCATTTTTTCACGGCTTCCTTAATGTTACTTGTATCAGGAATGCAATAAGTTTCGTGGGGTAGTAGACTTTACTTAATTTTTGCAATATTTAAAAACAATAATTAACATTGCAATTTAAGTGAAATTGCAGTGGTAAGTTTGGAATTTATAACTATTACTATGTTAAACGTCTCTAAAAATAATATGTTAAAAGCCTAAAGCAGTAAAATGAATGTCGCGCTTAAGCGGTAAGAAGAGGGAAATTGTTATGTGTGTTACGTTGGGAATACTGAATGTGGTATCTCACACTTACCGCGTATTGGTTCTGTGCGGAAAACAAACAAATACGCACGATCTCGCACAAAATAATTTTGTGGTCGTTCACGTACATATACCCTTAAAATGGGCAGAAGTAATAGCTATTGTAAGAAACGTAAATTTCGTGGTAATCAGTACACTGAGAAGAATAATGAAGAACATACCCCTCAAACTCACGCTAATCCACATGGAGAAAAAGAACTCTGCACTTCAGTTCCTCCAAGAGAATATCACGGCGGAAGAAAGGGGAACCGCCACTGTCAGTTCCTAAACCAGGGCTTCATCCAATGAAGGTTATGTATGCATTTGGTTGTACTAGAAAGGTATATTGTATTAAGAATTTCTTCCTACCGGTGATATTATCAGTTTGGTCGTCTGAAGGTAGCCATTGAAGAGAAAAGACAGGAACTGACAAACAATGGTGGAGACGTCTTTCAGCATGACAACGCCACATCATGTACTTCTACTGCAACCCGTCAAAATGTGCGGAATTTCGACTAGGATGTGTTACCCCACTCGCCCTACTCTCCAGACATTGCCCCTTCCGACTTTTATCCATTCAGATCCCTGTAGAATTTCCTTAATGGAGAACGCATCACTTCTTGGAGGACTGCAGACTCAACATGGAACAGTTCATTAACCAGAAAACCGCTAGGTTTTGGGAAAATGGAATTTATAAGCTTTCAGGGAAATGGCAATATACTGTCGATAAAAATGGTTCATCGATTAGGGAAAACACGGAAATTTTACTTGAAGCATGTAAAGCGGTAGGTTTGGAAGTAAATCCCGGAAAGACAAAGTATATGATTATGTCTCGTGACCAGAATATTGTACGAAATGGAAACATAAAAATTGGAGCTTTATCCTTCGAAGAGGTGGAAAAATTCAAATATCTTGGAGCAACAGTAACAAATATAAATGAGACTCGGGAGGAAATTAAACGCAGAATAAATATGGGAAATGCCTGTTATTATTCGGTTGAGAAGCTTTTGTCATCTAGTGTGCTGTCAAAAAATCTGAAAGTTAGTATTTATAAAACAGTTATATTACCGGTTGTTCTGTATGGTTGTGAAACTTGGACTCTCACTTTGAGAGAGGAACAGAGATTAAGAGTATTTGAGAATAAGGTTCTTATAAAAATATCTGTGGCTAAGAGGGATGAAGTTACAAGAGAATGGAGAAAGTTACACAACGCAGAACTGCACGCATTGTATTCTTCGCCTGATATAATTAGGAGCATTAAATCCAGACGTTTGAGATGGGCAGGACATGTAGCACGTATGGGCGAATTCAGAAATGCATACAGAGTGTTTGTTGGGAGACAGGAGGGAAAAGATCTTTGGGGAGGCCGAGACGTAGATGGGAAGATAATATTAAAATGGATTTGAGGGAGGTGGGAATATGACGGTAGAGACTGGATTAACCTTGCACAAGATAGGGACCGATGGCGGGCTTATGTGAGGGCGGCAATGAACCTGCGGGTTCTTTAAAAGCCATTTGTAAGTAATAATGGTTCATACCGTACAAAATAAAGTTCGTTTCTGCCTTCTTTGCTATGAATGACCTTGTGTTTCGTGATTTGTAAATAAATTCCATATCGTACCCGAGATTGTTCGGCAACTTCTCTGTCGTAGATGTAGTGGGGTGTGCAGTGTTTTCAGGCGTTGTTAGTGGTTGAAACGTGACGAAGAAGCGAACTAATTTATAACACAACCTCAAAATTAGGAACAAAAAAGATGTGGACTGCGTGCAGATGTTGTTGGCTTTAAAGCTTAAGGGGTGACGGGTGAAATTTTGGTCATCGTCAGTCAAAAATCTCATTTTCGTTTTCTTGAAAAAATGAATGAACAATATCTTATTTGCATGTTGAGCAAGTTTCAATGCAAGTTTTTTTAGTATGCGGCACTCGAAAGCAGTAAATTTATGAAATATACAAATGGTTGCACTCTTGAATTTCAATTTCATTGAAATTTTACACTCACTTTTCTTCACACTTTTTTTTTCAGCACATTTCTTCAGGTTCGAAGTGTCAAGATTCTTACAATTTTGATACCAGGAACATGAAATTTTTACTCTATGTTCTATACACTATGGTTAACCCTGAAATTGACAATGTATCCTATAGGATACAACAGGTTAATAGGCTATAAGCTACAATTTTAATAGAATAGAAAGAAATTGGTAAGAAAATTAAAATTTCACAATACTATCATATTGAACAAAATATAAAATATGGACATTGCGATAGTTGTTTTCTTTACGGTCCGACAAGGTTTAATAAACTAGTGTGAGAAATGAAGTTTTTGCCAATTTAAGGGTTAACAAATTACTGGATGGATTTTATGATTAAATGAATATTTTTTCAAATATAAAAATGAAATATTTACAGCAAATACCTTACTATAATAATACCGGACAGCTAGCAGTTTTGCGTGCGAACGACGCTGGTGCTGCTACCTACCTGCCGGTGTGGCGATACTCGCGAAACAAGCTGTAATCAACTGCAATGTATATTGTTGCTGGGCTAGTTAATAGTTTTATTAATTAGTGCTGTGTTAAAATGTCAGGGTATATGTGTGCTGTTTATAATTGTGACAATTTCAGCATTAGAAATTGCTCCAAATCGTACTTTCGATTTCCGACAGTTCATAAAACATGAGTCAACAAAATTCGTTATTAGGCCTAATGCCTTTGTCTCGGTGTTGATAGAACAATAAAAATTAGCTTTTTTTATTTAGGCCTAATAAATGAATAGAAGTTAAAATATATTGGAAATTTTAAGGTTTTAGCAAATTAAGTTTTATTGTTGTCTACATGCCTTTACTAATAATTATTACAAGCATCAGAATACTACCATTTTTATTTTTGCAGTTGTGAGCAATGGGTATATAAAGCATTATTGTAAATACATTCCTAATGTCAGAACTGATTTTGTCTCAGTAAAGCAAAGAAAAAATATTAACAATTAATAATTACGGAAAATAATATGAAGTATGCAATATTCTCATAATATGCAGCTCTGATATAAGGTAATAATTTTACATTAAATGATACGATGAAAGAGAAATGGAACGGAGAAAAATTCTCTCCGGCACCGGGATTTGAACCCGGGTGTTCAGCTCTACGTGCTGATGCTTTATCTACTAAGCCACACCGGATACCCACCCCGGCACCGGACAGAATCGTCTCATATTAAGTTCCAACTCTTGGGTTCCCTCTAGTGGCCGCCCTCTGCACTACGTCATAAATGTCTATGAACGTAGGACTGAAGTCCACACATGTGCTGAGGTGCACTCGTTATGAGTGACTAGTTGGCCGGGATCCGACGAAATAAGCGCCGTCTTAAATCACGAAGTGATTTACGCATATCATATATATTATTTTAATGTACCGAAGTACATATGATATTTCCATGCAGATATTTTGCGTCATCATACGATGAAAGAGTAATGGAACGGAGAAAAATTCTCTCCGGCGCTGGGATTTGAACCCGGGTTTTCAGCTCTACGTGCTGATGCTTTATCCACTAAGCCACACCGGTTACCCACCCCGAAGTCGGATATGCGTAAATCACTTCGTGATTTAAGACGGCGCTTATTTCGTCGGATCCCGGCCAACTAGTCACTGATAACGAGTGCACCTCAGCACATGTGTGGACTTCGGTCCTAGGTTCATAGACATCTATGACGTAGTGCAGAGGGCGGCCACTAGAGGGAACCCAAGAGTTGGAACTTAATCTGAGACGATTCTGTCAGACGCCGGGGGTGGGTATCCGGTGTGGCTTAGTGAATAAAGCATCAGCACGTAGAGCTGAAAACCCGGGTTCAAATCCCGGCGCCGAAGAGAATTTTTCTCCGTTCCATTACTCTTTCATCGTATGATGACGCAGAATATCTGCATGGAAATATCATAATTACTTCGATACATTAAAATAATATATTATATTTACATTAAATACTATTCAACATTTCTTAAGTGTTTCATATATAATTCCACATTAGTAACTCACGTTTTAAACAATAGTCCGAATCCCGCTATGTTAATATTTGTATATGTGGACGTAATTCCATCCCGGTCCGCTAGATGTCAGGTCCGCGATATTTCGCACTCACGCCAATGCTACTAGTATACAGCTGTCCGGTATTATTATACTGGGTGTTCATTTCAAAGTGTGTGATGACGTCACTGTTATGAGTCAGCGATTTGAAGCGAGTTTCAGCTTTTATGTCAGAGAAGTTGCCTATTAATCAAGGCGTTCAATCTGAACTTGAGAACGTGTACGGTATAACTTGAATGTCGTAGCAACAGATGGCGGTCTGTAAAGTCTGTGTGCTACCATAACCTCTTTCGAACTGTGTTTTGCGCGGGCAAGTCGTACGCAGGGTATTTGTTATCATCGATTGCGTACGGCAACATTCCACAACACAAATCAAAATGCTCCGTGTCCATGTTGACCGCCCAAGTTAACAAATACGTAAGTAATCGTCTTAACCCTCTCCCCATATCCCGACAGTAAGAAAAAAACTCACTTCAGTACGTGTTTCCAAACAGTTCACATTCTTGCCACTACTGGCGTTACCGTACGTATCGGTAAGTAATCTTCAGAATGAACGCCGTACTTGCTAGGCAACTTCTCTGCCTCTTAGTTTATACACTTTTGCGGAAGTGTAGGAAGATTGAATTCTCTAGGCTCATCGGCTAGCCACATGACGACATACAGCGAGCCATGACACATTTTGAACTGAACAGCCAGGAGTAAGGTATTTGTTTATAGTGGCAATGGAAAATTTCTATTTTTAGATATAGAGTGATTATACAATTTTTCCTCCTTTTGTAGTAAAGAACTGGTCTTGTGGAGTTGTGCTAAGGATTTTTACAGTCTCTTAAAATTTAATCGCCCTACGTAGTGTTTGAGCACGCGAACCTTGAATCTAAACGGCAAAAAGCCGAGTGTTATACCAGTATGAACGATACCCAGCTTGTTTCTTGATATGTAGAGGCAGTGATTGTGAGCGTAATGGTATTTGACTCACCGGGTGATAAGGAGACATTGTGCCGTCCAAGAGACCGAAGTCGTGTACAGTTATCGCTAACATAGGAAATGTGGTCAGATATGCATGGCGGGCGAAACGCTTTCGTGACAGTTGTATGCCCTGACAAGTTTTCGTACAAGCCCAGACATGGGCCTCACAGCTTGTAATGTCACACAATTAAGTATTGTTGCTACCAAATAAATTTAACGGAAACAACTTTATTAACAATTGATAATGTGCCCAAGTTCTCCAGCGTACATCCTTGTGTAATGAACAATTGTATTTTATTAAGAGCCTCTACAATTAATTTAAATTAATTGATAAAATCTGTCACAACGATGTCACATTCTTTCTAATTATCGCGTTTTACCCCGGCCGTCGTGAAGTTCCGGCCTTATTTCGTTGACAGTTCAGCTTGTATGACGTCACACGAGATGTGCTTCTGGTAAACATAGAAGCATGGGAGTTTGTATTATGATAATGTGATTGTGATTTAAAAGCAAGCATTAAGCGGTTTCACAGTATTTTAAAATGACTATTAAACTTTTACTACGTCACACTACTTTTGACCAATAAAACGGTACGAAAGGACGTCTTTCAACCAATCATGGCTGCTTATCGCACAATTTTATCGCGTCCCTCGCATTTGTTTAATTTTATTGCGTCCCTAGCATTTGTTTATTTTTATCACTACCCTAGCATTTGTTTCTTTGTTTGCCAACATTTCAAACTGCGCTGGTCTGGACGTCAAAAAAAAAAAAAAAAAAAAAAAAAAACAGAAAATTACAAACCACTCCAGTCGATGCACAGCACTTTCAAATATGACTCGCATTGGCATTCAAGAACAAGAATTAATAAAAATCACTGATCATACCTATGCATCTTCTGAAATCCGATTTACAAATGAATGAAGAGCACCATTCGGAAATCCTGAATAAGTTGAATACACCATGTAGGCCTAAATCAACGAGTTCCACTTCTATTATGCACACGTCCAATATAACATCAATTGAACCACCAACCACATTCAAATTTGAAAATTGTACAGTCAATAATTATTCCTTTTAAAATTATTCATTCGGAAATTCTGAATAAGTTGAATACACCATGTACGCCTAAATCAACGAGTTCCACTTCTATTACGCACACGTCCAATATAACATCAATTGAACCACCAACCACATTCAAATTTGAAAATTGTACATTCAATAACTATTCCTTTTAAAATTATTCATGTTTATTTTTTATGTCATTGTCGTTAATTAAAACTTTTCTAACACTTGTGTATATTAGTTAGGTTATGTTATAGCTTCTGCTATGATATTATGGATAGTCACGTATCAGAGATTGTTTAATATTAAGATTTATTGAAAATCATCTGTCAAGTCACGTTGATTACTGGGATTCGGATAATTGAGGTGGAATGTTGCATTTTAATAAAAATAAAACTGAATCAACAAAGTCTTCTTGACTAGTAACATTGCCATCGTGTATAATAGATCGAGAACTTCTCGACGAGAAGGCATTGCTCACTACTGCCATCTAGCATGCATCTAGCGTAATATTTGTAATGTTGAGATGGTACAATAATACATTTGAAGACAGTTGTATTTTCGTAAGTCAATTAATATTTTATTGTATTGGAGTACTTCCTTACTTCTAATCTTTATATACTTTCTTCTAATCGTGTAATAGTCAATTAAATCCCACTCGAGTTTTGATTTTCTCTAGATAAATCAAAACCTCTAGTGAGATTACTGTTGAAAATAATTAATGTGAATCATTCATGAAACATTATATTTTTGTGTTGCAACGTTTGTACTGGAGTCGCATTGTTGTTTGAGACTAGGTGGTTTGTTGTTACGAACGCAGCAAACATTTTTAGGTTATGAGAACGATTTGAACTTTTATAACATTATCAGAGACCGGAAGTTTAGGCATTATGAATCATTAAAATAGGCAGGCAAAAAGACATCATAAATAGCTAAAATAGGCAGGCAAAAAGGCATCATAAATAGCTAAAATAAGGCAATAAAAGACAATTACAAAAACCTTGCACTAGACCCACAATCTTGCACTTTCCACAAAGGGATTTCGGCAGCAGGAAAAGCTTTACATAAGTCCAATGCAAATTGAGATTTTCGACTCGATGTTGCAATTACTGTTGGAAGCAAAGAAATCTTCTTCCCAGTAGCCTTGGAAAGTGCATTTTTGTGTTTGGTTGAACTGATATGTTAACGTCTCAATGAAAACTAAAAGAAAAATAACCGTTAAAAATAACGTTAGGCCCGCACTCATTGTTGCCTTGTCAAATAAACACAAGCGATAATTAAAACGCTTACTGTTATACATTTCTGCACGGCAGCACTCATTGTTGCAAAGAGAATATGAACTGACTGAAAGACAATAATATACATTCGGTGAAGTCACTTTCATTGTAGCGGTTATAGAAATAAATTAAAATCTACCTGTTGGCAATTTTTAATAATAAATTAATAAATAATAGATAAATAATCAAATAAAGGCAAAAAAGCATATATTTTGTAAATTAGGCACTTATATTAAAAAGGGCAGAAAAAGGCAACATAAAACTGTGACGTTTCAATCACAAAGGTATAATTCGTACAGATTTACTTTCAAAACTAGCCGTACCCGTGCGCTCCGCTGCACCTGTTAGAAATAAATATAAAGTAATTACATAATTAAAATAAGACATTTGATCCAGGGAACATTCGTGTTTGATAGAAGGATAAATCGTTTAATATGTTACTTAATTTAAATTGTATTTAAATAATTAAAATGCGATCATTTTGGTCCAGAGAGCACTCAGAAGTTACTGTAATAACATTATAGCATTATGTCCATCTAGAGAAACTACACTTTCCAATGGTGAAATAATAATTAATTATACAAATCGGTTAATTTAGCTTTCGATATTACTTAATACAAACACAGAAACATTCTCTGTAGGCCATGTTTCATAGATTTCGATTGTTGTTGTCCAAGGCCCCTTATAGACGTAGTCATTTGTTTTCATTTCATTACACCGCCTTAGATGGCATTGTATTTTAATTTTAAAACTCATTTATCTCATTAAATATAAGTCCTATCAAACTTTTTCAAAGAATAAAACTTATCGGAAACCATTTTTAAATAAATGTTTGTTATGTAACATATTTCACAAAAATCAATAATAAGCGAGATATTTCGATTTATTTAATTCAGGCTCCCTTATAACTCCCCTTTTAAATAATGTACTTTGAATGTCATATAGCCTAAAATCTAAGTTACAGCGAACGTAATTTATATTCCAGTTTTCATATAAATCGGTTCAGCCATTATCGCGTGAAAAGGTAACAAATAACCAGACAGACAGACAGACAGACAGACATACATACATACAAACAAAAATTTCAAAAAAGCGATTTTCGGTTTCAGGGTGGTTAATTATATATGTTAAGACCAATTATTTTTGGAAAATCGAAAATTACCAGAAAAATTTCGGCTACAGATTTATTATTAGTATAGATTAAGATAGATTTAACACTTTTAAAAAGACATTGTGCCAAAGTTCCGGTCACTGAACATTATACATTCAGTTACCATAAATTATTTTTATTAGTGATACAGGTAGTGATACAGTGTTAGTTGGGAGGTCGGAGGGAAAAAGACCTTTGGGGAGGCCGAGACGTAGATGGGAAGATAATATTAAAATGGATTTGAGGGAGGTGGGATATGATGGTAGAGACTGGATTAATCTTGCTCAGGATAGGGACCAATGGTGGGCTTATGTGAGGGCGGCAATGAACTTCCGGGTTCCTTAAAAGCTAGTAAGTAAGTAAGTGATACAGGTAGGCTTGCCAACTTTCTTAAGTAAACATTAGGGACACAATCGTTATTGACAATTTTATTGCACTAATTATTTCCACCTATCAATAGAACCGCCTCGATTCATATGTAAAAAAATAACAAAAAAATTACCAAAACCATCACAAAACAAGTTGAAAAACAAAATAAATTCCTTGTAAAAGAAATGTTAACTCGTTGGAAACTACTAACCTGTCGGCCTGGGTAGCGTAGTCGGTATAGCGCTGACCGTCTGTGCTCGAGGTTGCGGATTCGATCCCGACCCAGGTCGATGGCGTTTAGGCGTGTTTAAATGCGACAGGCTCATGTCAGTAGACATGCGGGACATAATTCCGGCACACCGGCGACGCTGATATAACCTCTGCAGTTGCGAACGTCGTTAAATAAATCATAATTTAATTTTTTTAACTAACGTAACTTAACACAACCTGAACTAACCCGAACTAATTTAACCTTGTACACAAAAGATTTCAGCCACACTTCTCGAAAAACACTGAGACGTTTACATGATTTATCACCAGGGCTATCAGATCTTATCACACTTGAGGGGCTACGAAGTCTTTGTTCCTGTCCTCGTTGATATCTACAGAGTGAATCAAGTCTGGAACCATATAAATAACTGATTTTCGATTACTATAGGTGTTACCAGTATTTTTAAGACCAAATGCTCTACCAGTGACACATTCCATTCTAGCCCTCAGCTATCTCAAAAGCCGCCATTTTGAATGCAACTTTGAAATTTTAAATCGAAAGGGAGTCATGTAGGTACTCAAGATGATGTGAAATTTTCTGAGAAAAACAATGGTGCAATCCGTTTTGAGATATCTCTAATCGTTTGCAAGTCATAATGACACAAACATTATTTACTGCATCTACAGATATTTTGTGCGAGATCGTGCGTATTTGCTTGTTTTCCGCACAGAACCAATACGCGGTAAGTGTGAAATACTACATTTAGTATTCTCAACGTAACACATATAACAATTTCCCTCTTCTTACCGCTTAAGCGCGACATTCATTTTACTGCTTTAAGCTTTTAACATATTATTTTTAGAGACGTTTAACATAGTAATAATTATAAATTGGAAACTTACCACTGCAATTTTACCTAAATTGCAATGTTAATTATTGTTTTTAAATATTTGCAAAAATTAAGTAAAGTCTACTACTCCACGAAACTTATTGCATTCCTGATACAAGTAACATTAAGGAAGCCGTAAAAAAATCAACAAGATTCCAGATGCCGATGTTATTACTGCAATATGTTATATAAATAATATTGTTAAAATATTAAAATGAAAAATAAATCATTACATAACCTTACCGTTTGTTTTAAGTTCGCATTTATAGACTGGGGGGGGGGGAAGACAGACGTATATCACGGCCTGCTGGAGTATAGTAAACACAGAAAACATTTTATAGCAACAATGTTGAAGAAAGATATTTTGGTTTTCCGAAGTTGCTGTCATTAAACAGAAACCAACATGGAGATTTCATTGCAACTAATTAGAAATTCGTCTTTCAAGTATGTAATAAACGATCTTCGCACAAAATAATGTACGATACACGAGCGGTATGTTTGTTTTCATGTTCTCGGAAATTAAAAAAGCTCAACTACGTTTCGCTTTTTCAATCTTTTCCTCGAACATGAAAACGTCAACATACCGCTCTTGTGACGTATATTACTATTGTAACATGGTACAGTACTAAGGAGGCTTTGGAGAAGGTATTTTTATGCAATTCTGGTAATTAACTTTTCCTGCTATACTGTTTGGTTGACCTGTGACAGTTCCAATGCATTGCTGTGATTATCTGAATCTTTCCTGTAATAAATTTCTTGATTTTCGTGATGGCATTATCGAAAGGGGAAAGAATTGATATCATTCTTCATTCTGGTAGGTTAAGCCACAGAAATGTTGCAGCAGACTGGACGAACAGTTCCCTGGACATTGGATTGGTCGACGTGAACCAGTAGAATGGCCGGCCAGGTCTCCAGTTTTAACATCCCTTGATTTTTTTTTTCTTTTGGGGTTACATAGAGAGCTTGATATATGAAGAGAAAATTGAGAATATGTAATACGTATTCCTGTAGTTACGCAAGTATTTTCTATGAAATTTGTCACTTAGGCCCATTTTAAAACAATATATCACGACTTTAAAGTGTTTTTTCCAAATTATGTTTGTTTTCTGAGCAGTTAATGAAGATTATTTTAGTATCACGGAATTAGGAAACCACTATCACGGAATTTGGATCCCTGTCACAGATTTAGGAGCCATTGTATAACAGATGATAACTTGTGAAACTGTTGACACTGAATGTTGTAAAAACTGTAGCTAAAGGTCCAAATAACGTCATTTAGGTGTTATTTGAAAATTTTTAGTACAATTTTGGCATAAATATAGACTTTATTAAATATTCACGAAATTAGACAACCTTGCCCTACAGAGGAGATAGTGTTTTCTACAATTAACTGATTTCCCAAGTAGAATCCCTGTAATTTAAATTGTTTCACATCGTACCGTTTCAAATCAATTTGAATACGCTCTGTATTGAAGGGGGAAAGAACCTGGCCACCCTACGCCATTATCCCCTGGCTCAGTTTCCTCATGAGTGATGCTTTATTGATGTCACTTATGAGGTTCCAACCAGCATACCGTATTGAATACGATTTCCACATTCCCAATTTTCATGCAATTTTCGATAGCCTACGTATTGAAAACGATTGGAATACGGAAGCTGAAATTTCGAAAGTAGTTTTGTTGGCTAACATGACATCGACATGTTAGCGTGTTGGTCATCCTGTTGGCCTTGGCTATAAATAACGTTGGCGCATGAAAACTTTATATTCTCGTAGAATAGTAATAATGACTTTTAGAAAAACACAAAATAGCTATTATGTGTTGCAACACGACTTTCCAACATACAATATTGCGCTCGCTCTTGATAAAACAGATGACAGATCAAACAAATAACGATCTGAATACTCCATGAAAACGCAGTAACTGATAAGATAAGATGAATTTCTGCGAAACGATTATGAAATGTAGAAAGTATATTCTGCCATATTAATTACACAGATTCTTCTCCTCGTTTCCATAGCAGCACAATACAGACAAATGAGTGAGAATTCTTCCTTCGCCCATTACAAAGACGGAGCCTGCGTTACCAACCATGAACTGATTTGCAAAGAGGACCAAATTTGTGGATATTGATCTAAGGCAGGGGTGAACAAAACTGTACCTGCTACCTACATCTACACATCTTCAGTCTATTAAGAGATAAAGATGTTCGGTTATATGTCACTGATGAGCATGGGAGACAGGAAGGTAGTTTCTACAACTCTTTAATCTCGGCACTACAAGAAGGCAATGTAAACTACCAGAAAAAAGTAATGGGCCGCTTGAATATTCCAAGTCTCAGATACAAGACACTGCGCATGCTTACAGACCTAAAGCACAGATACACAAGCTATAGCTAACGGAGTTATTGAAACTCATATTTTGAGTGTCGTAACCCGTTCTCAAACGCATTGAAGAGATACGAAGAAAATATATCGTTAATTTTAGGGGGTTGTTCTTTGAGATATTTTAAACAAAAACGTTTAATATCATTTTGCTCGTTTTTCTTCCTTTTCGAGATAAAAACTGTTTTATGTTAAACATTTCATAGCGTGTTTTGGGAACACTATTGAATTAATTCCCAATATGCTCAGTGAATTTAAGAGAGCAGTGTATTATGATAATAAATTATTGAAAGAATTTTAGTTTCGTCCTTCAAATGTGCAGAAATATGACCCCCGAAAAAAAAACGTAACATTTTAAAATCCCTTCTCCGAACGAAAAGTTACATTTGTTCAGATCAAATTTCTCCACATTTAAAAGACAAAACTAAGATGCTTTTAATCATTTATTATCATAATACACTGCTCTCTTAAATTGACTGAGCATATTGGGAATTGACTCAATAGCTTTCCCAAAACGCGCTATCAAATGTTTTAGCCTACATAAAATCATTTTTTTCTCGAAAAGGAAGCAAAAGGAGCAACATTGTATGAAACTTTTTTGTTTAAAATACTTCAAGGAATAACCCTTTGCTCTGTATAAATCCTACAGTAAATTCGAAGTGTGGACCTTGACATGCCGCGCAGAAGTGAAGCTTTCTGTCTCGTCACAGTAGCTCATGTGGGTCAAACATCCGGGTGTCATGCGGAGGAGAGCGGGTTCGAGCCTCACCCCAGTATTTTTTTTTTTATTTAGTGAATAATGTTAAAATGGAGTATTACAAAGTCTTGGGGCCGATGTTTCAATTTGTTTAACAAGAGGTTGAATAATAATTATTGCCCAACTCCTATGGATTATTATTAAGCTGTTCCCACGAGAAAAAAAAAAACTATTAATTGGAAGATGGGCGGCCGGGTAGCTCAGTTGGTAGAGCAGCTGGCTACGGACTGGAAGGTCTGGGGTTCGATCCCAGGTGGTGACAGGATTTTTTCTCGTTACCAAACTTTCAGAACGGCCTCGAGGTTCACTCAGCCTCCTATAAAATTGAGTACCGGGTCTTTCCCGGGGGTAAAAGGCGGTCAGAGCGTGGTGCCGACCACACCACCTCATTCTAGTGCCGAGGTCATGGAAAGCATGGGGCTCTACCTCCATGCCCCCCAAGTGCCTTCATGGCATGTTACGGGGATACCTTTACCTTTTACCTTTATTAATTGGAAGATAGTTTGTCTTCCTCAAACAAAATGAAGATACACAAACACAATACAGACAAAATGTTCTCTGAAACTTAATTTTAACGTTATTTCGATCGCAAACTAATCTGACCAGCTTAAGTTAGTTTATGTCTACTCGTACACTGGGTTGTAAAAGAAATGCCGAGTCGAAGTCGCTATCGATTTGAAATATTATCGTGTTACGAGGACTTCGCTTAGAAAACAATAGAAATAGAGATACGCAGAAGGCATTGCATATAAACTCTATTATTGCTCTGTTACCATTACATCTTTCAGCTTGTTCGTGTACGTCTTCAATAAACTATATACTGGCCTGAATTTTCTGAAGAGTTTTTATTCCATACAAAGGAGAAATGTATAGTTAAATGTTTCAATTATATTCAATTTTCAGTTCTATATCTGCATCTATAATAAAATTATGTATTTATATTTATAATAAAACTGATACATTTTTTGTTAATACAATATGAAACGTAACTGGCCGTATACAGGGTGTTTAAAAAATAGGGGGCATAATTTCAGGTATGTATTTCCCACATGTAGACAATCAAAATAGTTCATTACAACATGTGTCCGAAAATGCTTCATTTCCGAGTTATGGCCTTCACAACATTGAAATTCACCGGAATGTTTTTCTTTCCGCAGGTCGTTGTCATTACAGAAGATGTTCAAAATGTCCACCTCCTGCTTGAATACAGACCTCACATCGATGTCTCATTGACCTGCGAACACGATCCCAAACTCCAGGAGTATTGCGTATGTCCTCAGAACATGCCACAATTCGATTCCGAAGGGATTCCAAATCAGGCACCGGAGACGAATAAACCAATGATTTTAAATGGCCCCACAAGTAGAAATCGAGAGGGTTCAGATCAGGTGAGCGTGGAGGCCAAGCAATTGGGCCACCTCTACCTATCCATCGATCAGGAAACCTTCGATCCAAGTACCGGCGAGCCGTACGACTGACGTGTGCAGGAGCGCCCTCATGCAAGAAGTCAATGTTTTGACGATTGATCAGTGGAGTGTCTTCTAAAACATGAGGTATGGTGTTTTCCAGGAAGTTTGTGTACGCCTGCCCCGTAAGTCTGTTTAAAAGTACATGGGGTCCAACTAATCGATCACCAATGATATCGGCCCACATGTTGAGGGAGAACCGCACCTGGTGATGAGATATAACAGTTGCATGTGGGTTTTCATACGCCCATATATGCTGATTGTGGAAATTTGTTATGCCATCTCGTGTGAACTGTGCTTCATCTGTAAATAATACTAAGGCAGGAAAGTTCGGATTTACACCACACTGCTGCAAGAACCACTGACAGAACCTAACTCGTTCGTGCAGGGTAATCTGCTGGTGACAGGGCCTGTACACGTTGCAAATGATAAGGATACAATTGATACTCTTTCAACAGTCTCCAGACAGTCGTATGAGGAACATTGACTTGCAACGCTACCCTTCGTGTGCTGAGAGGAGTCATGTTCACAGCCTCCAGAATCTCCTCCTGTACTTCTGGAGTTGTAGATCTTGGTCGTCCCCTTCTCAAACCAGGAGAGTTAAATTTTCCATACTCGCACAGACGGTAATGGAGACGTACAAATGTCTTTCGATCTGGTCATTGTCGCTGTGGGTACCTCTCCTGGTACAAACGACGAGCCAGCGCAGCATTGCCGTCCGCCTTACCGTACATGAAGTGTATCTCTGCCAGCATACATGTCGCACAGTCTAACGCCTACACAACACTGAATGTAACCTTCGCCTCGGAATGAACTGTCAGAGTGCCCTCGTAATGTCTCCTTTGACGGCAACGACCTGCGGAAAGAAAAACGTTCCGGTGAATTTCAATGTTGTGAAGGCCATAACTCGGAAATGAAGCATTTCCGGACACATGTTGTAATGAACTATTTTGATTGTCTACATGTGGGGAATACATACCTGAAATTATGCCCCGTATTTTTGAAACACCCTGTATATCGATTGTAACAATGACAGCATCCATGCATAATAAGGAAGGCTGTGGAATACCATATAAACTGCAGTTTCACTATTTTCGTGTAGTATTCTTATTAATGTTGTAAAATAAAAGTATATGAACAATTTAAAATCAATTCACATTAAATAATAACGTGAATATATTATGTGCTTAAAAAACAAATTTCAGAAAAAATAGCTTTCCATCTCGCCTTGTTTGCTTAAGTCCTCGGAAAACGATATAATTTCGTAAAGGCATTTCTTTTGCAGTCACATGGACTTGTCTAATAATGCCTCCATTTTTCGTCTCTTTGATTTCTTGCGCTCTTCTCAGTTTCCTAGGAAGTTCCTCTGCTGTTACTCAGAACAATATATTGGTGTTCGACAAGGTCTATTTGTATTTAACACATTAAAAAAAAACAGTATAATAATAAATTACTGTTAACTGAAACTTTCCTAAGAGTTCGATTACTTTCAGTCCATTTTTTAAACATTATAAACTGTCGTTAATATTCCTTATAATGACATATCAGTGCCACCGGTGTAGCTCACAAGCAAACGTTCTGATGGGGGCAGATAAAAAAGGTTAAATTTTTTTCTTCCACCGTATTAATAATGTCAAACGAAGTGCTTATACAAAATTTTGGCCACTTGACCGCAATTACGAGGCCGTCCAGAAAGTGATTTTCCCTCGGGCCGTTTATATAAAAAAGCACAATTGCATAGAAATATTTATTGAAACAGATAAAGCAATTGTTGCGCTATTTGTCAACATATCCCCCACTGGAACTGAGACATTTGTCATACCACGGGATCAATTTTTGTGTCGTAGAAGTCAGCCGCCTCAGATCGGAACCAGCGTTTGACTGCGTCTGCACCTCTCTCTGTCGATTCCATGATACGAGAAATGTCTCAATTCCGATGGAAAATATTTGAAAAATAGCTCAACAATTGTTGTGTCCGTTCCAATAAATTTGTCCAATGAAATTGTGTTTTTTTTTTCTGTTAATAGCCCCTGGCGAACTTATTTTTCACGGCCTTCGTAATTGCGGTCGAGTGGCCAAAATTTGTATAAGCACTTCTTTTGACACTATTAACATGGTGGAAGAAAAAAATTAACTTTTTTTATTTGCCCCCATCAGAACGTTTGCTTGTCAGTCGGCTTATGCGCTTGCCTGCCGATCCGGAGTTACACAGGCTGCAAATTCTGCAATTCCATGTTCATAACAAATTATGAACATATTGTTGTTAATATTCATAATAAATAAAATCAATTCCATTTTTATTTTATTTAATGTGTGGTTCACATTACGCAACCAATTAGGTAAAAGCAGTATCATTACCTAACTAGTTGCGTAATAGAAATATCATTACCTAAATAGTTGCGTAATGAATGTGTTTACAACATTTTTATGAGTGATGTAAAGTCCACATTACATAAAGTGGATAAAACAATATACGCGATGCCATATCTTCAAAAGTCTAGTCTTCGCCATAATGGGGCAAAGGCAAAAGAAATCGAAGTACTCGAAGAAAACTGCCACATCACCTGTCCTTAAAAAATCTGACGGGTGAGAAGTCGGAGGTTTTGCTACAGATACAGAATTATTACGGAAGTGACAAAAAGTCTCACTCTCGTCTGGTATAGAGTGCAGCCAGTTAAGTCCGCGATCAAGCTGTCAAACCCCTGCTAACTGCACGGCAGAGCGATTAAAGACGGAAATGCTGACGGGGCCGATCGCAGAAGAAGTGAAAGAGGGGCGAGAAGACAAGGGAAAGGGTGCGAAAGAAATAGAGATTAGGTGGGAGATGAAGGCAACAGACTCAATACGACGCAGGCGGATATGATTTCAGAGTTGAACACAACTTAAACTACCTACACCGTGTCCCAGAAGTCATGGTGGGGTTTCAGAGGATTATATTTATGTGATTTTAATGAATAAAGGTAGAAATGTAATATTGGTGCCAGATGAAAATAAAACTCTCACAGTTTTTCGTCTGTAAGTTTGAGGCACTGAAAGAAACAAAAGACGGTAGCCTAATAATCGAATAAATGCAATAAGTGTCATTGTTACAATTTAATTATACAAGATGGATGTTCAAAGAAAGTGTAATGTATTTTGTGGCTGGCAAAATTTGTTGTTGTTTTCTAATGCCAGGCATTTGACAATAAAGTCATATGACCTCTTGCACTCCAATATTTTTCAAAGATATTGTCATGGTTAGCCACTGAAGCACAGATTTTAAGGTGTTCCGAATCCATTTCTTGCTTTGAGTTGCACAATGGGCAGTTAGGGGACTGATATATTCCAATTCTATGCAGGTGTCTGGCCAAACAATCATGGCCTGTTGCCAATCTAAATGCAGCTACAGACGATTTGCGTGGTAAATCGCGAATCAACTGTGGATTATGATGCAGAGAGTTCCATTTTTTCCCTTGAGATTGTGTTATCAAATTTTTTTGTTGAAATCTAAGTATGTAGATTTAATAAATCTTTTCACAGAGTAATACGTAGATTTAGTAACAGGTCTGTAAGTAGAAGTGCTGCCCTTCTTTGCTAAATCATCCGCATTCTCGTTTCCTAGGATTCCACAATGGGATGGTATCCATTGGAATACTATTCTTTTATTGAATGATATTGAGAGAGCATTTTAGTTATTTCTGCTGTTTGAGATGAAGGTGTGTGTTTAGAGACTAATCAAACGAGAATAACATTCGTCGTTGGGATAGGCAGTTAAAAGAGACTGGAAGCCTATTGGAGAAAAAGTGCACTGGAAGACCATCGACAAATGACGAAACGTAGACGCCATCCGAAGAGCATTTGTTCTGAGTCCAAAGAAATCAGTTCATAAAATAATGTGGCCGATAATTAGGACTTCCGAAAACAGTTCACTGAAGTATGTAAACATTATCTTCTCCTACATAATTTCCACATTATTCTTGGAACACCAATCTTCAAATTTTTTATATTCCACTTCATATCTTACGCGCGATTCAGATGGTACGAAAGATTTAATAATTTGCAGCATTTTGAATATCTGAATCCTCGTGTGAACTCACTTTAACAATGTTTGTTTATTTCTCCTAGTACTGCTGTTCTACTGTTATAAACAAAAACCTGTCGTGCTCAAAACTAATAAAACAAACATAAACGAATCGCCTCTCGCAGGAAGAAACTGTCATATTCGTCCGTTTTCACTAAAATGGATAGGGACTTTATAATCAACCTGTATTTGAAGACTGTTTTCTTTCAAAACAACGCCAATCCTTGTCTAAAAGTTACTGTTATTGTGCACGTCACTTGTAAACTCACTCAGTCCGTAGACCGGTGCATAAAAAAACTAGTCCAGCCTTTTCATAAAAAATGGACTGAACGTGTTTTGGGATCACATCTTTGAATTATATTTATATAATAAAAATACGATCACTTTGATCCAGGGAGCATACATTTTGGTGCAAGATAATTCCTTTAACATGTTTCTTAATTGCTATTGCAACCAAATAAAATACGATCATTTGGTCCAGAGAGCATCCTAATTTATTTAACAGGTTTCTAAATTAGTCTTCAATACATTCTTCAATAAATCACTCCAAACCAATATCACTATAGCCTGGACTGTGTACGAATACTGTATATTTTTTTTGTGTTGGCCTCATTGTGCTTCATTGTTTATGTAAATAAAAACAAATTAAAATTAACATGATCCCTAAACATTACTTTAGTTCACACCTGTGGAGTAATGGTCAGCGCGTCTGGCCGCGAAACCAGGTGGCCCGGGTTCGAATCCCGGTCGGGGAAAGTTACCTCGTTGAGGCTTTTTTTCCCGGGGTTTTCCCTCAACCCAATATGAGCAAATGCTGGGTAACTTTCGGTGCTGGACCCTGGACTCATTTCACCGGAATTATTACCTTCATTTCATTCAGACACTAAATAACCTAGATGTTGATACAGCGACGTAAAATAACCCAATAAAATAAAAAATAAAAACTTTAAGAAATTAATGAAACAAATATGTTAGTATGTAATAAAAAATTTGTACCTTACGGAATAATTAATATTTAATATGTAACAAGTATATTTTTGTAAAGTTATTCCATCTCACACTTTCATTTGATCATGAAAATAGCACAACACAAACCAGACATCAGTCCCATTTGTGGTGTGGGAGGATATCGAAGTTTCAATGGAAGTAACATTCTTACCTGTCCAAAAGTCTCGATTTCAACAGCAATATTGCAATGATGTTACTGCAGATAAGTAGCATGATGCTGGCATTCACCGTATCTGTAAAGTATTAAAACTTGTGCTCAAAATCCACGTAAAACCCAAATTTAAATAGCTTTAATTTAGAGCTAATGCTTTTATCAATAGTCGGTGAACACAAAAGAACTTTACACTTTTAAATTCATGCAGATATTTAAAATCTGCACGAATTTAAAACTGAAACCTCGACTAGTCAATACACTATCTCTCACAAAACACCAATAATACAATATTGGTAGGCTATCTTTGAAGGTTCGCCAAACTTGAACCGAACATATTGCCTATAATGCACGATGTTAATAGGCCTATACACCTACATGACTTATTCATATTTTGATTTTTAGAAAGATAGTAAACTGTACAGAACATTGGATGTTGCATGTTTTAGCACATTTTCTTGTCCTATTATGCATATTTCAGACCCTATCTGTGCATATAATTTCCTTTTCCTTTATTAACCGCACAATAGTAGACTGAAACAGCTTACCTGCGGCAATCTTTCAGGGTGGTCCTCTTAAAATCAATACTTTTAAGGAAAAGTTGAGAAGATTAGACTGAAAATGTAATTGGAGGTGCAGTGTAATTATTTAAGTTGTGTCATGTAAATAATTGAGTTGATATAATATAATTAAGTTCATATGTAATTAATTAAGATATCTAATTTAGTTGATATGTAAATAAATTAGGGTGATATGTAATTAAGATGATATATAATTAAGTTGGTATGTAATTAATTAATGTGACATGTAATTATTTAAATTGGTAATAGTTGGGTGAAAAAGAAGTACTTATAAGTTAGATTTACTTTTGCTTATCGCAGGCGTTATTATAGAATAGTTTTTATTTATAGTCCTAGGTTTATTGCATCTAATATTTATAGATTTACGTTTATTTTATTTTATTTCAGTTACGTTTATTTTATTTTATTTCTATAATTGTAATTTATTGTATATTATACAGGGACATCATTTTATTTTTACTTCAATTTTTATTGTACCTGAGTTTTTGAATGTACTTCACTCCCACCCCTTCTATTAAGGAAGTTCCAACTCCACACAGAACCAAGACCGCAGATAGTAAGCAGTACTGAGTTACTGAATATAGTACGTTCCAGAAATATGTTCGCGTTTTCCAGTGACGAAAGAGCTTTCAATATTGAATCATATTTTCGCACAGGTACTGTCCGTTTGCCTACGTCGCATCCCGATTTCCCCCACCTGCTTCTGCTCGCCCCTCTGTAATAGCTGGGCTGTCTTAGCTCTTTTCTGAAAATATTAATTTCTCTTAGGAATTGGAAGTTTACGTAATATTATACAGCTGTTTAATTTAACTTAAATAAAAGGGCCTCGTTAAGTAATTAACTGTCACGTGATTCCTCCCTTTCTACAATCCTGCGGCATAACCACTTGGACGGACAGTAGATAGCATGTCTGAGTAATTTTATATTTTCGGGTCGGGCAGAAGTGAAGATTGAATTTACAGTACGTAGAGTAGGTACAGAATTATTTCAACATGAGTTACTAGTACGAAGGACGAAACTGGCAATTGGAATTAGATGCAATAGTCTATAGTGCGATAATATGCACAAAAAAACTGAAGCCTGTATCGAAATGAACGGTTACCATTTTCAAAATTGTGTTTAAATATTCATATTATGATTATTTTTCAATGTAACTTGTTTCTCTATATTGTACACTAATGTGCTGTAGACAGTATACACTGCATAATGAATACGTTCGCATGGATAACTCACTTCGTGAGTAAAAACACTTATTCTTAATACAGTACTGTACTTTGATTAAAGAAAAACCTAATGAAAATTATCAAACTCAAAATCGCGATATTTCCTAGTTTACGTAAATGGATGAACTACTTTTCTTCCCTCCTATACCTAGTAGAGTGATTTGTATTTTACGCCAGTATCATCGAACTCCAGTCTTGGAGGGGGGAGCAAGCGGTGTTTCCAGTTCTCTAAAGGTATAGACAGGTTAATATTAAAAATGTTATTAAAAATAAAATGATGTCCCTGTATATCACTGCCACCGGGTGTATACCCAATTGTAGTGTTAATAAATGCATACATACATATATATAAAACCTGGTGCTAGCTATGATGAACCCTGTACAAAGAACCAGACTTGTAGGAAATGTGGGATGTCTGTGAATTGTGTACAACCCTTTGGGAGTTATTCTGTCAATTGGACGGATCAGAAGTCAATAACTGTAAGTCATCACATGGAGGAAAAGAGAAAATGAGGGTTTTATTCAGGGTTTAAGCTATAAAATAAATAAGGCACAATGTTTTCAGAAAAAAAAAAGTTATGTAATTTGTTTCTTGGAGTTTTATTACTTTCAATCCATCTTATCACACTCTAGATATACTTATGTAAGTAAATCATTATACGTAGGTAAGTTTAGAATGAATTACTACTGAATTTACATCACATTAAGGGGTAAGGTACAGCTTACAGCAGTAAAATTTTTGGAAATATTGAACTTTTTTTTCTCCATTACTATATCTTGTACAATAATGAAAATTGGTATGTGTAAAACACTGTCCTTCTGCTATATGAAAAAAATATTTTTACGGTTTAAATTTTTTTTTTTTTTGCGAACGAAAAATAATATTTATTACATTACTCTATATGCTTCTGCACTCAAAAGTCAGAGTTATTACATTCACTGCTCAGACATTATCAGTAAACAATGAAGCTAATGAATTTTTCGTACTGAATACGTCGCTATTGTACAAAACGTTTTTCGTATACTGTGGGAAATATATTACAATTTCTTACGCTTGTGGAATGTTGCCTTCTTGGGTCTATGATCTTCCATGGAGCAGATTCCCCGTTTCTCCAGATATTCCTCTATCTTCGGGTTATCCGTGCTCTCAACTGCCACAGAACGCCAGAGTTTCTGGAACTCATCGTCCACAGGCAGAGCTGCTGTCTTGTTTGTGAAGAACACAATCTTCTTCTTGTCAATTGGTCGCGAGATGTATAATGATCTCATTCTGCAAAGCCTTGAGGGTTTTATTACAATGGGGCAAAGATTCCTGAACGTCTTCCAACAGAATTCCTTCAAGACTCTTCAAGTCTTGTCGCGTCAACAAACGCAGTTGATTCCGGTAGTAGGTATACATTATATTTTTTAATTCAAAATGGTGGCAGTTCACTGTGCAGTGATGAAGCGTTTCCCTCATAACTCATAAACTTGTTAACTTTTTCATGTTCTCTCTCTTTTATTTTATTGCTGAAACTCATGTTTACAATATCATGCTCTTTCAACTACATTCCTTAATAAACAATATTTTTTTTTTATTTTGTGTTAGATATTTGACCATTTTTTAAAATGAATTTATTTTTTATCAGACAATCTATCAAAGGTAGAGAAGTGACTTTGCATCATATTGTAGACATGACATGCATAAATACACACAAAAAATTTCATCACAGAATGTTGGATACTTTTTGAGTTATGGAGGAAACACTTCATCACTGCACAGTGAACTTCGAATTTTGAAAAAAAAAATAAATAATTTTTTTTAATCGTAAAAACATGTTTATCACATAGCACAAGGACAGTGTTTTACACATACTAATTTTCATTATTGTACAAGAAACAGTAATGGAGGAAAAAAAATTTTGAATATTTCCAAAATTTTACTCCTTTAAGCTGTACCAAACCCTTAAATCCAGCAACGTAAATTCCTACTCCATTTGAGAAGTGTAAAATTCTTTTGTGTTCACTCTATATTAAACTAGGTCATCTGTTTCTATGGATCTCAAGACTGGTGTTCCTAGTCATTCCACTAATGCCTCAGTTGTCCCTAGTCTGAACCGAGGACTGTGGTAAGGTTAGTCACAGATGTCCCCCTACATCTGGTACCACTACAGTAAACAAATATCAAACCCATTATGTAGCTCCTTTGTTTTTCCTCCAAAGGATTCACACTAATTAAATTACACTCTGTTTTCTGTAGCCTACAGCACCTTTTTGGCAAATTTGTTACTGCCTGATTCTCTTTAATTCTGAGCTGTCAGCTGTTGCATATTTTTATTTCCTGAGAAGTTGAATGCTTTCAGAAAAGCAACTACTATAATCAGAGCCTGATTTACAATTTCAGAGATCCGGGGTTTAATTTTGTGTATAAGGCCCCTTCTTTTCATATATGATATGATATTTATTATATTATAGATCACAGACAAAGTACATACAAGTAATCAATTGAACCCTTACATTACACACTTTATAATAATTTTTTACACAAAAATATAGTATTATTTCAATACAATTTCTACAATTTACATATTTAATAAACGAATTTTTTTTTTTTGTTTTATCTTGCACTTGCTTTTAGTTTTGTGCAAGTCTCAACTCATTCTAGTATGTATTTACAATCAGTATTTGTTCACCTTCCTATTTCTTTATTTATTTATATATTTATTTATTTTCTTTTTTTTTTTTTTCATTCAATTCTATTTCATTTATTCTTTCCATTCTAATTTTTTTAGTCAAAAAAGATATAAACCTAATTGGTTTTGCAATTTTGTGTTATTATTCATCAGTTTTTATAGCTATTTCTTTATTTATTTGTAGGAACTTTTCATTTATAAATTTCATCCGTATATCTTTTGTATTTTGACATTCAAGAACAATGTGAATGTCCTCCTCTCTCCGTCCACATAATGGGCAGGTGCCTTGAGGTATATTGCCTCTATTACTTCTTAATTTCCAAATCCCCAGTCTGAACCAGGCTAGTCCAAATCTTTCTTTCATATTCATATTTTCTATATATGTACTCCTTCCCCATATTTTTTATATTCATTAAAAAATATTAGAGATCGCATTTCATTGTTACTACTAAGATCATTTTGCCTATTATATTTTTACATCTTGATTTAATTAGATTTAGGCTTGCTGACATATTTCTTGTAGCTAAGCTATTCCATAACCACCCTAGCCCAATATTAAAGATTCTATTTTTAATATTCACGATTGCTTTATTTGTCGTATTAGCAATTTGATTTAATAAATATTGTTTCATAAACTTATTTTGGTCACTTTGGATTCTTTTAATTAAGTATTTTGTGTTTCTAACTAGGATTGTACTCATGATACTGTCCATTCCCATTTCTATTCTAGCTGCATTATTTGAAGAATCTTTTCATATATGATAACTAAGGCATATATTATTTTATTTAAATTCTGTCTTCTTTCATCATGTACTATTTATTTCACAGAGGTTTTTATTAATTCTCTATTTTCAGGAGAAGGATTAAAAATAAAGTGATCCCATAAGGTATCAGTGATTATGTGTGGCCACAAGACAGGGTCAGAGCTGATTGCATTGGTTGTAGTACCGGTACTGTCTCTAATTTCCTCTAATACAGTAATTCAGGGGTTAAAAAGCCATGTTCATTTTTCCTAAATTCTGGCTTAGACTTGTACCAAAAAAAAAAATACCTTGGCTCTCCACAATTTAGTAGCTGTGGCGGATTGTTGTCTCTATATGCCAAAGTCTTCATTAGTCTGTGTTAAACAATCTTAATTTTTTTAAACTTGAGGTCTCTGTAGGTAAAGGAGTTACTACTAGTAACATATGAACAGATATACTTGCTCAATGATCAGCGTCGACCAGCCTCATGGTCTAGTGGTCAGAGCTTCTGGCTATAGTTCATGACGTCCCATGTTCGATTCCCGGTTAGAGCATAGGAATTTTTCCTTAAAGGGGATTATTCATCCATTTCATAAGCCAATGATCTCTTGAATGATTGAAATTCATACCTAACTTATGATTTATCTATTACGAAATCATCGTATACTCCACGACATCCATAACCAACGAGCATTCATTCAAATATCTCAACAAATCTGATTATACGTAACAGCAATCTTCAACATAAAACAACATTAGTTCATTAGCGAACGTTTTTCAATGAAACACATACATAACACACAAACATCAGCTACGCAAACTATCTTATATCCTACGACAATCCTCAGCTAATGATTACTCTTAAAATATCTGTTTTATCAATCATCATTATAAATTTTAAAATTTTAACATTATTGACAAATTTTAATCATAATTGTATATTTTATTTGTAACATGAGCTATATGTATAAAATATCCGTCCAATTCAATTTCAAAATCCAAAGATTATATCAATAATTATCCTGTATTATGTCATATTTTACATAAAGCTCATGAATCTCATGTATTGCATACATACATTGTTCCTTATTCTTTGTTATTTGCATAATTTA
The DNA here is from genome assembly GCF_040183065.1 of Periplaneta americana. Classification (NCBI taxonomy): domain Eukaryota; kingdom Metazoa; phylum Arthropoda; class Insecta; order Blattodea; family Blattidae; genus Periplaneta; species Periplaneta americana. The sequence goes on from NC_091123.1 coordinate 5,858,131, forward strand.
CTAATATAGGTCCAGATTATATGTTTTTTGTTATATCTGAAGATGCCCCAAATGGCGAAAACATTCATATATTTATTAAATAGCAAATAAACATCTGCAAGTTGATATGTCTTAAGATTGAAAATTTATTATATACTTATTTAATAATTTAGATTAAGTTTATATTTAAGACCTCTCCTGGCACCACATTATCATAATCATCCTATCACATCATCGGGGTAATGTAACTCCGCCTTCCAGGCGCCCCAACCTCAGAAGTGGGTTACAACTAAGCCACGGCCAGGAGAGAAGATCAGAAATGTCGAAAAGACAACCTGGTGGCATTGGATAAAAAAAATGATCAGCGTTGTTTTTTCTATTGTTGAATTTCAATAGCTTTCCGTTTATTTCATTGGTTTCTAACTCAGATATTGTTTTGGGAATTCCATTCTTAAAACATCTAAAAACTACCGATAATGGTCCTATACTAACAGAAATTATACAAGATGCCAGGAACACAAGCACTAGATGCTTGGTTTAACATTCAATGCAATGAGAACTGACAATGTTGTTGACTTCGTGATTAATTACATAAATACGCCTACTGTTACAATGTGAATAAACTGTAGGCTACATGGCAGCTAACTTTTACAAGTTAACACAAACTCTTCAATAAATTTATGACTCGAAACTTAAAACAATAAAGTAAATTTTCATACGTTTTCTAAGATAATAATTCATTACGTAATTGCTTATTTCCTCAATCCTGATTTTCATTTGGCAGAGTTGTTGTCTTTTTCATTTCCATAATTATTTTTAAGAAAGTTTGTTCCTCAATTTTGAGGCCCTGAGCAGAGGCACCATTGGCTCCTGCCTAAATCAGGCTCTGACTATAATTGCTTCGGCTTGTCATTTTACTGTAAAGCATTAACTCGACAAGAAAGTAAATGACACCGACTGAGAAAGGACATCAATTACCAGTGTTACACATAACAATAGACAGGGCTGGGCAGTATTTGAAATACATTTGTATTTTGTAATTTGTAAAGATTTTCGAAAGTATTTTGTATTTAAATACATAAAATTGATGTATTTTGCATTTCAAACACTCAAAATACTTTTTTCTTCTTCTTGTTCTTCAAGTTTTGGATTTGGATTTGAAGAATGAACTTTTGTCTTATTTGCCTGCCCATTTCAGTTGTGCTAGCCATACACTTAGTTTTATTGCCACAACTGATTTCCTTAATGCCACAAAGAAATCTCCAACAGCATCAAGGATCCATCACCCAACACTTGCTAAGTGTTCAGCATTATGGAATGCGTCCAGGAGAGTCAAATACTCAGAAATTATATCAGATGTCTTGAAATATTCATTAAAGTTTCCTTGCCCAACTCGATGGAATTCTCATGACTCAATCTCTCAAATATTGCAATTCAAACATGATATAAACAGTATATGTGAAAAACTGGGATTGCCAACCTTCAAACATGTCGAGTTTCAGCACCTTGAAGAATATTGTGCAGTTCTGAAACCCATTGCTGTAGTCCTTGATTTAATGCAAAATGAGAAGACGTGGTATTATGGCCAACTTCTGTCCACATCAATTTCCCTCAAAAACAGATTACATATTCTGTTATATAGCAAGCTACGCCATCTATTTCAAGTAACTCCAATCCTAATAAGTTCACTTTCATCAAGATTTAAAGTGATGTTTGATCTGATCCTTGAAGAAAATTGAGCTATTTTGGCAGCTTGCTCCACCCATCATTGAAGATGAGATGGCTACCTGACATTTCCTCACTAAGTGATAAGAAGAGGACACAGAATATGTGTGTGAAATCAGCTGAGCAGTTGTCTGCTACATCTTTGGTCAGTTCAGACGATGAAAACAATTTTTATGTTTTCAACTCAAGTAAAACAGACTTTGAAAAGCAAAAAGAAAAGAACTTGTCTGCATTGGAGTATGAGCTCATACAATTCTTCAATGGCAAAGGGACAACCCTGTGCACTCTAGAGAATTACCCAACAGTGAAACAAGCTTTTATAACAAGTTTGTGTTCCTCGGCACCTGTAGAAAGACTGTTCTGTTTTGCAGGATTTATTCATTCACCAGCAAGGGGATCCTTATCTTATGAACATTTGAGGAACTGGTTGTTTTCAAAGAGAGCAGTAGTTATTCATATGTAGCATAATTTCATTGCTGACTGGGAAAAGGAAGAAGTTCAGTTACAGTGTTTACATAGAACTTCGAGGTAAAAAAATATTTTTAATGTTAATATAATATTTTAGATTTTCACTAATATTCTTATTTCTTTAGGCCTATATATTGTATCGAGTATTTGATATACAAAGGTATTTTGGTTAATTTTTTTAAAGTATTTTGTATTTGTATTTCAAATACAATTATTTGAAGTATTTTGTATTTGTATTTGAAATACTTGGATGTCAGTATTTTGCCCAGCCCTGACAATAGATAAAATAACGTGGACCTATTATTGTCAATAACTTAGCTATTGGCAACACGCAATTGCTGCATAAAATCACTGGACATCATCCTTCTTTTCATTACACAGAATTAAATGCTATAAACAAGCAAAGGTCTCGAAAAATAAAGCAAGAGACAATTTGCTAACAGATTAATTTATTTTTTCGTCCAGTATTTGGTTGATAAACGTAGCAATAAAACTGTTTCAGAATATTCTGTATAATAAGTTATAGGCCTAAGCGAGGGATGGCAATATAGGCTATAACTAATCGAAGGATATTAATATCAAAATTAGTAATATAATTTTTTTTTTGTTTTAGGATCAAATATGTTTACAATCACCATTCAAAATTATTTTTAAAGAAAGGATAAAATGATTCATATCTAATATGTTTAAACTAAGTTGTGTTAGTGCAGCTATACATCAACAAAGATATCATTTTACACTTCAAAGGATCGAACTTAAAATTTAGGATAGGAGTTTTGACACAAAGTAAAATAGAGATTATACAACAACACTAACATTCCGTATTGAGATAAATATTAATATATAGTCATCATAGGGAAAATACATTCCGTTGTATGTTTATTTATAAATTGAATGTAATAGGTACCGTACATAATTAAATTGATTTGCTTTAGGTTAGTTTTGTATGATGTTAAATTTTGAAATCTACCTTACTACTGCTTATAGTCATTCCCACTAATTGAAGTCCATTCATGAATATGTATCAGTGTGAAAATAAAACTACAATTCCGTTTACTTTCACGCACAGAACATTGACCCACCTACACCTAGAAACCAGTCTCGTCTCATGACGGGTAGAGGTTAGGCTTCAATTAAGTGACAAGCATAATAGATTCAGTTAATAAGAAACAGACCAGTAAAGATACTTTGGATTCTTATTCATAATTTTCTGCGACTATGCCTCATTTCTTGTTAAATTCACAATTAGAAGTAGTTTACATCCAGACGAAGATAACCCTCATATTCAGAACGTCACTTTTCTTCATAATATAAATATTGTCACGATTTTCTTACCTCATAGCACGACAATAAAGATACTGTAAGTCCTAATAATCGCACTTTCGCACTTTTACAACACTTTCTCAGTTATTAAATTAATTTAAATAAATTAAGTCGCTCTTAACTATTTCCCCGGATTGCGCTACGAGCCATATTACCAGGAATCGACACTCCAATGTCGTGTAGTTTTGGATAATTGCTATAGTGTCGCTAATGTCATTTGCGTATATTCTCTCCTGGTTTGGCGGTAAAATAAATGATTATGTCCTGACGTCAGCCTATTTATAAATATTATCTATATCTTCTGCATCATAGCAGATAAATTCTGAGGAATATTTTTATACTTATAAATAATAATAGCTATATCTTCTGAATCTTAGCAGACTAACTCTGAGGAATTTTTTCAATCAGAATTAGGCTTTATGCTATTCCATTCTGTCCTGGAACAAATTTATAAATAATAAATATTTCGGAATATGTATGATAAGACTTTGTGTTAAATTCTAACGTACCTTATTTACATGTTTCGACCTTTTATGGTCAGAACTGAGGATGACCCATTCTGAAGTGCTAGTGTTAAAAGTTGTGTAATCAAGATGTATAATAAATATTTATTTTGCATCACATCAAACTCTAAGGAGAAATGTTTCTTTTGTATAGTAGCAGTCTGCTCTAAGAAACGTTTTGCAAATGCTGCCACCTTCCTGTTTCTAATTTTCACCTATCTGGAGTATCTTCCTCATGAAGATCCGTAGCAGTCACGGCATGATGCCCTCAAACCAATCTCTTTGGTCTGTCCCATAAGCCCTCTGCCATTTGGAATCCACTGGAACATTGTGTTAGGCCATCATTGTTGTTCCATGCTTATTAGTTGTTCAAGTTTTAATATTATTTATTTTCCTTCCTAAAGAAGCTTTGTTAAGAATGATTATTGCCTTCACACAACTGTTGCTTTCAGTTAGGCTTGAATTTCAGAATTAAAAGCCAATACAGTAACCTTCTGACGAACAGAGAATTTGATATTTGGTGTCGTCATCCACAGAAAGGGAAAGGCGTAGTTTTATTTAAACAATATCCTAGTGCCAACAAATGGATTTGTAAACACGAAGGACTCTCCAACAGCGAATGGCGCGATGGCATTAAAATGGTTGGAAATGTTGCTGCAGTACGTGCTGTGCCGGGAAGATCTCAGGACAACCGTTGTAGGCATTGCCACAACGAGGTTGAAACTCTTGCACACGTCCTGGGATCCTGTCAGCATGGCGAAGGTCTGCGAAACGCTAGACACCACCAAGTACGATCAATTATAGCCACTGCCCTTAAAGATGCCGATTACAACACCTTTGAAGAAGTACATGGTCTCTCCATCACTGGCAGTACACGGCGCATAGATATAACAGCTTTCAAGAAATCTACAAGATCTGGATTCATAATTGATCCCACTGTGCGTTTCGAAACTGAGGAACAGCCAGCAGAAGTGGACAAGGGAAAAAAAGAATATCTACAATCCTACCATTCCCTATTACCTCCAACAGTACCAGCTAGAAGAGCTTGAAGTAATCGGACTTCTGGTTGGAGCAAGAGGTACCGCTACTCTCTTCATGAAAGATGTGTTTAAGAGGCTTGGAATACGTACATCTATTATTCCGATTGTAACTTTAGCTGCATTGAAAGGATCAATTGCTCTCCTGAAGCATCACCTATATTCGAAATGAAACCAAGTTCATTAGCATTCTTTACTTTTTTATGTAACACTTGCCTCTCTAAAACTACGTATATTTCCACCAATCACAAAATGTATTTGCAGCTATGTACTTGTAGGAGTTTCATTGTCAAAACAAAATTAATGGTTCACTGAACTTGTAAACATTTATATGGTGAAGTACTCTTTGTCCCTTGTGGCAGCTCACGAATGGTGAGATTTCTAAAAAAAAAAAAATTAGACCGGTACAAATTAATTATTTTACATTGAATAAATTCAGAGTTGTACTGCAATTAATTCTGCATTTTTGCTGTAGATGACATCCAAATGCAAACACTTTTACATTGCTTGCCCTGCTCCACAGTTTGCTCTTGTCATCTGGTGTTAAATTTTAGAACTCGAACATACATGAGTGAAATTCAATCTAACCATAATCGAAAAAAAAAATTCTATCCAACAATGTTTCATCCTAGAGATCTAGGATGCAAGACATAACAAAAAAGCGCGCGCGCACGGACACCCACCCATGCTTGGAAGAGCAGAATTCACAGAATAACAACTCGTGTAGTAAAATGAATAAGGATTTAATAAATTGACAGCATACAAATATGTCATCTGCTACAATACTGATGAAACCATTGTTAAGATATACACAGTGTAGAATTTCCATAAAATGCTTGGACATTTATATAAAAATTTAACAATATGGTAACATATTTGCCAATTCTCTATTCATCACATTCTACATTTATATGCCAACAGTCAGTTGGCAATCGTCTTTATGCAACTGTTCATAGAATTATCATCATCAGAAGAGAATAAATGTCATCACATACAGCACAACACACGTCTTTCTCTTTTACCTCAATAGAACAAAATAATGTTTCTAATACCCTTAGTATATGGCAGGAGGGTCTAAAGAAGAAAAAAAAAAGTACTTCTGGATAGAACTAAAAACTATTATTCCACTAACATATTCCTTTATTGCAGATCCTCAACTAATGAATCTCATATTTCAGTAATATGTATATCATCCCTTTTTTAATTGTCTTTTGCAGAACTTTCATCAGTATGTCTTGATTCAGAGGCATTGAAATCACATACCAGTGTCTATTAGCATACTGTGGGTCTATATACATTTTTCGTCCACTTATATATTTATTTACAGGTTATAGAAAAGCATGGAATCACTGTTACCAATTTTTTTAAAGTTTTTTTTTTTCTTTTTAAGTCAGAAGAGCATGGGTAAAGCTCATTGGCAGCATTAGCTGTACACTTTAATTGGTCAAAGCAGTTAGTAAAAGTGAATATTCAGTTTGCTGTTGTATTTCATTTTCACAGTATTAAGTTGAGCCTACATTAAAGCATTAGTGTGGAAAAATTATTTATGTGGAACATTATTTATGGTTGCTAAGTGAAAGCCAGATGTTCTCTTGTTTTACAAATTGTCAAAGCCTGCTCATTTCTAAACATGTCCCACTGATTAAGTTATTTCTTCATTGTTTTTATACATAGGTTTCTTATGGCAGTGTTAAATTCCTCTGTCCTATATCCAGTAAAATACACAATATTAAAAAATGGTTACAATGTCTGCACTGCATTTCAATTACACAAATATTTAAAGATGAAACTACTGAGTTTCAAAACAGTTGAGAAAATACATAGGCTGAAGGGAATGTGCAATGTAGCGTGAATAAATAAATTGAGCATTGAGAATATGGCACAGAATGTCTTACTGAATTTTATATACTATAATGATTTAGTATTTAGAATGTTAATAATTTATTCTGCAGGACGGTAATGGTTTCACATGTATAAGTAAATGGATGGCGAAAAACACAACCTTTCCTTTATTAATTTTTGGCAACCATTCTCTAGTAAACAAAACAGAATTTTGTAAAAAGTAACAGTAATATAAGTATAAAAACTACATGTTTATATTGGTAAACAAACCAACACTAAATGGTATTTTTATGTAAGTGAAAGATGGGAGTAGAAAAAGCTAAAATCATTAAAAAAACACTAAAAAAATAGTTTATATAATCTGTATTTACTACCAGATAAAATGAATAATCTCATAACTATTTTATTATTTAAAATGAACTCCTAATAAAAAAGTGAAATGCCGAATTTAGGCTACATTCTGAATTATTATAGTTTTATAAAATAAACAATTATTATACTGTAATAGTAATATTCGTTTCATGTTGAAATTTTCTAATAATATTAAACTTCTGTATTGAAAACCTATAATATCTCTTTTGTTTTACTAAAGTTCATGTAATAATTTCTACATAAATAAATTCTCTACAATACCAGAATTGTATTTTATAACAATTTATTTTAAATAATAGACACTGGTACCATATGACTGACAACTTTTTAAATAATAAAATAATACCAAGTCTGGAATGTTAATCTGACATTCTCATAATTTGCCTATTTTCAATAATAGGTAAAGTAAGTCAAAAAATGGTAGAGATATGTTGCTTCAGCAATACAATTTTTCACAGAAATTCGCAGCATACAGGCATCATATCTGCCTAATTAAAGTCCCAATGTCGATGCCAGGTTTAATCTATTTCATTCCTTAAAACTAAATAATCGAACTACATAATGTTCCTTTACAGTTTCTTTTTATATACATGCATACTCTTTCTCGAATTAGAGAAAACATTTGACTCTCAAAGATTATGTTGATACTATATTTTAAACCTAAGTCAATAAACGTATTTACAATACATGTTTGAAATTAGAATGAAATTTACGGTTCAAGACTGTTTCTTAGGGAAAGGAAGTGGGTGAGTTTCCTATTCTCTGTGACTGTGCTTCGTAGAAATGACTTAAGCACATAATGGCGTTTATTGGAGTATTCACTCTCTTTTTTCAAGATTTTTACCACTTTAAGGTTTTAACAAATTCTCGAAAAGTAGGTAGGCTTCACTGTCAATGAAGACAAACAGTATTGGTGTATTTGTTGATGACATATCATTTAAAGAAATATTAAGTAGCTTAGTTTTTAGTAATTCATACATAACTTATATAATTGAAGCACACCATATACGAATGTGCAATAGAATGAAATCGCACTTTTTAGAAAGAAACTAAGTCAAAATGTTCTATTTTTCAGGAGAGCAAAAGAACTTACTTTCATGAATAAATACCAGTGTACCGGTGCCGTAAATATAAACATCAACTCGATGTTAGAGATACAGGGAAAGGTTTGTTTAAGTTCCTTCCTTTGTTTATCTTTGAGTCTTGCAAGTATTAATCATTTCATCAGAAGAAATAAAAATGACAAATTTTGACTTAGTTCCTTTCTAAAAAGTGCCATTCAATTGAATTGAACATTTTCCACTGACACTTTGAAGCAATTAGGGAAATTAAACACAATGGAGTACTCTTTTGCAATTTTCCTGAACATATCTGAACGATGAAAAAAGATTGGAGATTTTCGAAAGAAAGATTCTGCGAAGGATCTATGGTCCAACATTTGAGGAAGATCTCTGGAGGAGAAGATGCAACTATGAATTATATAGACTTCTAGGAGAGCCAAATATAATCAATACAGTTAAAACTAGCAGATTGAGGTGGGCAGGACATGTAATATGCATGGAACAAGTGAACCTTGCAAAAAAATTGTAATAAATCCAGGAGATCAGAGAAGGCAAGGATCGACCACACTTGCGGTGGATTGATGGAGCAGAAGAGGATGCCAGAAAGTTGGTGTGCAAGAATTGGAAGGCTGCTACACAAGATAGAGATGGATGGCGACAATTACTAAGGGAGGCCCAGGCCCACCAAGGGCTGTAGCACCGATGATGATGATGATGATGATGATGATGATGATGATGATGATGATGAACATATCTGATGTTGGAACTTGGATATGCAGAGGATGCAATATTTTCCATGAAATCTCCACAATTTCCTTTACAATTAAGCCAAATGTAGGAGCCTCAAAGCAAAATTCAAAGGAGAGGTGTTTAAAAGAAGCCTCAGTATTAGCCCATGGAAACATAAGCAGACTGCATATTCAAATATTTAACTTAAATTAGATTCTGGTAGTAGGCTATGGCTCTTATATTCAATTATTATATTCCGTGAATTTTCGTTGAAATAATGATTAGGCCTACAAAAACATGACTTTAACTCTCTAAACAGATTCAAAACTGGAAGTAGAATTTAATTGAGGAGTATGATCCCAAAATTTGCCACTTTTATGATTTATGTATGTGTATTTTTTTATTTTATTGGGTTATTTTACGACGCTGTATCAACATCTAAGGTTATTTAGTGTCTGAATGAGATGAAGGTGATAATGCCGGTGAAATGAGTCTGGGGTCCAGCACCGAAAGTTACTCAGCATTTGCTCGTATTGGGTTGAGGGAAAACCCCGGAAAAAACCTCAACCAGGTAACTTAGCCCGACCGGGATTCGAACCCGGGCCACCTGGTTTCGCGGTTTATGTGTATATATATATATATATATATATATATATATATATATATATGTATATATGATTTTTTTTTTTTTTTTTTTTGTAAACCACTATAAGCTTTCCTTCTTCCAAAACAACACTAATCCTTGTCTAAAAGTTTGTGTTAATTTTTGGAGCACATTCATATTTTCTGCCCACAACAATAAAACAATGTCAACGAGAAAATTAACAGATGATGCAATACATCACTGTATGCATTCACCCATGGTAGAGTGGTTAGCCTCTCTGCCTTCTACTGTGGTGGCCTGTAGAGTGGTTAGCCTCTCTGCCTTCTACTGTGGTGGCCTGTGTTCGATCCCCATCTGGGTCATAAAGGAATTTACAGTAGACAAAGTGGGAATTAGGGTTTTTCTCGGGATTCTCCCATTTCTCCTCACTATTATCATCTTTTCACCAGTACATCACAATCACTTTTCAGTCTCCGAGCTTCCAAGCCAGGCCTCCAGAACAAATAAAATATGGCCGATAGTTGAACACAATTGTTTAATAAAGCCTATTATTATTATATACGTCACTGTACTAGGAGCCTGTACAGTCCTCAGCCAACTCACAACATTCATTTCTTGACTAACACATACCTCATAATCTATGAAACTTTTACAGTAAAATCCCTCGTAACCGGCACCCAAATAACCAGCAATACCAAATCAACGGCACTTTGGCTGGACAAAGAAAAGAAAGTTTAAATCTGCCAGATTGCCACAGTTGGGCCATCAGTGTTGCCACATTACAAAGTTCACACGAACATTCACTTTCAGTGAATATTCGAATCTAGAATTAGTGTATTATTTGTGTTGTGTGATGTATTTTAATAAGGAAAACACAGTTTTTTAAATAATTGATTAAATGGCGATCTTACTCGTGTTAATTATGTAAGCATGTGCGGCTTACAGCTGTTTCGGTGCTATTTGACACCATCCTCAGAGCCTACTAGATCTCGGCGCTATCTCAACTTCGCTGCCTGTTGTGTGGGTGCGTTCGTGTGATGAAGATTTGTGTCAAATAGTGTGTGTGTTCTGAAATTGATCTGTGTGTTGAGAATTTGATCAGGGTGTGTTTTAGTGTGTCTGTATATTTCATATTGTTCTAGTGTGTTGAGTTTTTGGTTTTTGGGTTGTATGTGTAGGATTTCCATGTCTGTATTTATGTTATTGTATGTGTGGTTAGCATTAGTTATGTGTTCGGCATATGTAGATGTATTGTTATTGCTTTAATGTGTTCTTTGTATCGAGTTTGGAATGATCTGCCTGTCTGTCCAATGTAGAAACTGTCGCAACTGTTGCATGTGAGTTTGTATACGCCTGTGTGGTTGTATTTATTTGTTTGTGTGTTGAGATGTCTTTGTAGTGTGTTTTCTGTTCTGTATGCTATGTTGTATTTCTGTTTTCTGAATGAGGATGCGATCTTGTGTATGTTTTTGTGTTCGTATGTTAGTGTGATGTATTTCTTGTGTTCTTGTGTTTTGTGTGTTTGTTGAGTTTTTGTTTTGTCTTCCTTATGATGTTGTCTATTATATCTATCAAATTCTCAACACACAGATCAATTTCAGAACACACACACTATTTGACACAACTCTTCATCACACGAACGCACCCACACAACAGGCAGCGAAGTTGAGATAGCGCCGAGATCTAGTAGGCTCTGAGGATGGTGTCGAATAGCACCGAAACACCTGTAAGCCGCACATGCTTACACAATTAACACGAGTAAGATCGCCATTTAATCAATTATTTATAGCCAAGTGTTAAAAGTAGTGTACGAAAGATTCAACATGGATTATCACAGTTTTTATGTTTATTCAGTTATGAGCAAGTGATAGAGAAATAAGCTTAATGTGGCTGCAGTTTCAACATTTGGCATCATGAAATACCAACTTTTTTTTTTTTTTTGTATATACAGGTATTTATTCAATTATCCGGCAAAATCTCGTATCAGGAACTAGCCTGGTCCTTTTGGTGTCAGTTAAGAGGAATTCCACTTTATATAGTTACAGTAATAATTGAACTCTGGAATGTTTTTGTTTGCTAACATTCCAGTTCTATTTCTTGATACAGTTTTGTGTACCCGGTACTGTTCTCCATCTTAAATTAACACTAAATAATGTTTAGACCCTCCTTCCATAATGACTTCAATATTATGGCATATTACTAACATTGTTGAGACATTTCATCATGAAATTCTTGTTAATCTGCTGCAAATCTTCCCACATTCTGTAGTTTTACAACTGGTACTGGATTTCATGTAACAATAAACCTTAATTGGGTCAGACATCGTTAAAATAAGATACAAACTCGATATAAATTGACATATTTCAAATTATATCTTAGGTGAGATTTGGGACTTCACCATGGTACGAGGTTCTTGGTCTTTTTGCACCAAATTACAGATGGAAAGACTTTCAATATTTCAGTCAAATACCAGGGAAGATGAGAAAAAGAGCAATGTATCTATTGCCAAAAGTTAGTTCCAGCACTCGATATAGAGTGTAGTATGGCGTGATGACTGATGAGAAAGGGGTGGAGCTACATAAGAAATGTCACCATAACATAACTGATGGCCCTTATGAGGGCCACAAGAATGTGTTTATAGGGATGTTATAAGCAAACTTTTAGGTGCCTAAAAGAGGCTCAATAAATATATAGAACACGCTATAAAAATCTTATCTAAAATTATCTTTAATCACATCTTACTTAATAATATCTCTTACCAACTGTTAGCCTATTACTTGAGGTGTACTATAAGCAGTAACATGAGCTGCTGCCAAAAAGTCAAAAGGAGGATAGCAATGGTAAAGGAAGCTTTTAATAGGAAAAGGAGCATCTTCTGCAAACCTTTGGAAAAAGATAACAATAGGAGTTTTGTCAGGATCCGTGTGTGCTTATCTATTTAACAAATAGGTCAACTCCAGAGTCTACAGGGATGTCTTCACAGTACACATGATATTGGTTCACCATATTCTAGTCAGATCTGGACATTACTACAGATGAACCAACCTATTTTAATTGCAACCACATCGCACATGTTTTTAATTTTAGTATTTAATAACTTTTAATCATGGCTTATATAGCCCTTGGTTTTAATACAGTAATGTTTTAATTATTGTATGTTCACTCATCTCCACAGAGACTTATATTTTTAAACTGTTTCATTTATTTGTACTATTCACATATGTATCACTTTCATGTGTATAGGCATAAAACTTTTTCTGAAGATGGCTTACTCAAGCCGAAAACAACATCATCATCATCATCATCATCATCTCCCTAACAAGTATTAGGCCTAGTGGCATGTTACGGTCTCAAACTAGAATTATCAGTCCATCTCTTCTTTGGATGGCCTAGAGATCTTTTGCCATGTGGATGGTAATGAAACAGTGCTTCTGGAATTCTGAATCGATTCATTCGTTCGAGATTACCCTTCCACTGAAGTTTATATTTGCTGATGAACTGTTAAAAAACTAAATACATAAATGTGACAAATATTGTAAACTACTAATATTTGTTAAATAGACAAGCACAGACGGATCCTGACAAAACTCCTATTGTTATTGTATCAGCTTATCGCCTCTCACCATGCCTTTCAAATTTGGAAAAAGAACTAAGGAAGACACTAGTGAAGTGCTTTGTGTGGCACTGAATGGGGCAGAAACATGGATATTACGACGAAGTGAAGAGAAACTACTAGAAGTCTGTATAATACTAATATTTTTTTTTCTCAAGAAGTACAGAGCCATTATATCAATGGTCCCAGAAAACAATGGCCGGCTGCACCATGAGTGGTTTTTGCTGAGTGCGTAACCATTTCTCCAGCACTTCTACAATACATAACAGCAGTGGCGAGTGGTGATAAATAATCCTGGTGGTGCACAAATATTTATTATGATTATTATTATTATTATTATTATTATTATTATTATTATTATAGGTACTAACTACTACATAACTATTAACATATGTTACGTAGGTATAGATTTACATAATTTTGTTAGTCAAGAAATTGCAGTTAATCAGTTTCCTATGTAGGTCCATTAATAGCAAAGTAAAGTGTTCAATTTCTATGCAGCACACAGTAAATAATATTGTTTTCGCTATATTGCGTTTTATAACACAGTTCACACGTTCACAAGCATTCGATACGTGTGTCGTCTCATCAGCCTTAACTGCTAAAAAGTCAGCAGCTTTCTTTATTTCTTTGAAATCTCATCATGGCATACATCAAAATGGCTTGAAGGACTTCGTTCTGTATAGTGTTTGATGTGCCCTTAAACACAGTTCCTCTTTACAAATGTTCCTTAAGAGTGCGTCTAATTCAGAACTACAATTGATGAGGCCAAGAAAAATACTAGCGTTTGAAGAAGAGTTTCCGTCTTCGTGACCTCTTAAAGCCAACTCAAAGCTCCACAAAACACACGCACATATCTGTTCTTGGTAACTTTATCATTGTGAAGTGCAACAATCCAATTGAATCCAATTGTGTCTATATGTTTGTTTGACCCAACACTGCTAATTTAACATTATTGTTGATGTGTGCAGCTGAAGAACCGTGTTTTTTAATTCTTTCATTCACGTGCTTCAAATCAATCATATCTGCAGAACGATAATCAAAATTATTTAGTTACTACGCACAGTTCTAAATTCAAACAGAAAAATAAATAAAATTCATAAAACGTACTTATTTTTGTCAATAAATGTTCGCCGTCGAACAATAGGCAAGGAAAACAAAATACAGCGTCTTTTATATTGCAGCCGCATATTGCATTTTTCTTAAGTCCGAATATTGAATTTTCTTGTCACTTCTTAATTACTGTTCTTCGTCACTTATATTTTAATTCATGTGTAGGTTTACGCATCTTCTTTATTTTGATCTTTTCGTGTAAAGGTCTTATAGAAAATTACACATTTAAAAGATTTTGCACACTATTCATTTAACATTCATGATGGAACGAGCTTGAGAGCACATCTGAAAGTGCTCCTAACCCCTCCTACGCATACTGTACTGGCTCCGTACCAAGCTCCAAAGCCTGCCAGTGAAACAGTACTACTGCGCATGCTCCAATGGAGTAGTGTGCCGCAAGTGTCGAGCGGTAAACGTAAGTCCCAGGCGTCAACAAGAACAGTACACGTGCAGTGTCATTTTTACATAGCATTATAATAAGGAATTATGTCGCTCACATAGTCTACTGCAGCTCATTGGTATAAATTTAAAAACATGTGTTATTTGAAGAGATGGTGCACTGCTTCTGTGCTCCTTAAGAGAAATCGCCACTGCATAACAGTACTAACAATAAATGTTCAATAATTTGGACTTACCATGCTCACAGTCGTTGCTGAAAATGGCCCCCATTTGCCGCCACACACAACTGACATCTTCTGATAAACGAAAGAACAACACTCTGAAGTTCCACATCAATGACAGCCTCGATTTCTTCTCATACTAGTATATAGTCTTTTAGTTCACTCTGCTATCAGGGTCTGTCTGCTTTAATGCTTGCATTCTTGCAATTTTATACGGCTTCAGTTTCAATAATTTTGTTGTATTTCTTGGAGAGGCCTGAGATATTCCAGTTTCCTGTGCTAAATGCTTTAGAGATTTTTGTGGGGGACAGAACGAGAAGGACAAACATTCAGAATAGAAAGAGGAGTCCGACAAGGGGATCCGATCTCACCAAAGCTATTTACTAGCCTCCTGGAAGACATATTCCATAAGCTAAAGTGGAAGAAAAGACATGGAATCAACATAAATGGATATCAGCTCAAGAACCTAAGATTCGCGGATGACATCGTACTTTTTGCTAAAAACGCCACCGACCTACAAGAGATGATACAGGAACTAAGCGATTGCAGCGCACATGCAGGCCTAAGCATGAACATGGAAAAAAACCCAAGTCATGACGAACAGCCAACCACAACCAATCCAAGTCAACGCAACCAGATTACAGTACGTGGAGGATTACATCTATCTGGGCCAATTGGTCGGATTCAAAAGCTGCATGACGAGAGAACTAAAAAGAAGAATGGCATCAGCATGGAGAGCTTTCTGGTCACTGCAATTCATACTCCTTGACAAGAAACTGAACCGCAAACTAAAGCTGGAGGTGCTGCAATCCTGTATCCTCCCAACCTTACTGTACGGCTGTCAGACCTGGAAACTGACCGTGAACCAGAAGACGCAGATCCAGATCTGCCAGCGCAAAATGGAGAGATCCTAGGACTCTCCCTCAGAGACAAGATTTCCAACACCAGACTCAAGCAGATAGCAAACACCAGAGACATGGCACACCAAGGGGAGCGCCTGAAATGGAAATGGGGAGGCCACGTGTCGAGACTTCAAGGCGCATATTTCCACCACGTGGGACCCACGCATCGGGAGGCGAAACCGAGGAAGACCTGGGACCAGATGGGCGGACTTCTTCAAGAGCCTAGCTGGAACCCTGTGGTCCAAAACAGCCAAGAACCGAGAATGGAGATCGCTACAGTTTGCAAGTATCGAGTGAGAGTGCGAGTGTACACACACGAACGATGAACAAAACCTATATAGAACAGAACCTACTGTCATGCGGATTAGCTCACCGCATGATCTCTAAAGAGCTCCCCTTTTTTAGGAGGCTTAGCCCTTCACGGGAAATCATAGGCTATTTCTTTCATTCATTCATGTTCTAATCTTTCACTAATTTTTCTTCTGAATAATTTCGAGGGAAAAATTGTTCCGGGGCCGGGTATCGAACCCAGGACCTTTGGTTAAACGTACCAACGCTCTCCCACTGAGCTACCCGGGAACTCTACCCGACACCGATCCAATTTTTCCCTCTATATCCACAGACCTCAAAGTGGGCTGACAACAGTCAAGCAACCAACATTTGAGTGCACACTAACTCTGTGTGACTTTAAATTGTGGTTTTCTGTTACGTACAGTGACGTGTATTATGCAAATTAAGCTTTCAGGAATAACTCCCTGTATAGAGTTCATTCGAACTTTACAGGGAGTTATTCCTGAAAGCTTAATTTGCGCAATTTTTCTTCTGTAAGAACACTACGTTTTCGGTTTGATTTTCGATTGTTCACTGAACTTCTTTAAATCTTCTAGCGAGTCGTCTAATTGTTTTGGCAGAAGGCACAGGTCTGTTTGGAAACTTTATTCGAAATTTTCGTCTTGTTTTCGTAAACGATCTTCTGCTTTTTATGTGCGTATCGTACATATACACAAGTTCACACAATGAGAATTTCTTGCTAGGCATTACTTAAATATGTGTGTCAGATTCATCAGCAATGCTCACAAATTTGGCCATATTACACCCTCGCTCAAATCTTTATCCTGGCTGCAACTTAGTAACCATAGAACACTTCATTCGCTGTCTCTTCTGTTTCGAGTTCTCCACACTTCTACTCCAAATTATCTTCGTTCCCGGTTTAACAACTTATCCTGCAATCACAATCTAAACACCAGGTCACAGGAGAGCCAAACCCTAGCAATCCTGCCCATGGAACATCCCACTATTCATCCTCTTTTACTGTCTCAGTCCCCCGTGAATGGAATTCTCTACCTCAGAAGATTAGGGGCTACTGGACAATAACCACTTTCAAGAAAAGGCTAAACGATTTCTTACGGGCGCAGTCAAATTGAAGTTATAATTGTGATAGAGTTTAAAATTAAATTTAATTTAGGTATGACTATTTTTATTATTATTACATAATTATTTTATTGTTGTTATGAAGATAAAAAAAATTGTCATTGTATTATATTAATTATATTGTGTTAAATTGTATTGTATTGTAGTATTGTATTGCTTTGTATTGTATTGTATTAATTATGTTATATTGATAGCAATGTAGTAATTTTCTATCATACTGGTTGAGTGGAAGAGAAGGCCGAATGGCCTTAATTCTGCCAGTTAAAATAATCATTATTATTATTAAATACACAATCACTAAACTTTATACACTAACGTTGTACACTTGAAGAATTGAGAGTTTTCTGGGACCATTGATAATGACTCACTATTATTATAGCTATAAACATGAAATTTTATATTATGCATGCTATGTTAGAAGAGTAGTCTGTGATAAAATTCTGAATAAATTGCATGAAGAAGGATTATGTTAAAAACAAGCACACTGCAACATTGCTGTGTTTAATTTTTAACTTATCACTTTCTTGCAAGGGTCATCAGCTATAGTTCTGAAAGACAGTCAATGGAAAAGCTTCTTTCAGTAGTTCCACCCTTTTCTCAACATTATCCACAATCAACAGATAGTCTGCTCTTTATCCTACTTTCCCTAATGATGAAACCAGTGTGTAACTTAAAAATGTTGAACGTCTTTATTTATATTTACACTTACAAACAGTGCAAATGGGCAGAACATGTAGCACGTATGGGCGAATCCGAAATGCATATAGTGTGTTAGTTGGGAAGCCAGAGGGAAAAAGACCTTTAGGGGGGCCAAGAAGTAGATGGAAGGGTAATATTAAAATGGATTTAAGGAGGCGGGATATGATTGAAGAGACTGGGTTAATCTTGCTCAGGATAGGGACCAATGGCAGGCTTATGTGAGGGCGGCAATGAACCTCCGGGTTCCTTAAAAGCCAGTAAGTAACAGTGCAAATATCAAAAATCTCGCAACACTACAATAGGTTACGTTCAAAGACAAAGAACTTTTTTTCTTCCCAATTTCAATTACTAAAGTAGCTACTGGTAATATGACTATTATCAGCAGCCATCTTTCTCATTACAAAATCGTATGCCAATAAAAAAAAGCTGAATATTACAGAACTTTGCGATCAGAATCCATGTTAACATTATTCTAAAGAGAATGAGAACTAACACTATAAATGATAAGATTTTACAAAATCTTTCAGTATAAATATGGAAAGTTACCTCAATCAAATTACAAGTTATCTGATAGATTAAGGCCTAACATTTATTGCGTCGCAGTTTACAAAATTTTTATGCCAATACATAACTGATGTCTCTCTTTATAGCAGATACAGTTATGAAAAAAATTCCACGATTTCAATAGCAGAATAGAGATAAAATAGTGACAATTATTAGTTTTATTTCTCGGCAAATAATTTACGTCTTTTTTTCTTCACTTCTATCAACAACTACAGATTTCCAATAGCTCAGATAGTTAAACGAACTGTTACAACACAGTTCTTAAGCTAACGTGTTTCAATTTCATTTTATAATCATATGCTAAATTCTCACATTGGCAATAGATTTCATTCCTTAATAGAAATATTATATATTTTTTAATTAACACTGGAATTATTTTCGGACATGAAGTTCCAGACCAGGTTTCTTTACAACTTCAATTTACAAGCACTTAATGATTTCTTTTAATAAAGAAGTGCAAACAACATTTTCCCCCTTATATCAATTTGAAATTAGTTTTAAAAATGCAATTTATATAATGTACTGTGTTTTAGTATTTGGTAGTTACACAGATTTTATTTTTTACATTATTTTCCCTCATCATTACTGAAGTAAATGCAATTCTCTTTTCCTAAAACAGAAATTTCAGAATGTATAACCTCAGGACTAGTATTACAGCCAATATTTTCTAACAAATAGGTCTCATAAAATAATAATGTATAGCTTAATAAAATGAAACGTTTTAAATACACATTCATTACATACCACTTCTAAAATCAGATTTAATTCAAATAAAATTAAGAAGTCTAGGATGTAACTGCTGAGGATGGAAGTTTGAAGTAGTTAGGTTTCCAGGAAGACTGTGAACAGACAGAAGTGGAATTTAGTAAAATTATTGCAGGAATAATGAAACTTAGGAAGACAAGAGAATGTAAAAAAAAAAAAGTTTACTAAAATTAAACCAAGTAAAGGCATTACTGGTTTTATGCTAATGGTGGTAGAAAGATTCTTTTAGTAACATTCACTCAAAGCTCTCCTTTGCTACCCTGTTTCACTCTTTTTTGGTTGAAGTAATTGTAAATTGTAAACTGATTAATGTTATGGCACATCCATGAAACATTACTTATTGTTCCTTAATTTTTGTTAAAATAAAATGAACAGGAAACATTCTATATGTCTACTCCTGATCACAATGTACAGTGTGTCCACCATGAACCTGACACATTTCATTTGGCTGCCAAAAATCAATGAATGGAAATAAGTTGGTAACATGCATTGCAATATGTAGAGAAACTGTGGAAATTTCGTTGGCTATTTTTAAAAACCCACGCGAGAGGTTGTAAGTGGCGCTGCGGTAGCTTAAGTCAAAATGGCGACAGCACAAGAGCGAGCACAAGTGATCTGGTGGTATGCTGGGTTTCATGCATACAAATTGCAGTTGGTTCATGAACTGAAACCAGATGATGGTAATAAGAGGCAGGCATTTGCTATAGACATGTTACAGCACATTGATGAAGACCCAACATTTTTAACTCGCATTGCTATTTCTGATGAGGCCACTTTTCATTTATCGGGCAAAGTCAACACACATAATGCGCGTATTTGGGGGTCAGAAAACCCATGCTGCATTGTGGAACACATTCGTGACAGCCCGAAATTAAATGTGTGGTGCGGATTGATGCACAATTTGATCATCGGCCCCTTTTTCTTTGCAGAACAAACAGTTACGTGCAATACCTACCTCGACATGTCGGATCAATTTGTTGTGCCTCAGTTAATGCATTTGCAGCCGAACGTCATCTTTCAACAGGACGGCGCCCCACCACAGTGGAGCCTGATCGTTCGAGAATTTCTCGACACACAATTTCCCGGTCGCTGGATTGGGCGTGATGGACCGACAAGATGGCCACCTCGATCACCGGATATTACCCCTCTAGACTTTTTCTTGTGGGGATATGTCAAGAACAAAGTGTATACAGGCCACACAATTCGTGATCTTCAACAGCTACGCGGCCGCATAAGAGATGCCGTCAATTCCGTTACACCCGAGATGCTTCAGAAGACCTGGTAGGAAATTGAATTCAGGCTAGATGTTCTTCGTGCAATGAGAGGATCTCATGTTGAGGTGTACTGATTTTTTTAATAAAACTTGGTGAGTTACTCTTGATATTGCATGCATTCTTTTCTTTTTACCCCAAGCAGTATGAATTATACAGCAATTTCAAATGTGTCAGGTTCATGGTGGACACCTGTATATCAGAATGGCCATTCCCATGTTATGAAATGGCAACATATAAAAGAAAACAACCACTAGGATTTCCACTGTTGAAAATGAATTTTTTGGCAATGACAGCTAGATGGCAGTACAGCTGCAAGCTACTACTCCACACATATCCATCAGGATTATAACGTGATTTCCTTTGCAGTCACTAGATGGCAGCATAGTGAAATTAATACAAGTTTTTGTCTTGAAAGTGCATTAGGCTCATCAATCTGTTATATATGATCAGGGATGTTTACACTGTAACCGCCAATTTGTCTGCAACATCACATGTAACTGTAAATACCCACTTACACACTGTTACGTGCTAAAATATGAAATTATTATACCTTAACATATCTGAAACATCTTGCAATTAAAATGAACGTAGTCTTTTGTTTATTCCTATACAGTAACAAATATATGCTAGAACGTAATCTTCTTAAAAACAGAGTACTACATGATAAGTTGATACATTTAAATATCTCACACAAACTTTAACAATAATCTGTTAATTGTATTTCAAATACCTTTCACTTTCATAACTAATTTTACAACATAGCCACCATTTTGTTTTTTACAATTAAGAAGATAACTTTAAAAGATTTTTGTTAATTTGATTTTAAAAATTTCATACGAAAGTTATAATACTCGCCATTTTGTATCACAACTTTCAAGATTGCACAGATGTTAGGCTGTATATTTTCTTAACTTGATTTCAGAGACCTTCGAAAGATTTTGTGCAGCTATTGTTCAATATGACCGCCATTTTGTGTTAGATTCTTTCTTAGCAAGTTGGTCTAATGATTCATTTATATTCAATTCCACAGTGAGCTGGAATCCATTGTAAAACTATTTTCTTATTAAGATTATGCCCTAAATGTCAATGACATTCAAGTGTTCTGCTACGATTATGTGGTATGAAACACTGTTCCTAGTGGTTTTTTATTTTTGTTTTATTGGGTTATTTTAATCTTGGAGCAACAGTAACAAATATAAATGACACTCGGGAGGAAATTAAACACAGAATAAATATGGGAAATGCGTGTTATTATTCGGTTGAGAAGCTCTTATCATCTAGTCTGCTGTCCAAAAATCTGAAAGTTAGAATTTATAAAAGAGTTATATTACCGGTTCTTCTATATGGCTGTGAAACTTGGACTCTCACTCTGAGAGAGGAACATAGGTTCAGGGTGTTTGAGAATAAGGTTCTTAGGAAAATATTTGGGGCTAAGCGGGATGAAGTTACAGGAGAATGGAGAAAGTTACACAACACAGAACTGCACGCATTGTATTCTTCACCTGACATAATTAGGAACTTAAAATCCAGACGTTTGAGATGGGCAGGGCATGTAGCACATATGGGCGAATCCAGAAATGCATATAGAGTGTTAGTTGGGAGACCGGAGGGAAAAAGACCTTTAGGGAGGCCGAGACGTAGATGGGAGGATAATATTAAAATGGATTTGAGGGAGGTGGGGTATGATGATAGAGACTGGATTAATGTTGCACAGGATAGGGACCGCTGGCGGGCTTATGTGAGGGCAGCAATGAACCTTCGGGTTCCTTAAAAGCCATTTGTAAGTAAGTATTTTACGATGCTGTATCAACATCTAGGTTATTTAGCGTCTGAATGAAATGGTGATAATGCCGGTGAAATGAGTCCGGGGTCCAGCACCGAAAGTTATCCAGCATTTGCTCGTATTGGGTTGAGGAAAAATCCCGGAAAAAACCTCAACCAGGTAACTTGTCCCAACCGGGATTCGAATCCGGGCCACCTGGTTTCGCAGCCAGACGCGCTGACCTTTACTCCACAGGTGTGGACTCCTAGTGGTGTAAATGGCGTTGGGAGTGAACCAGTTGAGAGCAGTGGTCTGCAGTAAGTAAACACAACACTATCACCATTCATATTGAAGACAATCAAATGATGAACAACTTATACACGAACAGGTGTGAAGGAAACGTTTTGGCTATAAAACAGTGCAAATCACGCAGTGCTTGTAACTGACTGGAATGTTTGAAGCACCCTGTATACACGAATGTCATGAATTGTGATGGAATGTCCAAGAAATTTTCTTAAATACCATCAAATAGTTCTTAAGTGGGCATTTCGAATGTATCAACTTACTAAGCAGACTCTGTACATAAACTAGCTAATATTCATAAATTTCCTTTGAAAAATGTTATATATTAACATACTGTCACTCGTTTTATACCATCTGTCATCAGAACTATGACAAAATAGAAAATATATTACTTACAAAATGTACTACATTTACTCGAATGTAAGTCTCCAGTAATTTTTAAGAATAAAAAAGGAGTTCACTATTCACGTACAAATATTACAGCCTTCAACACATTGTCTAATCCAAAATGAAACTGGTAAAAGATCATGAGGAGAGATCTGAAAAACCTAAATAAATTTTTTCTGTAACATTCACCATTTTAGAAGAAATCATTACGTTTCTATGAAGCATTTGGCAACATCACGGCTGCTGCAATAACTCTAGACAAGCACGGCCTGCACTCCTTACCTTCCCCTCCCCCTCTGCTGTACTCAGTCTGTGATGAGCGACAGTGTGCAGCGTTGCAAGATTTATCATAAAGATTTTTGCAATTATTCAATTTAAATTCATAGCTACATGGTTTGATATGCAAAAAAAAAAAAAGATTCAAGAAATTAAGGCGACATGCTACTGAATTTTCGTCAATTTTGGTCAATGTTAAAAGTTAATTTTCTTTTACTGATGAACTGTATTGACTAGGAACAAACCCATGCACCATTTCATTGTAGGTAGTCTTAGCATCATTTTAAAAGTTTAAGAAACAAATTATCTTTATTTGAGATCCAGACATTTGTTTACTAAATTTATAAACACTTTTTTCCGAGTACATTTTTCAACATAAAATTTTGAAAATAATTGTGCACATGTAACTCATCAACATCTATTCGATTTTAAAATTTCAAAAACTTACAATCAAAATTGTGGAGATTAGAAATCTCAGTAGCGTGTCCCCTTAACTGTTCAGATTATTTTTATCTATCAGCAATTTCTCTCGGCCATTACCGCAATAGACTGCAAATATTGGGCAAAGATAATTTTTTTCCTCTGTTTAATGGTACAGCAGAGCATAGATTACTCGATACAATTGGGGATGGGGGGTGTTCGGATAACCGATCATTTACGAAAACAAATTGTACCGGTGTCATAGGAGCAGTATGAAACAAAGAAACACTGATATTAAACAAAAACTGTACATACAGTATATATTTTGTATCACACGTCTTACAAATAACACACAACTCACTAGCCTAGTTTGACAAGTTCAAAATGGTCATTAAAATAGGCCTACAGTTTAGGAAAAGAAGTCCATTATTATTATTTTTTTTTGTGCTTCAGAGCTGAAACTCGTTTCATTGCCGCTAAATCTCGCAAACAGCGCTAGCAGAACTTCTACATGGCACGTGCGCAAATTTAAATTTGCCGACTGGAACACTTTCAGTTAACCGATGTTTCGGTTGATCGGTATTCGGATAATCAATCTCTACTGTATTTCACTGAAGGAAAAGTGTAAAAGTTTTGTTACGTTTAGCATCACCTCTTAAATTTTGGTGCATCGATCCCCTTCCACCCTGTACAGCACAGATGGAATTGGTGATAGTGAGATGGTATTTGATGAGATAAGGCCAGGATTCGCCATCAAACCTGACATTCTTCTTACGGTTGGGAGAAACCTCAGAAATAATCCAACCATGTAATCAGCCCAAGTGGGAATCGAACCAACACTCAAACACACAGACAGTGAAGGACAATATACATTTATATTACTCTGCCCAGAAAGTAATGTCCCATAATTTTTTCTGTGTAAATATTTATTTCTGAAGAAGGAAAATTACACACATTGTAACCTGCTATATTTTTAAGCTACTTCAGACACTGTTAATCATTTTATATCATTAAATTTACAACTATACTCATTTTTTTGACGTGAATACATCTGGCAGTTTACGTGGCAGCAAAGGTAGTGTAACTGTAGAATGTGAAGAGATAGAATGTTCGCAACAGTGTCATAACAAACCAGGCTACAATCTCAATTGAGAAACAAACAACAGTGGACAAAGTTAATTGGAAAAATTCGCGAGTGAAGTTGAGTGAAGAAAGAAAATTCATACTGTTGAGGCATATGCAGCACAAATGGGAGCACGATGGTTACTATAGCAACTGATATATTTACTCTCAATGCATAAAAGATAGCTACTCTCAGGAGTCTCAGCACAGAGAAGATGTACCGGGTTTTCAGGGTATCCCAAAAGAACAAATGTTGATTGTCACTGCTGATGTTTCCCTTATTCAACTGCAATTCTATCAGCATAAAACTCGCGTCTGGGTCTCCAATGCAGCCTATCTCAAGTTTAGTTTTGACAATACCAATCAGATAAAAAGGTATCTTACATCCGAGTAAATGTGTATATTAAAATATTGTTACAGTTCCAAATACAATGCAGAAATATGAATATAATTAATATAGCATAGGATACTGTAAGTTAACTTTGCAAAGCTGGTGGGATCCATACATTGCATATTAAAAAAAATATACTGCCACACACATCCTGTACAAGTTAAACACAGATTCAAACAGTTTGTAAATACAACAACAGTCACTGATTAACTTTATAATTTCTTTAACATTAGGAAATTACCTGACTATTTCGAACTGATATTCTTCACTGTCCGAAGCCTAGTGATTTCCTAATGTTAACATAGTAAAGAAGTTATAAAATTAATCGTGATTATTAGGGCTAGGATTCTTAGGTAAATAAATATTTTATTTGCACTGTAACAGAAACTCTTAATTGTGTTTTAAGTTTCGAACAAGGTCACCTTAAGGTAAGCGTTCACTAATCATATCGCACTCCTCGTACGAATCGCATGCAACGGATATTTTAGGTGCACTGCGTTCACTGTAACGGATCTACCTCATCGTCCCATCGGATTCCCTATCAGCTGTTTAAAACATGACGTCGTACGATATTGACATTGCTGAAAAGAGAGGAGTTTGAGGTTAGGGTTATTATTTATGAGTGTTAGCGAATAAGAATTTGTAATTCCTTCATGCGTCTTAATTGAAGAGGAAGAAATGAAAGAAATATTGGTTACATAATATATATGTAAGAAACGACTTAATTACTATAATGGAAACGCATCAAATTATATAATTCTTTACAATTTTCTACAGGGTGGGGCATAGGAACCAATTGTTTTTAAGATAATTATGAAACAGTTTTTGTTTTCAACACATTTTATTGGTAGAACAACGTTTGTGAGAACATACCATTTCAATTATGAGCGGAAAATTACATCTGGCATGTGATGTCCGTGTTGACGCATTGTTTAAGGCGCTGACGAAAATTCACCTCTATTCTTTCCAGGAGATCTCTGTTGATTTGAGTGATGTGTTGAAGTACTGTGTCCTTTAATTCATCTAATATTCGGGGCTTATCCTCGTAAACACGTGCCTTTAGGTACCCACATACAGAAAAAAGTCACGTGGGCAGGTCAGGGGACCGAGGAACATCACCAAATCTCGAAATGAGAAGATTGGAAAACAGGAGGCAAAGAACTGCCATCGACGCTCTGAAGATATGCGCCGTGGCCCCATCTTGCTGAAACCACCCATCTTGTTTGGGTGTAAATGTAAATCGCTATGCAAAATCCATCTTACTGTATGATTGCTGATTCCAAGAGCAGTTGAATGTCTTCGAGCAGAGCAGCCTGGGCTGCGCAGTATTGCTTGTCTGACTGAAAATTTTCTGGAGTACGTACTCTGTGTTGGGGGCCGTGCGATCTATTCTTCAGTATTGCGCCTTTTTTTTTTTTTTTTTAACCCAACATAAGATTGTGTCACGCACGGGAACAGAATCATTTCGATTAATATTGAATCTGTAGCAAAACTAACGCTGTATCGAGCTCACCGACTCACCATTTCTAACAAAACAATCATACGCAAACATGTATCCACTGCTCCATGATGCCGACTGCAGGTGAAATGCTATGAGCCACGGAATGGACTGTCACATGCCACACGTCTCTCCCTTTCATAATGACCGAGTGCAAGCCATTCCAAAAACACTTGGTTCCCATGCCCCACCCTGTACAAGCAAAATAAGTTTCCCATCTGCCACTTTGGCGCGACACTGAATGTGACACACCATAATAGTAACAGTTGACCAATTAAAATTGATTTATTAAAGGAGGCCATGATCGCACGCATCGGAAAAGTTGCTCATCCGAGAAACGTGGACAGATTTGCCGAGAGCCGGTGCGTACGATACGATGTAATGAACGTGGTTACATAACAATTACAGCGAAGATTGTCTTTTTCTGATCCGTGCGATTCGTCCAATGAGTGCGATACGATGTAGTCAACACTTATCTTTAGCATATATTTTAAATTTTATTTTACATAAAAACACACAAAAATTAAGTTTTCATCAAATAATTTTCGAGAAAAGCTCCATTTCAGATTAATCATTACCTGAATGTTCAGTACAGTTGCTTAGAGGTGACAGCTGGCAACTGTTTCTCAGAATTGCCTATCTGTGGAACTGTCGAACTGCAGTCTGCTCTCTCGCCACAAGCGATAGATAAGAGCTGTCACCACCAAAAATTGTACTGTAACTAACACACACAAACACTAATGTGTCTTGTAAGTTATCATAATGCTGATTCAGGAAGAAATTATAATTTCATAAATTTCAGCTGCCTTTGTTTTCGTTTCAAATCATAAATATCTCTCTAGGGAGTACATGTTGTCTGTCAATGGCCAGGGCGTTCTTTTTTCCAGTACAAGACAGTGATATGAGTAGGGACCGGATTTTTATGTAATATCAAGGTGTGAAATATGTACATATTTATATAAGAAAAAATAAGCTGAATATGTACCAAAATATGTAAAATCACAAAAATATTTAACATCAATATCTGGCAGGTATAGGATAGGTAAGACTCTCCAGTTGTGAATTCATAGAGCACCTGACTTTTTTTTTACCGCACACTTGACACATTACTATTTTTCCATCTGTAGTGAAAGCTTCGTCCATCGCAATCCATGATTTTATTTTTGTCGTTAGGGTTGAAGATACAGGGGCCATTTTAGTTAGTTAAAAGCAGTAGATAAACTCACTTGCACTTTATACTGTAAGTACTAAAACTAGAGAACTGAGTGAAAGGAATGACACAACAGAACTGCAAGCTTTACTGGATTAGGAGAAAATCAGAGGAGATGTGGGACACATGCATTTTAGCTGCTTCCTGTAAGAAACAAAGTACCTACTAAAATCTCAAACTATAGGCATTCAGAAGGGTAGGATTATTCCAGCCGAGAACCATACTTTCTAATTGCTCGGAAAATCCCATTTCTGTATAGGTCTACTAAATTTAAAGTGAAGAGGTCAAGCAATAACCTGAAAAGCTATTTATTTTAATCTTTCAACATCTTTCCAGTTTGTTCCTTCACTCCAGCTTCTTTTCAAAAGTCGGCTACTTTATTGCGGCTCATGTCAGACTTGACATGGGTTTTCCCTGGAAGGATTAGGAAGAGTGTGGGTAAGGTTGCAAATTGCATGGGAACAGCTTGTTAAGACGTGTGCAGAACAATTATAGTTCGAGACAAATCATGTCGTCCTCGTTCCACTCCACCGCATGAAGGCAACGCTACTTTCTGAGTGATTTTTACAATACAAGGTAGTTGTATGAGAAAGGTTGCCTTTTGTTCACTCATATTTACAGTGGGTGGTATGGGGTGAGTGACTCTATTACTTCCTGGAACTAAGAACGTTATGTTTCGTCCCGAAATGTGACCTTTCTTGGGTAGGTAAAAAGGCTTCTTAAATCTGTGTATTTCAAATTATAAACTTCCCCAGCAGAAGTTTTTTCCCCCCCTTTTAGAGAAGTAAAAATGAATAAAACCCCTAAATATGTAGATTTATGTAATACCAAGCCATAATATGTAATGTGGGGAAAATATGTAAAAACATCCAGTATCAAATTTTAATATATTAATGGTAATTACAAGTTTCGCAAAGATTTGTTATTTATATACAGTTAGGTTGAAAGGAATATAATATGTAATTACATAAAAATCCGGTCCATAGTTATGAGATATCATCAGTGATTTGTGATGGACACAACTTGAGGATGAATCTCATTGTGTACTGTAATTCTTCAGCAGTTGACGATACAGCATAATTTATACTGGCGAGTACTGCATATTGTTTATATTCACATAAAATATTTGAAACATAATTAAATATTTTTCCCTTTTTGTCACACATTTTCC
This sequence comes from Periplaneta americana, assembly GCF_040183065.1. Classification (NCBI taxonomy): domain Eukaryota; kingdom Metazoa; phylum Arthropoda; class Insecta; order Blattodea; family Blattidae; genus Periplaneta; species Periplaneta americana. The sequence goes on from NC_091123.1 coordinate 5,887,295, forward strand.
CGATTTTTAGCACCTAAAAATCCGAGCCCTAATTCTTATATAAGTGTTAAAAGTGTATACAATACAATAAAAAACAAAAAGACAACAACAGTGTCTTTAACTCATTGTTCACTGAGCCCAGAACGTAATCATCCTTCATATATCATAAAGCTAACTGCTAAATAAAGCAAGTACTGGTAAATATAAAATAAACTGTAAAATATTTACAATAAATGTTTAATTATTTAAGATAAATATACACATTTGTAGGAGAAGGAAGCACAAACATTAGACTTCCATTACAGAAAGCGAATTCCTTCACGTTGAGCATTACTAAACATCGTAACATCAACATCCTTGTCCATGCAAAACATATCGTATTTCTGATCATTTGAAGTGTTCCTTATGCTCACAAACACCATTTTGTTCTATGCTGCATTCATTGTTTATGGCATCATTGTCAATGTAATACAACTCATGTAAAAACTGACAAATTCCGAGCAGTTTTGAAGCTGCCATTTCAGATATTTCAGCTATTTTTATCTCATCTTAGAAACTAGTTTTCATTGTCTGACTTTGAAGACGATGAAACCATGAACTCTTAGATATACTGTAGCACCAATGACACAATCAAATTCTCAATTATATTTCATGTACGGAATTGTCTGTTATTTCAGTACAGATTATATCCCAACTGAAAGTAGTTACTGGCAGTAGTATAGAACAAGTTAGGTTCTACGATTTTGGCTTCGGATTTATACGAATGATTAAAAAAAGGGTTTGTTTTCATACAATGTGATCCTCAAAGTATGACAAGAACTGTACACTGAATGACTGATGTATAAAAAAAATATTAAAGCAACATGAACTGTGAAAATGATTACATATTATGAAATAACTCATGCACTAACAAGAAATACTTGATCTGAACAAAGATCTTTAGTGAGAAAATGTATCAGTGAGCACTCATCAAGTAAGAGCACCCAAATTACTTGGCAACAAAGAAAACGTATTTAATAGCATAATAATCGCCATAGCTGCATCCTTATTTATAGACAAATTGGTCAAAACTTCAAAATTTCACAACATAATCATCACATGGATTTTCCCATTTATTTATTTTATTTTAGTAGGTTATTTTACGATGCTTTATAAACATCTCAGGTTATTTAGCGTCTGAATGAGATGAAGGTGATAATGCCGGTGAAATGAGTCCGGGGTCCAGCACTGAAAGTTACCCAGCATTTGCTCATATTGGGTTGAGGGAAAACCCCGGAAAAAACCTCAACCAGGTAACTTGCCCCGACCGGGAACTGAACCCGGACCACCTGGTTTCGCAGCCAGATGCGCTAATCGTTGCTCCACAGGTGTGGACTATTCCCATTTATCACAATCAAGAATTACATATTTAAAAATAATGTGCCGCCACTGTAACACAAAGTACCTTGATGCTCAAGATCGATTGTATGAGAAACAATAAGAGGCCACTGACGAAAGTGAATGGGGTAGAGGGTGTGAGATGTTAGCACCAAGCCAATAGCCATAAATGCCTTTAGTTCAGTACAATTGTTGGTCGTGAGTGGTTGTTGTTTACAAGTGTTCAAATACTTTTTTTAGGCCTAAACCAATCATCTTACCATGAACTGTTCCAGTAGTCAAATACACTGGTCAAAAAAAGTTAAGCATAGTTAGGCATATAACGGTTTTTATTAATTAAAGTAAAATAGATAAATTATAATTGGGTTTCTTGGTTCCACAGAATAAACTTAAAAGTAGAAATACACTATTTGTTAACAATGGACTCAATATCAAATGAAAAAGTTGCATTGTTTGGAAACAACGGAAAAGATAAGGGAAGTTGAAATTCGTACATCATCAAAGAAAAGGAAATGGTGCTTTCAGTGCCCTGTTTAATAACGTGTTGGTCCTCCACGAACCCTGAGGCACTCTTGTATGCGACGGGGCATACTCAGTACCAACGCATCTAAGCTCTCCTGAGGCAAATTGTCCCATTCTTCCAAGGCAGCATTCCTGAGTTCTTGAATCGCTAATGGGTGATGTGGACGATTGGAAATGGCTCTCCTGAGAAAGCTCCATGCATGCTCTATGCAGTTCATATCCGGTGAGCATGCTGGCCAATCCATTCTTCGCATCCCATGTTCTACCAGATACCGCTGCACACTATGAGCACGATGAGGCCGAGCATTATCGTCCTGTAGAGTGAACCCTTCTCCTACAGTCTCTGCAAAACCACTTATTATGGGTTGGAGGATGTTCTCATACACGGCAGCAGTCATGTTTCCCTCTATTGAAACCAGTGGTGTGCGGCGGCCAAACATGACACCTGCCCAAAACAAGATTGAACCACCAAACTGTTGGTGACGTTCCACGGTCATTGAGGGATGATTTCGTTCCCCTGTTCGTCTCCATACGCGAATAGAGTTATTGTCAGGGTGTAGGCCCATTCTCACTTCGTCTGAGAATAAATTTCTGGTCCATTGGTCTCGAGTCCAATTCTCATGTGCTCTAGCCCATCATGCACGAGCACCCCTGTGATGTGGACGGAGTGCTGGAGTCTTGAGTGGTCTTCGAGCATACAACCCTATGTCATGAGGTCTATTGCGCACAGTTTGGCTACTTACAACAACACCAGTGGCTTCGCGCAGGTCATGGCGCAGAGTTGTAGCTGAGGCTATAGGGTTCCTACGTGCAGATAACCTTACATACCGGTCCTGACCTGGTGTTGTTTTGCGTGGACGGCCCTCGCGAGGTCGATCTGCTATTGACTAGGTTTCCTGGAACTTTCTCCACAGTCTGGAGACAATACTCTGATTCACATGAAGGATGTTAGCAACATCAACTTGTCTCATGTTTTGTTCCATCAAAGTGATGATTTTGATGCGGTCTGCCATTGTAAGGGTGTTCCGAGCCATTGTACTGCACTATGAAGCAAAACGACACTGATTGAACTTCGCTCAAATTACAGGCTTTGTTTACTAGCCGTGATTTGGACGTTACCTAGTGATGCAGAATAAAACAAATGAAAGAATTTGAATTAGTAAACATAATACGTGCCACATAAAACCAAAAGAAACATAAATATCAGGTATTATAGGGTAAACTGGAAATATGCTTAACTTTTTTTGACCAGTGTAATACAGACTTCAGTGTATCATATATACCGGTACACGTGAATCAACAATAATAAGTGTTAAATTTGTGTGTCTACACAGTTTTCTATCAAAATTTCCCGAGTGGATGAAGAGGAACAAGTCAAGGAAACAGAAAAGTGTATCGAATATTAAAATAATAAAATACTCCTTCCTTAACAAAAACAAAACAAAGCTAGCTCACCTTCTAAATTATGTGTTCAAATTGGTAGCCCTCAGCTGCTTTACAATGTGTCACTCGATCATAGAAACCATTTAAGGAATGATTTAACCAGGCTTTAGGAATATCTTGCACCACTTCTATTTTTATTTAGTAACACTGAATTTGTACAGAAGCATCAAGTGTGGGTACTTTTTTAAAAGCTCTTAATGAGCTTTATTCAAAAACAAAAAAATATATTGGGTGTTCCATTTAAAATAAGAGAGTTGGAGTTACTTCCGATTAAAACAGAAGTAGAAAAAACTCGGTAATACCATTATTGAGTTCTTAGTATATGGTTATCCCCACACACCAAGTTTCATGTCACTGAACCGTATGCTTCAAAAGTTATTTAGGTGGTGCGGGACTTTTAACTAACCCTGTATATAGTATATGCCTGCTATTATAATAATGAACTTTATAGTGCCTATGCACGTATTTTCACGTTAAGACCTATTTTCGCTTTTCTGCAGCTATTAACAGCTTTTTTTCACCTTAAGTCATATCCCCAGCGAATAGGGATTATAAAGAATGGACATTTCGCGTCGGTAACTTTGATGTAGCCGGACTGATTTCAATGACCTTCAAGCCAGCTAAAGCGTGAGATTCTGCTTTCTTCCTAGAGTTGGCGCTGACATCACACAAGCTAGCAGTCGACACAGCGGAAATATAACACACATAATTAATACATCTAGGTACATTATGTACTCAAAATAAATTGGATCCATAAAATAAAAAATCCTTCATTAACTATAATATCTAGACTCTAGAGTTCCTTTATAATGAGAGTTGAGACGTTGACCCCAACAACAATTAAAATATGTAATGATTTGATAGCGCTGAAAATGGAAAAACAAAACCTTACGAGAAGTAAAACCATATACCTATATTATATTATATACTAATATTAAACGAATTCGATACTTAATTTTATAATGTATTATATTATTTTATAATATAATTTATGATATCTGAAATATAAAATATTATTATTACAACTAGTTTGTCACTGAGAAATAAGGAAAAGCCGTTAACTTGAATTTATTTGAAGCAAAGCGTTACTGGATTATGCAATGAGGTAGGCGATGTTTGGATCCTGTGTCTCAACTCTATTATCTTAGCGTATGCTCGATTACACTACCTCTAGCGCTTGAAAGTGGAACTAGCCGCTGGAGCATGGAGAAACAAAACACAGGAAAATTCGCTCAGTGTCCATTCTTTATAATCCCTATTCGCTGAAATATTGATCCTCAAAGACGGAATTGGTGAGGGAATGACACTGCCACAGCCTAACAATAAATTATATTGCAGTAGTCGAGTAAATGGGCACGACAGTCTTTGTAGGCAGAAAAGTGTCGGTTCTTTTATTTATGGCGGTAGCGGCAGCCAGCTCAAAAAATCTCGTCAACAATAGAGTTATCCATGCAAAATCTATTGTGAAAAGTTTAAGACTTCTTTCTTCACACATTTCTGAAATCATTTCTAGCTAGAAACTCTCGGGAAATGCGTCATAATTTTGGTATTGTGCTTCTGTGTTGTGCTACAAAATGCCGAAACTGAAAACTTCCAAAAGTGTATTAATAAGACAATGGATTTCAGATTTTCAGTGTTTTACAACAGATGAGAAAGTGGTTCTGTGGCAGAACTGTAATAGAGAGGTAAATGTAATTTTTATTATAAAAATAACTTTTTTATTTCATGTACGAATATGGATCTGAGTTTTCATTTCACAAAAATACTTGGCCCATGTTTATGTAGGTCTACACCTTCATATTTAATACGCAGCATTACAAACGTAGGTCAGAAAATAAGGTCAGTTTTCGGTAACATGACACCCCTACACCACATGGTACTAACTCAAAAGCACATTACAAATTTCATCCATCAGTGAAATAACATTCTAAAAGTATAATCTTGTTTCATTTTTGGAATGTTAAATTTACTGCAATCTCAGCAATTGTCTTAAGGGGAGAGGATGGTATTTTTTGGTGAAAAATGAGTAAATAAAAAAAAAATCCTTAAAATACTCTGTGATATGTGTGGAATGCATAGCATAACATTTTGTGGGTATTTGTGCCCCTATCAGATGTTGAGTCGCCATTTTTAAACTTCCTGCGTTATGGATTTTTAAATCATTCGCCCACTTTTATTGTTGTTTCCGGTAAATTAAATTTTCAAAAAAAAATTTTTTTCTTCTTTAAAATACCCTTTGATATATGTGGAATGCATTGCATAACATTTTGTGGGTATTTGTGCCCTTATCGGATGTTGAGACGTCATTTTTAAACTTCCTGCGCTATGGATTTTTAAATCACACGCCCGCTTTTATTGGTTTCCAGTAACTTCATTTTTTTTGCTACATTGCCAGACAAAAATGGATATAATTTCTGAACTATTAAAGATACATGCATGAAATTTAGAACACACATTCTTTAGACTATTAGGAAACTTTTCTCTATAACAGAATTTTGTTAATTGATTTCATTTTAAAAATACGTCCGTTTGTTTGCAAGAAAGGAAATCAGAAAATTGTTATTAAATTTTAATTGTTTATTTTACAAACGTAGGGACTAATATCAAAATTCTGTTAGATAGTTTGTAGAACATGCTTTTGCAAATACATTGAAAAAAAACTGTTTGAATCTATGTTTAAAAATGGTTTAGATATATCGGTTTTAGTGCAATCCTGCATTGGGTATATTTTTTCAAACTTGGACCCCCAAATAATTTTTTTTCAAAATATTTTTATTTGGTTAAGTTGCCACAGCTATGAGCTCTCTACATACAAAAAATTAATATTTTACACCAAATAGGAAAAAAGTTTTAAAAAATACCATCCTCTCCCCTTAAAGCCTATTTATTTCTCAAGCATTATCAATACTGCCATTTCTCTAGCTTTAAATAGGTAAATTTTTTCGTGGAAGATTGCTCCAGACTAAGAATGTGTGTTGACAGTAGAAATCATTTCAGTGCTCCTTGTACTGATTGTTTTTAATAAAGAAAGGCTTATTTCACAGCATAGTCTAACAAATACGTAATATAACAACCTGCCTATATAGGCATATGCCTCAAGGCCATGAATACACTGGTTTTAAAATATTAATTAAAATGTGACTAATTTTAAAATGTTAGACTATATATACTTCAGTAATAAAATGTGTATATATAAAAGGCTAAAGTTTTTTTTTTGTACTTATGTTTATGAGAATACAAATGGTAAAATGTTATATCAATCGAATCATTTCAAGTAAACACACTGTATTAATTTTATTTATATCCTTTACGATGTATTTTCATAAATGTTATTGTACCTATTTTAAAACAATAAAAACCTATTTTACATATGAGCTATTCCATCTCAAATCAACCGAAATTTAGAGAAAATTGACCTTACAATTTCTAAATACAATGAAACTTTTTTTTGTATGTAGAGAACTGTGATACAATGCTTTGTGCAAAGTTTGAGGCATCAGAACTTCATAGTGTTTAAATTAAAAATATTTAAATTTATCGTATTTTCATAAAATTAGCACTTTAAACTGTTGTAGCTCCGAAACCCTTTCACCCAATGATCAAAATCATGGGTTATTTTGATGCTGAGAAATTAAAGTTTATATTGACATATAAACAGATTATTTTACTTTTTATGGAAATGGAGAAATTTAGATTTTTCCTCATTAAGACGCCTTTGCCTAGGAAAAAATATATAGTTGGATTCCACATTGAAAGTACAAATAAACACACATTTTTTACTGATGGTATGTTGAGAAGAAAGTATTGAAAATATCAAATAAAGAAAATAAATAGTACGCGCGTGAACTAACCAGCTGACTGTGAGACGGGAGCTAGCCGAGACAAGCAAGGCCAGGAGACAAACACGTGAGGTGTCGTCTAGTAACGCATAGCTGGGCTAGCTTTATCACAGGTTTTCATAAACACAGGAGTAAAATGACGTCCAACGCTTGCTTATCTTCAGCTCTCAGCCAATGGGAGCGGTACTGCGCCGTTCAAGTCCAGGTGTGTGACAATTTATTTAATTCCCTCGAAACTTATTGCCGTACCACTAAGCAAACAATGCCGAATCCCTCTTAATAATGCAAGGTTTTTCTCAATATTTTTTTACATTTTTACAAATGAGCAAAAAGCCTAAAAGTAAGTAAAATCAGATTATCTGTCTCTCTGTATACAATAAAAATAAGGATTACTTCTTAACATAACCTACCAAATGTCAGCTTCAAAATGAGCTCCCGTTCAATGGTCTACAGTAAATGGTTCCAGAGTTCTGAGCACTGAAAGAGGCATGTTTTTATAAAATACACTAAATTTGTCGCTCAACAATACGAAAACCATTTGACTTTCGATAGTAGCTATATTTTTGCAAATGCACTGTCCTCAGCACCTTGTATAAATAGGGAAAAATGAGAGGTTTTTTACTGATCGATTTCATATGGAATAGCTCATGTTTCCAACCTATATAGGCACCTAAAACTTATTTTTTTAGTGCCTGAAGATCCAATGTCGGGATAATTAACCTAAAGCAATAAAGTCTCTAATACAACAGAGCTCCTGTTAAATGTTTGTATAATTACCCAGGAATCTTTAGTTGTAAAAATCTTCAATCCAAAGAATTGAGAATTTGATTGTGAGAAATCAGATTAAGTAAAAATGTCTATACACGTAGCTATGACAAACTAAGCTGACAAGACTGCTCTGCAACGAACAGTGCCAATATACCGTATATCCAATCTGTGAACAATGATAACAAAATACCTTGAAAATGAGCAAGTCTGAGTGAGATAGGCATATAGTGAAAGTCCATACAGCAATAAAACGTGTTGTCCACACGAACAAAACATAGAAACATGACTGACTACACGTAGTATGTTAATATACGTCAAGCACCAACTGAATACAGAATGAGCTTATGTGTCTTAAGCTATGTTTACCATATTCCCCGGAATGTAACAATGCTACTGCTTTTAACAGATCCCGGTAACAATGTCAATTGTTCATTGAACAATACTGAATGAAAAATTAAAGAAGAGAAACAATACAAACAATTCTTTAAAATAGATGAAGTATAACACTATTCAGTCTTATATTTATTTTATAGTACCATAAGGCAACATAATGTTCAAACCAATTTCTGGAGTGGTGGGACTTTTACCAACCCTGGAAGAGCAAATTCTTTTCTTTCCCGGAAAAAAAAAAAAAATAGGATAAGAAATATCTCACTAGAAAACCTTTCCCTCATCAAGATATGACTGTTTTTTTTTCTTTTGATATAAGAAAGTCACATTTTAATATAAATATGAGCTGCAATTATTCAATATATAGACAGAATACAGAAGTGTTTATTAATAAGAAACCTGAGAACAGAAGCCTCTTCTTCAAAGTGACAAATCTGGTTAGTGACAAGAAACAACAAATTGTCATTTTCCATTTCTCGAATGCGGAGGTTAGAGACAGGTCCTGTTCCTAAAAAGCAATAGCTTGTCACAGGTCAGTATAACTTTCTTTAATCCAGCTGAAACACTGGTCACATTTTCTCTTAGTCTGGCACACAAAAATAAAATTGAATTTACATATTTTTACAAGTGCTGAAGGGTTTTATTTGTTATTCATCCACCCTTCATTTATTATAGTGTATTAGCTGAAATCACCCGTCGTTGCCTGTGTTTTCCTTTCTACTTCTATTTTTAATTAAACTGGTTCTTAGGCTTTTCGGAAATCTCGGAAATCCAACTACAGACAACCAAAACGAATTGTCTTTACTAAGCTTTCCTCATCCCTAAAAGATGAATCTTTCTATAGCGTTCACATACTTGAATTAATGAACTTCTTAGCCAAATGCCTGCCAGGGTTAACTCAATTTAATCAATTCTAGATCAGGCATCGAAAACAAAACATTTCGTTATGTGCCTTACGTTCAACTGTTTTTAATATATGTTTATTTGTTTTTGTTTGTTTATTTATTTATATTCTGACGTAGTTAAGGTGATTAGGCCTTCTTCCACACCGCCAGAAATGTGAATAAAATAATAGAAAATCAAATTATAAACAAAGTAAAACCAAACGAAAATATATACAGACTACAGTCACACGATCTAGATTGTCTAGATTTTGGCCTTCATGATGCATCAACAATCTTATTTCATGTCGTGTTATTTTTCCATGGCCTCATGGAAGTCGATGTTGAATACAACAGACAATAATAAAGAACAATTGACTGTATAAGATTGCATTTTAATATTATACATCAATGTTTCATCGTATTTATTTTTATTTTTTATCTTTTTAATTAATTTAACGTCCATTTGTCCGATTTTAATGTAGCCTATGTTCTTCTTCTGGTTATGAAGGTTAAATGTGCAAACTTTGAGAAATATCGGTGAAAGTGTGTAGATTTGTATAGAGTACATACATAGCCACATTAATATCTTTGAAAAATATTGGAGTGCAGGAGGTCAAATGACTTTATTGTCAAACGCCTGGCATTAGAAAACAACAACAACAACATAGCCACATTGACTTTTATATATAAGATTGTTAAAAACATATGGTCTTCAAAATTCGTTCGTACTTTGTACTCATATAATGCCAGATTTTTTTGCTTATTTACAATAATTATCCTTTATTGAAAGAATGTATGAAAGACTACTTGAGCTATTTATAATGATGAAATAAGATATCTATATCAGTATTGAAGAAATGTATAGAGCGATGATTATTTTTCGAAATAAGAAGTAGAATGAACAGTCTAACTTTACATAACGCCATTTACACCACCATGAAAAGCAAGTACGAATTGCTATATAAATATAAAAAAATATAACAAAATAATATGCCGTGACCAGCAACTAGTTTGAATAAAAATGACTTTCATTTTATTATTTTGTACAGACTCTAAATATGTGCATAGCAATATTCTATTAGTCCCACATGCTGTGCTGGTTCGAGCCTCATGGGAAAGAAATTTTCTCATGAAATTTCGACCAGTGTACGGGACCAGTGCCCACCCAGCATCATGATGCACTTGGACAGCAAAGATAGGTAGCGAAATTCAGTTACAAAAGCCAGATATAACGGCTGGGGGGATCATCATGCTAACCACATGATACCTGCATTCTGATTGGATGATCGTCCACCTCTGCTTTGGCATGTGGCCATGAGGCTAGCAACCGGCTGGTCAGCCTGGGCCCTTAAAGGGCTGTAGCACCACAATTATTATTATTATTATTATTATTATTATTATTATTATTATTGCATTTCATTACTTTTTGGAAAGAGTTGATTCGACTGTCTGTAAAGTCTTCTGTGTGTGAAATATTACAACCAAGATATACTCCAGAAATTCTGACAAAAATTTCCCGCATATTACTAAATAAAAGTCCCTATTTCTGAGATTAGACTGGCTTTCTTTCTTTGTGTGTCTGTGTCCAATGGCAGGGCTCTTAACTTTGCTGTTTTTGTTCCTAACCTTGTCAAAATTTTATTAGCATCCAGATAGATTTATATTCTTTCGCATTTGTATTTTAGTTAGTAGTGAAACAATGCGTTATTACTTTGTTTTTGTTTTCTGTAAAATATCTATATAAATCAGCGTTGTCAGACACAGCCTAAACGGAGCGGAGTGGTCCACTATAACTCGTTGCTTGCTCCGGTGCTTCCACAGACATAAGCAAGTTCACGCTCTGAATGGATGTCTCTAGCACCACAACCGGTTTCAGAGCTTACAACTCTGACACTACTGATATACATGCTCATTATTACATATCTTAATATATAAAATTGAATGTGGGTATTATGTATGTATGTATGTGTGTATGTTCTCTATACAAATCTACATGCTTTGACCGATATGTGCCAAAGTTTGCACATTTAACCTTCATAACCAGAAGAACATAGGCTACATTAAAATCGGACAATTGGAAGTTAAATTAATTAAAGATATAAAAAATAAAAATAAATAGATCAAAATATTCATGTATAATATTAAAATGCAAAATCTTCTACAGTCAACTGTTCTTCATTATTGTCTGTTGTATTCAACATCGACTTTCATGAGGCCTTGGAAATTATAACACGAAATTAAATTACATTGTTGATACATCATGAAGGCTAAAATCTACAAGACAATTAATACAGTAAGTATATTTACGCAGTCCAGGACCGTATTATGAATTTCTCGATGGAACTGTACATAGTGAGCAGGCTATGTCTATCCAACTGAATTTTTTGAAACCACAAGGATTTCTATTACATAATTGAATACTTAATATTGAATCACCAATAGTACTACTGCGAAAAATATTGACCCACCAAAATTATGTAATGGAACGAGAATTGGTGAGAAAAAACTCATGAAAAACGTAATAGAAGTGACAATTAATATTGTCAATATTAACTGTCAAAACGAAAGATGTTGTTTTTATCCCATGAATTCCTATGATACTCACTAAATGCCTTTCGATTTTAATGGACGAGGAAATCTTAGTAAAGACAATTAGTTTTGGTTGTCTATAATTGAGTTTCTGAGATTTCCGAAAAGTCTAACAACCAGTTTAATTAAAAATAAGAAGCAAGAAGGACAACCCAGGCAACGCCGAGTACTTTCAGCTAGTTGTTTATAAAGTAAACAGCACCTAATACTTTATTTGCTCCTAATAAAAGTGCCTTAAAGAAAAGAAAAAATCCCCAACTTTTCACTAGTAATGCTCATCACTCCCCGAATTCGATGCTTTGAAAAACAGGCTTCAAATGAAGAAAGGTGAAGATAAAAAAGTTAACATCCGACACAAACACATATTTAAAAAAATCTGATATTGATGTGGATACAATGCTGAAACAATCTTGCTAATAACATCTTGCGTATTTTCACCAATAGATAGAACCTAGAAGAACTTTGGTCACATTTAGATATCTAAAATGTAAAAACATAAATTATATATCAACTATAAACAGAGGAAACCTCTCGTCATCACATACATTTGCTTACATTCAGGCAAATATGGCAGCTCCTGATTCAAGTGTCTTGGGGCTTAGCTCGCCTTCAACTGCGACACTCTTTGAAATGTTACGCAGTCGAGGAACTGACAAACCAGCAGCTCCCTCTTGTATAAATGTGAGACTTAACTTTGTGTGTCTTATGCCTTGTACGTTCCCAGGTAGCTGTTGCAGTTGGGGCAGGTGTGCCTCACGCTCTTGCAGGAGTCCATGCAATACGGGATGCAGGAACACAGGCAGCATCTGAAAACAGCACTGTCCTTAGTCAGTTTTTCAATGCCCGGGGCTAGAATATACATGAACTTGCATTATTGCTAATACACAAAAAGATACTTTACTATTATAATGATTAGTGTAATATTACTTACTTACTGGCTTTTAAGGAACCCGGAGGTTCATTCCTGCCCTCACATAAGCCCACCATCGGTCCCTATCCTGAGCAAGATCAATCCAGTCTCTATCATCATATCCCACCTCCCTCAAATCCATTTTAATATTATCCTCCCATCTACGTCTCGGCCTCCCTAAAGGTCTTTTTCCTTCCAGCCTCCCAACTAACACTCTATATGCATTTCTGGATTCGCCCATACGTGCTACATGCCTTGCCCATCTCAAATGTCTGGATTTAATGTTCCTAATTATGTCAGGTGAAGAATCCAATGCGTACAGTTCTGTGTTGTGTAACTTTCTCCATTCTCCTGTAACTTCATCCCTCTTAGCCCCAAATATTTTCCTAAGCACCTCATTCTCAAACATCCTTAACCTATGTTCCTCTCTCAAAGTGAGAGTCCAAGTTTCACAACCATACAGAACAATCGGTAATATAGCTGTTTTATAAATTCTAACTTTCAGATTTTTTGACAGCAGACTGGATGATAAAAGCTGCTCAACCGAATAATAACAGGCATTTCCCATATTTATTCTGTGTTTAATTTCCTCATTTATTTTTGTTACTGTTGCTCCCAGTTATTTGAATTTTTCCACCTCTTCAAAGAATAAATTTCCAATTTTTATATTTCCATTTCGTACAATATTCTCGTCACGAGATATAATCATATACTTTATGTTTTCGGGATTTTCTTCCAAACCTATCTCTTTACTTGCTTCAAGTAAAATTCCCTTATTTTCCCTAATCGTTTGTGGATTTTCTCCTAACATATTCACGTCATCCGTGTAGACAAGCAGCTGATGTAACCCGTTCAATTCCAAGCCCTCTCTGTTATCCTGGACTTTCCTAATGGCATACTCTAGAGCGAAGTTAAAAAGTAAAGATGATAGTGCATCTCCTTGCTTTAGCCCACAGTGAATTGGAAACGCATCTGACAGAAACTGACCTATACGGACTCTGCTGTACGTTTCACTAAGACACATTTTAATTAATCGAACTAGTTTCTTGGGAATACCAAATTCAATAAGAATATTGTATAAAACTTCTCTCTTAACCGAGTCATATGCCTTTTTTTAAATCTATGAATAACTGATGCACTGTACCCTTATACTCCCATTTTTTCTCCATTATCTGTCGAATACAAAATATCTGGTCAATAGTTGATCTATTATGCCTAAAACCACACTAATGATCCCCAATAATTTCGTCTATATATGGAGTTAATCTTCTCAAAAGGATATTCGACAAAATTTTGTACGACGTCAACAAAAGTGACATTCCTTGAAAGTTACTACAGTTAGTCTTGTCCCCCTTCTTAAAGATAGGTACGATTGTGGACTCCTTCCATTGTTCTGGTACAAGATTAGTGTAATATTATGTAGCTAAAAATGTAAGAAGGAAGTGAAATTGGGAGAGGAATACATCAAGGATGTCCTTTATCCTACAAATAATCTTACGTTCTTCAAGAATATGTGTTATAAATGTATATTATAGACTCAAAGATGGCTTAACACCGAAGTTATTAATTTCTCTTGTGAAAATTTTACTAAACTGAACCCCATAAAATTATAAAAGGGAGATTGACATGCAGAATTCCTTCACGGAAATATCATATGTACTTCAGTACATCATAATAATATGATATGTGTAAGTAATCACTTAGTGATTCAAGACAGCGCTCATCCCATCGGATCCCAGCCGCTTAATCACTCGTAATGAGTGCACCTCTGTACATAGTGCATTGGACATTGTGTGTGCCACTGTCACATAATCTGTGACACAGTACATGGGGTTAGGCCACCAAAAGGAAAACTGAGAGGTAGAACTTAAACTGAGGGGATTCGATCCGGCATTGGAACTGGAATGCAGTGTGGCTTAGTGGTAAAGTATCAGTACGTAGAGCTGAAAACCCAGATAATGCATTTTGAATCTTGCGTACACTACTTTTAACACTTGAATATAAGTAATTGATTAACTAGCGGACTTATTCGTGTTAATTATGTAAGTCTGTGCAGCTTACAGCTGTTCACAGATACATAAACGACATACTCATACTATACAAAGGAAACAAAAGACAAATACACCAACTATAGGCCTACCAATACATAAACAAAATACACCCAAAACTTCAAAACACACTGGAACTTGAAAACAATAACTCCATAAATTTCCTAGACATCACCATAACAAAAGTTGACAACAAACACACCTTCAAAATATACACAACACATCTAATCACCCCACACAACACAAACATGCTGCATTCAGGACAATGGTACACAGATTACTGAACATACCCATGAGCCAACAACACTACAATGAAGAAGTGAACACAATCAAATACATAGCACAAGAAAATGGTTACAACCCAAACATAATAGACAACATCATAAGGAAGACAAAACAAAAACTTAACACAAAAACACAACACAAACACAAGAAATACATCACACTAACATACGAAAACAAAAACACACATAAGATCGCATCTTCATTCAGAAAACAGAAATACAACATAGCATACAGAACAGAAAACACACTACAAAGACATCTCAACACACAAACAAATAAATACAACAACACAGGGGTATACAAACTCACATGCAATAGTTGCGACAAGTTCTACATAGGACAAACAGGCAGATCATTCCAAACACGCTACAAGGAACACATTAGAGCAATAACCAGAGGACACAATACATCTACATATGCAGATCACATAACCTATGCTAACCATACATACAATAACATAAATGCGGACATGGGAATCCTACACATACAACCCAAGAACCAAAAACTCAACACACTAGAACAATATGAAATATACAGACACACTAAAACACACCCTGATCAAATTCTCAACACACAGATCAATTTCAGAACACACACACTATTTGACTCCACTTTTCAACACCTTTCAACAATCAAACGCACCCACATAACAGGCAGAGAAATTCGAGATGACGCCGAGATCTAGTAGGCTCTGAGGATGGTGATAAAGCACCGAAACAGCTGTAAGCCGCACAGACTTACATAATTAACACGAGTAAGTCCGCTAGTTAATCAATTACTTGAAAACCCAGGTTCGAGTCCCTGTGCCAGAGAGAGTTTTTCTCGATTCTATCCATGTAGACTGTTAATTATGGCACTTACCCCAACAAGCAGAGGACGATGCATGCGATATGAGCACCTGCCTGGTTCTCAGACACAGTCGTTGTCTTGATGTCCACGTGGCAAATGGGGCACACCACTTTCATTGCCTTTGGGCCCACAGGTAAGGCACCCGCAACAATCACTGTGCAAACCATTAAAATGTAACATAAATACCAGTTTCACCAAACAAACCATACATTTCCTAGTTTCATTCAAATAAGAACAGTTCTGTCAACAAATAACTGACATGTCATCAATTATAGTCGCGACGCTGTTATTCCCGGCGTGACTCCTCTCTTTCCTCATGTCTTAGGAAGTGAAGGTTCTATAAAGTCTAGGTAGGTAGTATCATTCGCCATTTTTGTTCTTTCGTTGCCGAGCTACCATACGAGGAATCTATTTGCCACACCGTTAAACATTATCATGTCGTAGCTCCTATGATAATAAATCAAACGCAATGTAATTCAGCAAATAATTGAGCGGCAAATAACGTCTTCGTGTGCTTTCTGCGAACACCAACAAAAGAGCCAAAATGGCGGGCGATTATATTAAGTATTTATCGAGCCTTAAGAAATGAATAACGTCTTCCTCAGCGAACCACAAGACGCACACGTTTAAATGTAGCCGACCTGCAACACGATTGGCTGCCAGAAATTAGAGCGACGGGACTATAATAGGGTGTGATTTTTTGGTATTACGTTATATGCGAAATGTGTTAAAAACTTAATTCTGTGCATGGAAAATTGCAAGTCCCTTAAAAAATGTACAAATTAAATTAAATATATAAGCGAATTGTCGTGAAATTGGTAGAAATCAACGAAATTACTTCGTAATCACGATAATTTCAACAAAAACAAAAAAAAAAAAACAGGTTTTATGGAGAATTCGCATAAGTCAAGTACCGACCACTATTAGCAAAAGAATAATTACAGTTTGTTTCAATAATAAGAATAATAAAACTATTTCAAGCTATGTTTGACGACAATTTGTTTCGAAAATAAAAGTCATATATAAGTACAGTCTTACTAATAAACCATATTTAGTTTTTATATGAGATTTATGCAGAGTTGAGACAGAAAACTTTACTAATAAACCATGCATAAGCGATGAATATATAAACAGGCTGTAACTATACAATGGGAATTGCTTTGCAGTAGTTATACTGTATACACGAAACCCCTTGTTTAAGCATTGTATATAGAGAAAAAATGGCCGCCCCTCTAACAGCTGTTCGTATCAACTGTCATTTTATGATGGTTGCCTTGTAACCACAGAAGAACAAACCAAAGAGCACAAAATAATTAGAATAATATTGCTGTAGCTTGTACTCTTTGACCAAAATATAGTGTGGTAATCAATTAGAGTCAGTTGTACTATAGCATTTTAATAAAAAAAACCGCCCTAAATAAGGGTTCGAATAGATCGGCCTACTAATCAATTCATAAAGAATAATCATTAAAACCAATTGTGTGACAATTTGAAAGGAAAAAGAAAACATTAAGATAAATGATATGAAAACAAAGGAAATCATTTACAATAAAAGTCTATTGGGTACAAATGATGACTAATTATAGCTAAGGATGATTTTAACACATGAGATCCTATGGCATCAACCGTTGCATCAGAAATTTTAAATTGTTTAAGTTGATTTAAAGTTTCTCGTGGGATCGTGCCACGGGCACCGAACATGAGCCCAAAAACTGTCCAATGTGTGATGTGGTATTGTGCTCCGAGATGCTGACAACAAGGCTCATAGATGACTTGTTTTTCACGACACACCTCTTGTGGCTGTTGCTCGTGCATCTCGAAATGGATTGTGGGATCAAGAATGACACCCTTATCCTTCTGCCGATCAATTATGATGATATCAGCACGTCTAGTAGAGCCATCAGAAGAGACGCAACCAACCTCCTCATAAACCTCATAGGAAGCATTCTGACGGATTGAAGCTGCGATGAGAGAACGAACCGTATTATGTCTGTTGATTCGGAGCAATTCTCCATGATGGCAGAAACCCAAGACGTGAGGAAGAGTTTCTTGCTCGTCGCATCTTCTGCAACGAAACTTAACACGGTACACACTAGAGCGCTCTACCAGATGCAATAGAGAACCTCAGATATTCTATTACCTTTCGTAATGAAGTAATGATGACGTAGCTGTGTAACAGTTATATTGTTATACACGACGTATGTAGTGATTATTAGTAAGGAATTTACACACCACTTATAAACGAGCTACTCATTGTATAAGACAGTTAAACGTCTGTATATAGAGTTTTTATTAGTAAGACCGCTAGTGTTTAGGTCGTAACTAGTGACAGGTAGTGATGAAAATTTTCTCCTAAAGCAATGTATTTTAGCTTATTGGTTTGGTAAGTTTTATAACTGTACTGATATAGTTATAAATTTTCCTGAACCTCTCCTTATTAAGCAAGCTTCATATGGCTTTTTGACAGCAGAAGATAGGTATTTGCATTGAGATTTTATTGTAAATTCGCCACAGATACAACAAAATAATTTGGGGGGTACCATTTGCTTACCAGTGGTGGTAGGAGGTGGAAGTACAGGAGCAGGCTGTGGTGGTGGGGGCACTGGCTGCTGCATTTGGGGCATCAATCCAGGAACCATATCTGCAACAATTCAATCTTTCTTTAATAATTAAGAAGACAAAATCACTTTAGACTAATCCCAAAGCCAGGGAGCATTTTCTCAAAATATTCTGTCTATCCACTGTTAACAATAAAAATCAGGAAATTTCTACACAATACGTCCAAAACTATAGACTTTAGCAGTAAAGATCCTATTTGAAACTAAATTTGTGTCCACAATATGGTCTTGCCACAAGTTAATACATTCAGGTGTTTTAGTTGTAATACAAAATGACTGGCTAATTCAAACTAGTAATAGATTTCCTTCAAATACGCATTGAAGAGTACGTTAAGATGTAATATTTAGATCGAATTTTTTAAGGATACATTCTGATAATTAGAAATGGAATTCCAATGGCTAGCAAAGATAAACTGTCAGTCAACATTTTTTGTTACACTTTTTCTTGTAAGCCAGCCAAGAATTTAATTCACAGAGATTCGCAGGTAAAGGAGGAAATGGCTATGAATGACACTACGTATTGCAAACAGATTTGTACGGTATGTTCATGAAATCCTTATTAAGTGAACTAGGCTGGCATACCAACTCTCAAGGGAACCATTTCTCGTAGCACAGAATAAAATGCTCCTGCCATGTACAGTGCCAACATTTTCAGAGCTGTTTCAGAGCATAAAAAGTTATGAAATATGCTAATCATCTACAGGAAGTCTCTCTTTATTACACAAATTACCACTCTCTTTACATGTTATATAACGAAACCTCTTAAAGTTGTTTTTTTTTTCTTGTAATGCTATGTTCTGCTACTGCCAGACCGTGTCCAGTGGGCAACGATGCAGTACTGCTGGAAAAACAACTCAATTAACTCACAATATATCACATATTGCAATAGGTTACGTTGATATTACAGTTTAAATTGTGAATGAAAGTCTTTAAGTGCAAATAAAATGCTCATAAGAAAGCTTGGAATCATTCATCACATTAAAACACACTTAAAAGATGTATATAATGAAGCTCATCTTTTTATATTGTTCATTTTTATGAGGATAAGCTACAGCAGCGTGCAAATTAATCCGAACAACGTAATTACTTATGCAAAAACACTCAAACGGGATAAAAAAAGGATCTAAGACATACCTCAGTAATCTATGTGGCCTCCCTTGTTCCTAATAACAGCTCTGAGACGATTTGGCATGGATTCCACTAATTTCCCACAAATATTCTTCATTTCTTAATCGCGAAACCATACACCAATGAGGGCAGAAATCATCTTCTCCTTTGTAGAACAATCCATTTTTTGCATTCTTCTTTTGCAAATTGACCACAATTTCTCAATGGGGTTGATGTCGGGTGAGTTGCCTGGCCAGGGGAGTACCTGAATATTCTTCTTCTTGAAGAATTCTGTAGTTTTTCGAGACGTATGGTGCCAGGTCTTGTTGGAACACACCTCTGCCATCCGGAAATGATTTTTGCAGCTGGGGTACGATTCTGGTTTCCAATAAGTGAATATATTTGTCAGAATTCATCATTCCCTTGATAGGTATTAATGCTCCAGGCCCTTCATGTGTAAAACAACCCCAAAACATTACTTTAGGGGGGTATTTGGGTGCTTGTTGGAGATGAGCTGCTGTTACTTTTTCGGATCCTTTCCGTATGTAAGAAACACGGTGGCCGTGGACCTCGAAATGAGACTCATCGGAAAAAAGTACATTCTTCCAGTCATTCACTGTCCAGTGTTGATGTAATTTTGCCCACATTAAGCGTTTTTTGCACATAACAGGGGTTAGCAGTTGCTTCTTAATAGGCTTACGAGCCCTTCGTCCAGCTTCCAAAAGCCTACGCCGCACTGTTGTGACGTGAATATTCGCCCCAGTGGTAGCCATTAACTCGCGGGTTAAGTCCACAGAAGTTAGTCTAGGATTTAATTTACTTAAACGATCATCTGCAGGCGAAGTCTTCCTTTTCCGGCCACAGTTTCCTTTTTTCTGGGGTTTGATGGATCCAGTCTCCCTGTATCGTTTTATGATCGAATTAATAGTAGCCAAACCGATGTGACATTCTGCAGCAATTTGCCTCTGTGTCATAGAAAAATGCTCTGCTAATGTTACAATTTTAGACCATTTTCGTGGAGTTGTATCCATTTGTGAAGACAGAATGTACACAGGATTGCAGTATTAAGTCTTCAACACAACTGAAATGCTTATAAGTACAAAATGACAGGCAAAATGTCACATATTATAAAAAAAAAATAATGACAGACCTTCAACAATGGAATTACACGTACTACAGATGTCAATTAAAGCGGTATGAGCAGCTGTGAGGCCAACAATGACAGAAAATGTAAAAAATATGTCGTGTTCGGATTAATTTGCATGCTACTGTATAATATTTCGAAACGCCATGTTTTATACAGTTCACTTTTTTTCTTCATATGGTTCAAGAATTAAAACAGAAAATCAATATCCCGAATTTAAAACAAAACTTACAAATTAAACCAAACCCTTTAACTCTATTAAATATAGAGTATAATCTAAATTCAACAGAAGAAATACTGAAATGAGAAGTAAACACTGAAATAATGAAACAATTGCTTTTAGAGACAATTAATATTAGGTACCCTTCACAAAACTGGCTTTATTTATACACCGACGGATCCTTGATCTCCAGAGAACAAGGTGCTGGTGCAGGTGTTACGTGCTGTCTCTTCTCACTTTATAGATCTCTTGGATATGTTAAATGTTATGTTTTATTTAACGACACTCGCAACTGCAGAGGTTATATCAGCGTCGCCAGATGTGCCGGAATTTTGTCCCGCAGGAGTTCTTTTATATGCCAATAAATCTACTGACATGAGCCTGTCGCATTTAAGCACACTTAAATGCCATCGACCTGGCCCGGGATCGAACCCGCAACCGTGGGCATAGAAGGTTAGCGCTATACCAACTTGCCAACCAGGTCGACTCTTGGATATGGAACAACAAGTTTTGATGGAGAAATCATTGCAATAAGTGAAAGTCTCAGGAATCTTCTATGCCACATCAATAAATTTAAGAATGCAGTTATATTGTCAGACTCCAAAGCAGCTATTCTATCAATAGTCTCTAAACACACACCTTCATCTCAAACAGCAGAAATAACTAAAATGCTCTCTCAATTAATATCACTCAATAAAAGAATTGTATTCCAATGGATACCATCCCATTGTGGAATCCTGGGAAACGAGAATGTGGATGCTTTAGCAAAGAAGGGCAGCACTGCTACTTACAGACCTGTTACTAAATCTACGTATTACTCTCTGAAAAGATTTATTAAATCTACATACTTAGACTTCAAAAAACAAAATTTGATAACACAATCTCAAGGGAAAAAATGGAACTCTCTGCACCATAATCCACAGTTAATTCCCGATTTACCATGAAAATCGTCTGTAGCTGCATTTAGATTGGCAACAGGCCATGATTGTTTGGCCAAGCACCTGCATAGAATTGGAATATATCAGTCCCCTAACTGCCCATTGTGCAACTCAAACCAAGAAATGGATTCGGAACACCTCAAAATCTGTGCTTCAGTGGCTGGCCATGATAATATCTTTGAAAAATATTGGAGTGCAAGAGGTCAAATGACTTTATTGTCAAACGCCTGGCATTAGAAAACAACAACAACTTTCTTAATACAGAGAAGGCGAAATTAAGAGTACCAAGTCAGATTTCTTTATTGTTACGCAATATTGAAGGATGTTTCTTATCTCAGAATAGTGTTATTACAATGTAGGCATAACAGAGAAGTAGATTTTACATCATGATACCAGTTACATCCGCCCCATCACGTCTGAAACATTTTCACATAATGATAACGAAGATAAAAAAGATAAGGATGAGACAATCCTTACACATAAAGCATCTCATACAATAGACACAAGACTGTCCTACAAGACCAAGTTGGTTGACATCCAGTATTCTCATCAAACAGTGCTGAAGGAAGAGAGAAAGAATTAAACTTAAGTTACCACACAATGCTGATAGTGGGAATGGAAACAAAACTGTTATAGTTCTACTCATACTGAGAGTCATGGAATCATCACGAATTAAAAAAAAAAAAAAAAAACTCTTAATATCAGTAGCGGCTGGTGGTCAAAATAATGAGTGTGCTACAATCTCTATATCGGCCTACTGTATACACTTATATGTATTTATCTTAATTTGAGACTCGCCTAGTGACGAAATATGAAGTCCATACGACGTTCCTTCCTACTGCAGAACTTGTCAATTACCCTGGTGTTGGATATCATGCTCTTTTTTATTGACAGTATTGCAAGAGCAGTGAGGCGATCCTGGGACATAGTGTTCCTTAAAAACGTTTTTATGCGTTTAAAGAAAGAAAAACATCTTTCTGGCTCAGCAGTGGTCATTGGTGTTGTAACCGAAATATTTAACAACTTCGTTACTTCACAGAATGGATCCTATGAATTGTTGGAGGCTATGTTATGTATTGCAACAATTGAACGGCTCCATCTATATTTCGGAAATCGGGTCTTCCACATAGAACCTCAAGTTGTGTCTTTAACACTCTTTTGTTCAGTACAGTATAGCTGTTGACAGCAACTTCAAGTTCGCGTTCAGGAAAATTATGCGAAAAATTGTCAAAAAATTTGCTGTTTAACAATTTTGTTGCGTCTAGGTAGCTTAAAGATTGGAAACGGTGAGTAGCTTCCTGAATTATACGGTCACATACTACCTTGGCTTCAATTTTCTAGACTGACTGACTGAGGAACCTCAAAAACCAGGTAGATGGCAGCAGCGGTCGGACACTTGAATTACCAAATACATTGCACATAGTTCCGAGTTCTTCCACAAACAAGCATTCTTTCGTTACGCTTTACTTTTGTAATCTCCAAGCTGTGTTGTGCTGAAGCTGACTACAGCACTTCCCCGCGTAAAAATAGCCAATCAGAGCAGTGATTTCAGCTTCGCACATGCGCATTAACTGTCTACATTCTCATACAGAGTTTTGAGTAGCACAACGTATGGCCTGAGGCACCAAAGAGCGAAGAGCGAAGACTAAACACTCTGTAACGAGTCATGAACATAACCACAGGAAATTGTCAAATGGCAGATCAGATACTATGGTATTGCAAATACATTATTTGAGCAAAAATTATCATTGTGCTGTAGCACTGTAGCACATAAGGACGGGCCGCCCCTGCTTAATATACATACAAATAAAATACAGTACCTGGCCACATTATTATAATCACTCACATTTTTACTATATTTTACATATTACTTCCTCATTTGAACTCTGGTTTCCTTTCTTAAGCACAATTCACATTACATATTTAATTTTTAAACAATATTAAGTATAATTACAATTATAACAATGTTAATTCAAGAAATATTGATAAATAACCAACCACACCTCATTTTTAAAGAAATTTCAATATTTCGTACGACCTCCTTTGGCTTTAATTACAGCTTCACTTCTCTTTGGCATGCTTACAATACACTTCTGTATTATTTCCTGGATCCTCTCATTGTGATTCCAGACATGTATCAGCCTTTCAATAAGTCGAACTCGGGTAGTAATAAATTCTTTTGCCATCTCTCTTTTTACGAGTTTCCACACGTTCTCAATGGGATTCAAGTCCGGTGAGTTTCCTGGCCATGGCAAAAGTGGAATGTTTTTGGAAGCCAGAAACGTTTTGACTCTCCTAGCAGTGTGGCAAGGTGCACCATCTTGCATAAAAATATATTTCTCCCCATTTGGGAACCATTCGTTCAGCTGAGGGATAAGCCTGTTTTCCAATACCTGGATATATTGTTCTTGTTTCATTGTTCCCTGAACAATATAGAGTCGTCCTGAACCTTTGTCTGATATCACAAACCATATCATGACTGATATTTGGTGTTTAACTGTGTTAACCAGGCATCCAGGAGCAAAATTTTCTCCCTTTCATCGACGAACAAACATTGCTTTGTCCATCAAACACTGAAAGGTTGATTCATCAGAGAAGCAAACCTGAAAATTGTCAAAGAAACTGATAAAAACTCATAATTCTTGTGTTCGCTTCGTCTGCGATGTCCGTCGCGCTGACCACATTACCCCATCCTTCAAAACTCTAAACTGGCTATGGCTTAACGAACACAGAAATTTTCATTCTCTTGTTCTACTTTTCCAAGTCCTTCACACTTCTACACCTACCTTCCTTGCCTCCCGTTTCAGTTACCTGTCATAATATCATAATCTCTTCACACGCACGCAAAATAGCCGCATACTAGCCATACCAACACGTAAGACATCATCGTATTCATCATCATACACAATCTCACTCTCGCGCTTGTGGAATACCCTACCCAGTGACATCAGAGACTGTCGGAATTTAGTAGCGTTCAAAAGCAAGCTTATTAAGCATTTTCTTACTGCGTACAGTAGGTTTAATTTTTACTTAATCAATAAAAGAAATGCTTCTCTCTTCTTAACTTTTACAATAAACTGTCTAGCTTTTATTAATCAGTTAATCTTTTAGTACTTTGATTTTTATTGTATTTGTAAATTTAATATTAATTGTAATTATAATTGTAATTGTATTCTTAATATTGTAGTTGTAATCCCCTGGTAGAGGGGAAGAGAAGGCCTGATGGCCTTATCTCTACCAGGTTAAATAAGTAAATAAATAAATAAAAAAAGTTTCCTTCCCAGGCTCGAACCACGAAAGTCTCAGTTACAAGTCTATCGTGCTCTGGAGTGAACAAGGCTCTGAAATCAGCTACAAGGGTCGGTCCGGTTTTTTTTTGCCACTACTGTAGGCCTACGTAAGATTATGACGTCATGGTGTGTTGGAGGTTGTTAATAGTGGGCATTTCATTCCATTTACTTTTTGTGTGTGGTGTTGTGCAGTTTTAGCTTTTCTTGTGTAAGATGAGCTGCAGTGGTTGTAAGAATTTATTTTTTCAATATATTAATAGAACTTACAATGATATTGTTCAGTTTTTTATTAATAATGGGGTAATTAAGGAGTAAAATATTCTTTTTTTTTTTTTTTTAAGTCTTCTCATAGCAGAACTTTCGTTGAACGGTGTAAATATAAGATGCATTCATTTTAACCCTCTTGACTCTACGGTTTCACAAATGAAAGCAAGCACTGTGCAAGAATCTGGTAACTTACAACTGTGCTGTGTGGGGTATGGCGCCATTTGAGGTTGTGCAGGAGGGGGCACAAACCCCGGATGCCCCATTGCTTGCTCATAGCTGGGTGGGGGAGGAGGATGGTGTCCTACGAGGTGCTGATCTTCCACCAATGGTGCAGATGGTGCTGTAGGCATGGCTTTACTCATTGTAGTGCCGTAATTCTCTCAGACAAGAAGATACTGAAACACAAACACAAGTTCTGTTGAGCACACAATTAGGTTCACACTAGAGATGAACAATGAGCGGGAATGCAAGACTAACAGCACCCGCAAAGCTGAAAACCTGCACGACAGTATTGCCTGTCGTTGACTGCTTGCAAGCAAATGTTCAAAACATCGGGACTTCAGGAGTGATCAACTCTCAAACGTGAAGCAACCTTGAATCGTCACAGTTGTTTATACCAGACTGAACTTCTATTTGTTTTGGCAACTGTTCTGCCCTTATAGTGAGACCCTTCACAACATCCGTCACCATGCTGTCCGTTCTATGCTGGCCAAGGCACTGAAGGAAGTTGGGTTTACAGTCCATCAAGAGGTGCAGGGACTAGCCACACAAGGAAGTGTTCGGCGAATTGATATCATTGCCATTAAGAACAACTCGGCATACATTCTCGATCCCACCATCAGATTTGAGACACATGCAGATCAACCGCATGAGGTGGACAGTGAAAAGAAACGAATCTATGAACCGACAATCCCGTTCTATAAAGATAAATATAGCCTGTACCACATTGATGTAATAGGTCTGATGGTGGGAGCACAAGGTACCATACCCTCCTTCTTTGCCAACAAATGTAAAAACCTGGGGCTAACACACAGCATTGTGAAGGAAATAGCCATTAGTGCCCTGAAAGGATCGGTTCAGATATTGAGAAATCATTTGTATGAGAGTGATAATGGAAATTTCAAGTTATCTTAACCAATGGCTGTTGATTGGTTTAGATATCAATGCCAATAAATCCGTACTATTATTTTTCTCAAGGTATATGGAATTCATATCATTCTAACCTATCTGATGATATTTTTTTCCTCCTTTCTTAACTGTAAATGAGCACAAACGCTACTTAGGTGTAAATTTTTCTGACATTTTGTATATTCGATTCCCTCATCGTCTCAAATGCATATCATTTTATCTTTTAGGTGTGTTTCCAAATTATATGCACTACGCTTTGTCAAATCTGGCAACCTTTTCATAAGGGAAGCTAACTTTCTTCTTCTATGTAGGCCTATAAATAATCAAGTGCCTATTTGAAACATCATCTGTACCTTTCAGTGTAGTAATCCATTTCCCAATCTTAATTTAATTACTAGGCCCTTATTAAAAGACTAGGCAAATTTTTTTTCGTATGTTTGAGATCAAGTATAGGCCTACAATCTCAAATAAAAAGAAAGATGCTTTATTTAACGCTATGTTTTATGTTTCTTAGAAATTCAAATTTATTTGGGATTTTTTTTTTATTTAGCCTATATAAGCATAGGTAATATCTGATAGTAGAACCAGAACATCACTTACTAGCACAAAGCTATAATTAAAAGTCTAGTAAATATAGGCCTATTTGTAAATAGGCTATTTAAATATTAGATCTCACAAAATTAACGTGCTGTAGATCTAATTCTTCACCATGAAAATAGTTTATTGACACAAGTTATCAAACATAACCTAACCTGATTCGATTTTAATGCAACTGTCAATATGTTCACATGAAATTTTGTTAATTATTCAACAGTTTACTGGATATGTTACTGTTCTAATTCAGAAAAACTGGGTATTCATAAAACTTAAAACCTTTCCGAAACGAAATAACATCAAAGTATGTCTAATACAGACTTCACAATAATTAAAATGCAATTTAAATTATTAGACAAATGCAGTTAACATACTCTTTTGAAACTGACAATAAATGCAATACTGAGCACGAAAACACCACAAACTACATTACAGCACACCACTAACCGCTCTTCTTCAAGACCGTCCACAAAATAGCATACACACACCTGAACTTCGCAAACAATATAGGCTAAACAGTATATTAGGGGATAAGTATCGTCTGAAACTGACGTACGGTCACAAGACAGGAAGTCAACCAAATATTGCGCAATTCACGGGAGCAATAATCTGCTTGTTCAGTTCGCCATAGACATTTGACATTTTCTCCTGTCGTGACGTATTTCCGTCATGTGCAGTATAGGCTTCCGACTGATGCAGTTTAAAACGCTGAATGCAGAAATTTAACCGAGTTAGGTACTGGATATATTTCGAAATTGACTTGGTTTATATGTCATTGAAATGCTGAATAAAAAATGTTAATACAATAGCTATTAATATAACGACAATGTACTGTAGTTAAGATTAATTTCTTTCAAGAAAAAATTTCGTCTTTTAACTTGCGAAGTCGACCTGGTTGGCGAGTTGGTATAGCGCTGGCCTTCTATGCCCAAGGTTGCGGGTTCGATCCCGGACCAGGTCGATGACATTTAAGTGTGCTTAAATGCGACAGGCTCATGTCAGTAGATTTACTGGCATGTAAAAGAACTCCTGCGGGACAAAATTCCGGCACATCCGGCGACGCTGATATAACCTCTGCAGTTGCGAGCGTCGTTAAATAAAACATAACATTTTTTTTTAACTTGCGAAAAATAATTATGGAGGGGGAAGAGGTAATTCCTTCTACTATACTATATCTGTGGGTAATTCTAATGCAATGTTTTACTATTTTTTTTCTATGCACTCTACAAACACACAAAGAATTCGATGACATACCGATACACTAAACTTTCCATTACATTATGCCTACACAACTCTGAGCTTTATTACTGAACATTTTTTAGCTTTATTTATTTGAAGTCGCTTTAACTCCTAGATCATATCTCAACTGTCTAGTGCCCTGTTGGAAATGTTATTGCTGTTGCACTGTGTCAAATAAAGACTAATGCGGGACTGGACTCCAATTACTACGAAATAATAAACTGAAAATTAATTATATTCAATCAAGGAAAATCACGGAAAAAAAAACTCAACCAGATTGGTCTGCACCTGGAATCGAACCCTGGCAAGAACTATAATGGCTGGTTCACAATAAACCGGGAACGGAAATATGGAACAACTGGATAATACCCACGGCAGATCAATGTCGATAGTCGTTACTCGCTGGCCACTAGTCACCAGGCCGTACCGAGCCGTGCCAAACAAAACACAATCGAAATGGTGGTAGTAAAATTCGCGACTGTATTCTTAAATAATTCACTGAATTAGTCAAGTGCAAGACTTCTGGCTTCTGTTGCATTCAAACAATTATAAAATACGATAATTTGGTCCAGGGAGCATCCGTTTTTGATGCAAAGATAATTTGTTTGGCTTGTTTCTTAAATAAAATTACGAAATGGCGTTCCTGTGCTTAACATTTAATAAAAAAAAACGAAATATAGCAAAACTGTTTTGTCCTGAGACTCTCATCTAAGTCACGTAATAAGTCACGTAATCTACTTCAATATATTTGCCCGAATATATCTTGTAGCTAACAGTGGTGCTATCTCTCAGTAATGTTCAGAACGAAGGAGGTAGAGAGACAAAATAAACAAATTTCTCCCTCCAACGACGCCACACACCAACGTCGTGTTCTTATGCTGGCAAGATTGTGTATTTACTTAAATTTGGTGCTAAACGTAACGGCACGGTTCAAAGATACTGTGGGAATTCTCCAGTTTAGCGATTTAGGAACAACTTGTTTCTTAAATAAAATTACGAAATGGCGTTCCTGTGCTTAACATTTAATAAAAAACGAAATATAGCAAAACTGTTTTGTCCCGAGACTCTCATCTAAGTCACGTAATAAGTCACGTAATCTACTTCAATATATTTGCCCGAATATATCTTGTAGCTAACAGTGGTGCTATCTCTCAGTAATGTTCAGAACGAAGGAGGTAGAGAGACAAAATAAACAAATTTCTCCCTCCAACGACGCCACACACCAACGTCGTGTTCTTATGCTGGCAAGATTGTGTATTTACTTAAATTTGGTGCTAAACGTAACGGCACGGTTCAAAGATACTGTGGGAATTCTCCAGTTTAGCGATTTAGGAACAACTTGTTTCCTAAATAAAATTACGAAATGGCGTTCCTGTGCTTAACATTTAATAAAAAACGAAATATAGCAAAACTGTTTTGTCCCGAGACTCTCATCTAAGTCACGTAATAAGTCACGTAATCTACTTCAATATATTTGCCCGAATATATCTTGTAGCTAACAGTGGTGCTATCTCTCAGTAATGTTCAGAACGAAGGAGGTAGAGAGACAAAATAAACAAATTTCTCCCTCCAACGACGCCACACACCAACGTCGTGTTCTTATGTTGGCAAGATTGTGTATTTACTTAAATTTGGTGCTAAACGTAACGGCACGGTTCAAAGATACTGTGGGAATTCTCCAGTTTAGCGATTTATTTTAACATTATTTCCGTTCTCGTTCTCGTTGCCGTTTCCGTTCCCGGTTTATTGTGAACCAGCCTTAACAATGTACAACAGCAGTGGAAGTAGAAGTAATGTTTATTCTTAAATGGCACCACCATGCATTCCTTGAAGAGGAAGACAAAGACTTCGACATCTTAAAAAGAACCGTTGTTATTGAGAGCTACCGGTATAGGCTACTGTTCTTGTAAACGAGAGTTCTTCAACACACATTTTGAGTCTATAACAGTCGACAACGTTGCCGGAACGGAATTGGATTTTGGATGAAAATTTGTATTATTTTTTTCCCCAATATATAATTTGGTTTTCCCTCTTTCAAATGGTATATCACAATGTGACTGCATATAGGCTACTAAAATTCATCCACTTCAATTTTTTCGATTTTCTGTGGAAGAGTGTAGAAGTTTTAATTTTATGCTTGAATACACTCTTTTAACACATATAATCACTGATGAACGTTATTAAACAAGCAATAACTAGGGTTACTTCACTGTGCTAGTATTATAATTTTTATAGTAAATTACCTGAATGACTAGTCCAGGATTCGGAGAATGACGCAAACCACGTCGAAACTAACCAATCAGGTAATTTACCATCAAAATTTATGGATTTTTAGGCGGATTACGATACAAGATTGGGAAATGCTTTTTACAAAATCGAGGAAAAGTTTGAAAAACTAGCAGAGCAAGATTTTGTAATGCACTTCACAAACGTGTATTGTACATTTTTTTGCACGATCATATTTAAAAAAATTAGAAATATCGGTTACAATATATTTTGCATTGAAAATTTAGAGCAATATTATTCCAAAGCTTTCGCAAGACTGCACTGTAATGGTAACTAAAGGTACGGTCACACGTCGCTACTTTCGCAGCGATGCAGTACAAAAAACTGCGCAACTCTCGTACTGCTACGTGTGAACAACGGTGCAACCCGAAAAGTAGTGGCTGCCGAACCTGCTGCCCGCTACTTTTCCATGCTGCGCGCAACTTAAAAGTAGCGACGTGTGAACACGGTTCTCAGGGCTTGAGACGGTTCCTCGTATAGGATAAGGAGGTTTTGATTAGATTAGTATTTCGTGTTAATATTCTCATATGGATAGTAAGAAGCATGGACGTGTAAGTTTCAGAATGTGAGACGGAAGTAACAGGTGGACAGGAAGGCCGAAGGGAAGCTAGGCGGACAGGAAACATGTGTCCAGGCGTGGAGTTGACTGATGAGGGAATGTATGGACTTTGCCTGCGGGTGGTCAGTAAGATGACGCCAAGCCAGGTTCCAAAAGAGATGATCTGGTATATGTCAGAGAATTGTCAGGACGCCGGAAGTAAGGAGATGTTCTAGTTAACGAACAATTTTTGAAGAACGCGTCTTAAGTGACGTAAGTGTAATCATGGCCAATCAGGATTCTTAATAGAGACACGTGATATATAGATAGGAGGGCGAAATTGTATGTTTGGTGGTTGAAAGTAGAGGATAGATTTGGCAGATACACAGAAGATAGACAGAAGGCATATAGTAAGCGTACGGAGAGGTCGAACTCCACATATTCTCGGCGTAGCCTACCTAACTCTGAAGTATAACAATTTACGGACTTAGAATTTTTTTAGTGGGTGTAGTAAGAAGTCGTGTGTTGCATTATTATTATGTCTGAATTCTTTCCTCTCATCACGTTATCAACTGTCCGTTATATTACTGGTGTTTTATAGTACAAAATATATAATTACGTGAAGTCAGAAATTAGTTTACCAACTTGCGGGAAGTGAGAGCGAGATATTATACACTTGGACGCGCATTTCTGCTAATCTGAAACGAACACTTAATAATAATAATAATAATAAACGCTTTCATGGTTCTTACCAACAACTTCTGGTGTGCGCCTACATCATTTCAACCTACGAGCACGTCTCCCAAACCCCATGTCCCGACCGTTTTGCAGCTGACCTGGGACCTCATCCTCTACCGGAGTAATCTCGAGGAGGCTGGCGCCCAAATTAATCAGTGTACGTAGTTAATTATTGACATCGACGTGCCTCCTCGAGATACTTTCCATATACGACTGAGCTGGCAGCCGAGGGCGACGACGACCACCGACGACCGCTACAGGCTGCAGCCGCAGCATTTTTGATATCGGTTTTGTTGAAACTTTTGCTGCGGTTGCGACCAGTGTTGCCACCCAAATGTGCCAATGAACTTTTATTGTTTGGATGTATTTTAATGTTAGATGTGATGAAAATAAATTATTTGTAACAGTTATTAAATGCACAACACAGTCTGAGCATATTTCTTTACGATATAATTCACTTTTTTAATTTTCTGTAGCGTAGTTCCAAAAAGGAGGGTTGCCAACATTGATTACGTGAATATGCTGTTGGTTATCATTTAAATATATAGGCATTTTTAAAAGCTTTATAGTAAAAATAATGCCAATTTCTGAATACTAGTCAGGACAGAAAATCAAATAATAGATAAGTAAGCTTTCGCATGAGTTTATTAATAATGTGAACATAACCACAAAATGTATATTGAGAAGTCAACACGGAGATGGAAACCTGCAGCATGACTGCGGCTGCAAAAGTAGCGCCTTGTGTGTGTGAACAGACTCGCAACTTTTGCAGCTGCAGTACAAAAGTTGCGCAGCAAAAGTAGCGACGTGTGACCGTACCTTAAGTAACAATAAGAGCACTGTAATGGGTGTATTTCAGTATAGTTTTATGTTATGAAGAATGGTTTCCCTAGCAACAAGTTTCTGTGTGGAAATTCTAACTTTCAAGGCCTAACAACAATAGCTGTAAATACAACAAAAACACGATTGTGCAAAAAGTTATATTTTTTTATTTTGTCAATTTATTCTTTGATTTAGATTATTAAATTATAACATACTAAAATTATACCCATGTTAATTTTTCGTTTTTTTTTTTTTTTTTTTTTTTTTTTTTCTGAGGACTGAGCATAGTATATGACATAAGTATATCTTATTTTTAACGTTTATCTGACACTATGCAAAACGAACCTTTTCTCAGCTTATATTTAATCTAGAAAGTTGAAATTTTCAGGAATTCTTTATTTGGATGTTTTACGTGTAATGAAACAATGTTTTTGAGATTTGTTAAATTTTGAAGATGTTATAGGGGGTAATATTATGAAAATCGTTGAAAAAATATACGAACAGGAAAAAAAAAATATTTTTTTTCAGTAAGGAAATAAAACTACGTGTTCATGATTAGCTGTAAAATCAGCTGTCTATCTTCAACTGTTTCTGAGATAAAGTTCCTTATGTAAGACATAATTTAACATTGTCAAGATAGGCAATTCCATGTCTCCTTAACCCGGATAGTTGCAAAGAGTGCATTATTTCTAGATCATAGGGGTTAGTCCAACATTTAGGCCTAATGCCATTCGTAGAACTGGTCAAACAATTGAAAAAAAAAAAAAAAAAAAAACCTAGCCATCCAGCATATACCCGTAATAAGGTCCTACATATAAATTTCGGGAGTATTTTTTTTTATAGGAATCAAGTGAAATCTCATTGTGTATATTTTTTCACAGACGATGTTGCTGTTATTTCGAGAAATAAGAGTAATTTAAAAAAAAAATAATCTGCAAACAGTAATACGGTTGCTTCAGTAACAAAATAAAACAAAAAAATCGTTGAGAAGTGTGCAAAATATAATATTTATAATATGAGAAAGTGCGTTTGTATCAATTTTCATTATCTTATTGCTTTCTTTAAATGTGTTTTGTAATAGCCCGAAATTTGCGTAGTCAGACAAATGAAACATTTCATGAATGATGACAGAAATGTCGAGCTTTGGCTGTGAGTGAAGAGCAGAGATCGCCGGTCAGGCTGCTAAGCTTTTGTCATCATTAGCGTTTGCAGCTGCTGCTATCTCATTGCCTAGCAACCAACATGCCATCCTCCACCCACGCGCAGAGATGCAACTGGAGCGTGTGACGGGTTCCGCATGAAGGTCACATCGCCAATAATAATAATAATAATAATAATAATAATAATAATAATAATAATAATAATAATAATAATAATAATAATAAGGGCCGGGTATTATGGAGATCGCGAAAATCACGACATAATAGATATAGGGTAAAGGTTGGTAATACTTTGATACGAGTAATATTGTGATAGTTCTTTTTGAGAATTTATTACAATTTTACTGAGCGAGAGAAGGACCGGTTTTGTGCAGAAACTTGTCCACGAACATTCCCTTAATACGTTGACGCAAAAAAACCGATCTTCCTCTCCCTCAGTAAATTGTAATAAATTCCCAAAAAGAACTATCACAATATTACTGGTATCATAGTTCACCAACCTTTACCCTACAATAGATTTTTACTAATCTTTAGGAATTAAGTAATCCTGATTAATAATATACGGAGAAAACAATCGCGAGAAATCGCGAAATAGTTCTAATAGCGAAATAAGAACACATTCGCGAATTATTACTATTGCATTGTTTTATAGCGAATTTCATATTCTGAGTTTTTTCGGATTTTTTTTTTCACTTGAATTTGTTATATATCCAAGTAAGCTACATTACATGACATTCCAGGTGTTCTGATTACATTAATGTTAATTATTTGGAAAGTAATATCCATACTGAGTTAATACTCCAATTCCAAAATAATTGTATTTTCCAAAGTTTCCATTAAAATCTACGCCAAGAGCACAAATCAATCTCTTTTCAATATGTTTCACAAGTTAAATTACATACTGAGTCGACTTCATTTTATTACAAGGTCGGTATTAGGCGGTAGGTCTCTCTATAATAAAGATAGCATTGTTATAATTCGAACATGCCACACAAGGATTGTATTGAAGGAGGGTAGGAGGACTATGCCTTATGTCGATGTAGATTTTGTTACTCTGACAGTGAAAAATTAGAGAAGAGAAAACGATTATGGATAAAAAAATATTCAACTCTAAATATGTACTAGTATTCTTTTTTTTAAGTTCAAGGGGGGGGGGAGTTCAAACCCTGTAAACCCCTTCCCCCCCCCCCCCTTGCGTACGTCCCTGAGCATGCGTATTTAAAAATAGTATTGTACTGAATATTGTGACCTAAATCTTATTTTTATTAGACATATACTTAAAATTATAGTTTTGTATTATAAATATAAGCTATTCCATCAATGAATCCTGGGCTTCACACCCCCCAAAATTGTGCTAAAATTCATCGCGATCAAGTTTTCCGGTATTTTTGTGATCAGGAGTTGGTCACCCTAACGACAAGGCAGAAGTGACAATAAAGTCGACAATTTTGCAGTGGTAGACGGCTTTGATTGGTTGGAATTCAACAGATTCTTAAGCTAAATTGGTTGGTGAATTGGTACAAGAGCGAAATGGCCATCATAATAAAATTCATGTAAGATATTTTTATCCTCTCAGGCAGTGGCGGCTCGTGAACTTGTGGCAAACTTTAGGGGCAAATGTCCTAAATCTGTCACACCACTCCTAGTCCATGCAGCATCACCACCGAAGAGGAGGCAAGGAAAACAAAATACAGATTTTTTTTGTTCACATCCACGTAACCACAAATGCTTAGCGTAAATTTAATTGTTATACTTCCTTACATATATGCACTATTTCGGCTGGATGAAGCTTAAGTAAGATTTAAGTCGGGTAACAGACGATCCTTTAATTTCACTTCTTTACATCAATTTTCTCAGCAAGGGAAAGTTGAGAAAAATAAAATTAATATTCTGTAATTCACACACTCTCATGCTTGCAAATTTTCACTGGTTAAGTTACGGTATTAAGATGTCACACCAAAGCAACACTCAGATATACTGATGGTCAACAATCTTCTAAAACTGGAAAAGAAGTCTCTTTCGTATTTTACGTGCTATATCAAAAGAATTCTACTCGTGCAATCATTTTGAGTTAAGGCAAACATTAGGTTCTGCTGGAGGCTGGATATATACGTAATAATAAGACAAAAGAGAATATTAATTTCGTTATATTAACTCAAGATTCTACAACAATAAGTATGTGAAAAGAAAATAAAAATTTTGTCATTAAGTTTCAAGGGACTAGAGAATCCATTTGACGCAGCATTACAATAGCGGTGTGGGAGGAGAGGAAAGATCCCTTGTGGCCTGGCTCTGCAAGCCACTGCAGCGAGATATGGGTTTTAAACGGTGGCAGTTTCCCTCTGCTTCCCTTCACCTCTCTACGCCCTGACCATGCAAGACACACTCTCTATGAGCTGACCACCCTGCAGATCCCAGGACGACTTTGAATGCAGTGTCAGTTCCAATACAGTCGACGCGCAAAAAGATTATGCATAAGATAATAGTACATATTCCCGGCCAGATGAAATATAAAGCAATTTACCAATAAAAGCTGTAACAATTCTTCTAAAGATTAAAATAAATATTATTTTTATTTTCCTGCCAAAGCAGGGAGTGCTGCAGCTCCGCAGCTCTTATGGACGAGCCGCCCCTGCAAAGGAGATAGCAGCATATGAACAAATAGGCATACACACCCACAATATCAAAATAAAATAAAATATTAGAACTGCATTTGTAGAATACAGAAGATAACTTGATGTGCAAAGCTTGTCTTACGTATCAGTAACAGATGTAATTCCACGTACTATTCAAGAGGCCTTTAAATGCTTGGATATCAGTAACACATTCCGTGATAAGGCAGAACAGTGTGCTTTTGAGTTCGTGCAACATCGTACGAAGATTATTCAGCAAAGCTCGATTCGGAACATCAACATCACGGAACGTCACAGTCACGTCCAATGCAAACTCATTCACATTTCCATCAGTTTGCCGGCGTTATCAAGAATAGATAGGCCTAGCCTAAGTAGGCTACTCTATGCTCTCAAAAAATGTCGTAATTCTTATGTGAGACAATCAATTGCACTGTAATTTTTAGGATTTATTATATAAATGTCTAAGGAAAGCATAGAAAAAATTTGGAATCAAAATCTTGTTTGGACAGTGAAAAATGTCACCCGTTCAAAATAGACATTGACATATCAAAAGTTGATAAGCGGCAAACTTTTTTATTTTTTCATGGTAGATTGGGGGGTCAAAGCGAGAGAAATATTCAGAAAGAATGGAAAGTGGCTGATATTCCGAGGTTTTCCCCAGCCGTGGGACTGAAGCCGGATGGTCTATGGCGAGTCCTCGGCATCAACCCCTTTGATTTGATTACCTGGTTGGGTTTTTCCGAGGTTTTCCCCAACCAAAAGGCAAATGCCGGGTAATATTTTGGCGAATCCTCGGACCTCACCTCATCTCACTATATCTCGCCAAAATATTGTAAAAAATTGCACAAAATTGTAAAAATTGTAGAAAATTACTAAATTGTAAAACTGCAAAACTTTTGTAAAAATTGTAATTGTAACATTGTAAAATTTTGACTTGTTCCACATCTTAAAGCTTCATTGCTCATGTAAGATCTATGGAATAAAATAAATGAAATGAATGAATGGAATTCAAAACCTGTACCGGTTTGCGAGTTACGGCAAATTTAATGCGGAGGTTTGCGTGGCGGACTTTCTTATGCAGTGACAACTTATGTCTAGGCCTATATCACACTATCAAATTTCTGTGTCACAGAAGTCTGATAAAATATATATGACAAAATCTTTTACAGTGTAATATAGCATCTTTGATCACATCTAGTTGCGACATAGTTCTGTGATAAAAGTTACGGTCATCATCATACCTTTGATAAAATCTTTGACTAAGATGAAAGAAAATGGCGGACATTAAGTACATACAACCCCGGGCCGTAAGCTTGAAACGGTGGAACCAAAAAGGTGTACTAGTATGGCCGTCAAATTACCCATAGTTCATATCTTTTTCCGGTGTGTTAAACAGCTGTTATGTTCGTATTATTACGATTACGACTTCTGTTTTGTGTAGTGATTATTTTGAAAGTCTAGTAAAATTCAGCGGGTGTTATTTTTATAAAAGCTAATATTCTTTTCTGTTGGTGAATATAGTGAACAGTAATAAAAGAAAGTAGAAATGAAGTGTTCAGTCCATGTAACAACCATAACACGTTTAATAAAGCTACAGTGAAATGTACATTGCTATAATAATTTGGCCTACTAATTTACTCCTATTATCTCCACATCCATTCTAAGCCATTTACGTATGAAAAAATGTAATTTTTGGAGCTTCATATGTTACATAGAACATAGATGGACATGTAGTGCTGTTGAGTCTAATTTTTTTAATACC
This sequence comes from Periplaneta americana, assembly GCF_040183065.1. Taxonomy (NCBI): domain Eukaryota; kingdom Metazoa; phylum Arthropoda; class Insecta; order Blattodea; family Blattidae; genus Periplaneta; species Periplaneta americana. The sequence goes on from NC_091123.1 coordinate 5,925,662, forward strand.
TGGGTTTCTAAAATACCGTACTATACAGAAAAGTACATTTTTTATAGTACAGGGTGAAGGTCAACCATGACAAATATAATTACGTAAGGTTGGTTGTTCGACAATACAATATCGGTATAGGCTACAGCGTTTTCAAAGAGTATGTTATTATTTTTATCATTATGTAGTTGCTACAGGGCCTAAAACAAGTAAATTACTTCTAGGCTACTGTAATATATATTTTTAAATATAGGCTATAAAATATTTTACATTTTTATATACAGTACAAAGATAAACAGTCCTATCATAATGCTAAATTACATCAACTTTAATGATCAATTGTTTTATTAATAAATGTGCAGAAAAGTGTAGGTCACATTTTTATATAGAGTAGGTTATGTAATAGGCCTATCTTGTATAAGGGGTGGACCATTATACTACCAGTACTAGGCTAATCACAGTACTAAGTTATGTAGCTATACTTTATCATTTCTAAATTTACAGAAAAATGAGAAAAGTGTGCATTTGTTATATAGGCTATAGCCAATGCTTTTCTTCTGGAGAAAAAAGTACTGGAATTCTGTGTAGGATTATAACAGATGGGAGGCGATTACTATCCAGTGTCGTTTTTAACCCCCTTTTCGCCCAAATTTAAGACTTTCCAAGATCTAGGTGGAATTCAAAGAAAAATTTATTATTAACACAGTTCTCTAGTTCTGTTAGAAAAAAAAGCAGACTATAGCCTAGTATATAAAGAGTATGCTACGTACTTAACCAAAACAGTGCTAATGCTGACGTATTCAATCGCCTTTGAACAATATAATTTTCTTGAAATAGGTTCTAATTCTTTCTCTTTCGTTAAAGTTTCTGCATACATGATCTAAACGAACACGTATGTACTGTTGTGCCACAGCTGTTATTAACAATAACTCATGATTGTCATTGCAAGAAAAATGATGATCATTGTTTAAATTATCAAAAATGTCAAAGAATTGTTGTAATATTTGCAACACTATTTTCTGCTTTATATGTTTGTCTGAAGCCAGGTTCATTACTAAATACCTATTAATTTTTCAGTGCCTTTGCAGATTACAATAACTGGATCAGGATAAGTTAATGCTCCTTTATCTTTGAAATTAATGAAGGAATGCAATAAATTATCCTTCAGACCCGTTATTGCACGTGAACAGTTTTCACACTTGATCTTAGGAATCAATTTAGTTACCACAAAACCAGCAATGTATATGGTAACATGTTCTGTGTATTCTGACATTTGTGTGGTAAGCATAGTCATGATCTTGTAATGCCTCATTAAAAACAGGTAGGTTGATGTTGAAATCATACAAGGAACTTCTTTTAGAGTCTCTGGATTATGATGCCGCACCTCAAAGAGAAGAGAAAAAACTAGACTAATTTGTGTATGAAATCTTATAGACTATAATATAAATGCACTGTACTTCATTATTGTTAAATTATATATATATATATATATATATATATATATATATAGGTGGATGATATGCTTACATATTTAAGTCTTTCAACATGCAAAGTTGGAACTGCATTTGATTTCAGTCTAACATTAGAGCAGGAGGAGGACCTGTCAAAACATTCTTCCAGGAAATGTTGCGAACAAATAACGCTTCTTGCCGTTGGCTGCCAATTTGGCTTATTTATAAATTTTAGCCATTCATTTTTACGACTTAAATCTTTCGGAAATCTGTAAAGAAAGTAAGCCATAATGGTTAGGTTATAAGTCTACATACTATTATATAAAATCCATTCAATATACATAAATATAACAATATAATGCTTACATATGAAAGGTCACGGCATTTCCTGAAGATTTTGGTTTAGCTGTTACACCACACACGCAACAACTAACCATTATTAGAATTTGGATAAGACATTTAAATTTCGCCATGTGAAATAACAGCCTGCAGCAAAATTAAATACTTGGCGGTATTTCGCGGAGAATTATGGGACAAAAGGTGTAATTTGACGTCACATCCGTCCCCATCGCTTCCAAGCATTTCCCCTTGGATCGCTCTCTCCTTCTTTTTTATCCTCTAAGAGTACATATGGTCTGTGTGACAGAAATGTGAAGGCCCATCAGCCACTTGGGATGCTGTGCTTAATGACAATAAATCATAGATTATATCATATCATCATATATCATATATATATGGTCTGTGAAACCACATGACTTTTAACATCACATTATAGGTACGGTCACACGTCGCTACTTTTGCAGCGCAACTTTTGTACTGCAGCTGTAAAACTTGCGTGTAGTGTTCACACGTAAGCCAAAAGTAGCACACTGCACGCTACTTTTCGTGCTGCGCAACCCGAGTGCAGCAAAAGTTGCAACTGGAGGTTGCGAGTCTGTTCACACACAAGGCGCTACTTTTGCAGCCGCAGTCATGCTGCAGGTTCCCATCTGCGTGTTGACTTCTCAATATACATTTTGTGGTTATGTTCGCATTATTAAGAAACTCATGCGAAAGCTTACTTATCTATTATTTGATTTTCTGTCCTAACTAGTATTCAGAAATTTGCATTATTTTTACTATAAAGCTTTTAAAAACGTCTATATACTTAAATGATAACCAACAGCATATTCACGTAATCAATGTTGGCAACCCTCCTGTTTGAAACTACGCTACAGAAAATTAAAAAAGTGAATTATATCGTCAGCAAATATGCTCAGACTGTGTTGTGTATTTAATAACTGTTACAAGTAATTTATTATTTTCATCACATCTAACATTAAAATACATCCAAACAATAAAAGTATCATTGGCACATATAGGTGGTAACACTGGTCGCAACCACAGCAAAAGTTTCAACAAAACCGATATCAAAAATGCTGCGGCTGCAACCCTGAGAACCCTGTTCACACGTCGCTACTTCTAAGCTGCGTGCAGCATGGAAAAGTAGCGGGCAGCAGGTTCGGCAGCCGCTACTTTTCGGGTTGCACCGTTGTTCACACGTCGCAGTACGAGAGTTGCGCAGTTTTTTGCACTGCAGCGCTGCAAAAGTAGCGACGTGTGACCGTACCTTATGAGTCACATGAAATGTTACGTCATCCACTCTTAAACACGGAGTATAGGATTTCACATCTTCACACTGAAGTTCTCTCAATAGAGTTTGATGGATTCCTTTTGTATCTCTTCTCTCTGCCCAATCTCTAACTCAAATATGTTTTTCTTTTATTTCTTCTCCAGTATTAATGCAATAACCATTACTGCACTTAGAGTTGCAACATGCATTGAACTGTCGTGGATTGATTGTTAGAACTGTGATGAAAGATGTGATAAAAGCTTTAATATAATGTAATATACCCAAAATCAGACATTTGATCATATATATTTGATCAAAAATATTATCATATTCTGTGACACAGGAATTTGATAGTATAGAGGGTCGCGGTCCCCCTGTTGAGAATCCTCGCTATACAATCTAGATTACCTTATTAAATATGTCGTCCTCACACGCTTGACTGCAAGGTGTATCTGCGTTAAGAGCAGTTACTGCACCAAGAATATTGGGTCCTGACGACGCCAATTCTTCCAACAAATATTTCAATATCCACTGCGTCGCCCGATCTCAAAAGTCGCTGAATCCCCGTTGCATGTCAACGTGACGACCAGGGTTGCCAACTCCAGTTTGCAGAAATACACTAAACGTTAAAAAAACCACTAAATATAGCATAAAACCCACTAGATTTCTAGATGTATATTACATATTTGAAATAGAATAATCAGAGACCGGAAGTTTAGGCATTATGAATCATTAAAATACGCAGGCAAAAAGGCATTATAAATAGCTAAAATAGGCAGGCAAAAAGGCATTATAAATACGCAATAAAAGGCAATTACAAAAACCTTGCACTTTCCACAACGGGATTTCAGCAGCAAGAAAAGCTTTACATAAGTCGAATGCAAATTGAGATTTTCGACTCGATGTTGCAATTACTGTTGGAAGCAAAGAAATCTTCCCAGTGGCCTTGAAAAGTGCATTTTTGTGTTTGGTTGTACTGATATGTTGCGATATGAAATACTTAGCTAGCTACAACAACGTCGCAATGAAAACTGAAAGAAAAATAACGTTAGACCCGCACTCATTGTTGCCTTGTCAAATAAACACAAGCGATAATTAAAACGCTTACTGACAGGGAGAGAAAAAAAACTAGATTTTGTGCGAAAACCACCATGTTGGCAACAATGGTGAAGACGAAACAAACATCACGGTTTCCGTTTGGTGGCGGCACGTAGCGGCAGATTGAAGAATAACAACCAAAGCGCTAGCCAGCTTCGTAATTGAAGCAGCATTGGACAGATGTCTCTGAAGTTGTAATATTCAAATTGTAATTTGAAGACATTTCTTAAAACTAAGACAGTTTCAGTCGGTCTTGCTGTATCAGTTGCAGTTACTTGCACTGGAGCGAGATGGTGTTCGACGAGACGATTTCGAGGATAAGCCATGTTATTACCGGACAGTTTGGGGAATACCCGAAAAAACCCAACTGGGTAATCAGTCAAATTCGAAAACACGTCATTGTTCTCCGTCGGATAGAAAACTCGTCATTATTTTGCTCGAATCGGAAACTCGTCATTGTTTTCTATCTCTTCAGAAACTCATCTTTGTTTTCCATCGAGTTAGGAACTCGTCATTGTTTGTTACCTCTTCAGAATCGCATCTTTTTCCATCGAGTTGAAAGTCGTCATTGTTTTCTATCTCTTCAGAAACTCATCTTTGTTTTCTATCGAGTTGGCAACTCATCATTGTCTTTTACCTCTTCAGAATCGCATCTTTTTCCATCGAGTTGAAGGTCATCATTGTTTTCTATCTCTTCAGGAACTCATCTTTGTTTTCCATCGAGTTAGAATCCCGTCATCGTGTTTTACCCCTTCAGAATCGCATCTTTTCCATCGAGTTGAAAGTCGTCATTGTTTTATATCTCTTCAGAAACTCATCTTTGTTTTCCATCGAATTGAGAACTCGTCACTGTGTTCTATCTCTTCAGGAATGTATCTTTTTCCTTCGAGTTGGAACTTGTCATTGTTTTCTATCTATTCACTAACTACTCTTTCTTTTCCATCGAGTTCTGAACTCGTCATTATTTACTATCGGGTCAGACACTCGTCACTGTTTTCCATAAAGTCAAGAACTCGTCACTGTTTAAATAGTCGGAATTCGTTACTGTTTTCTATAGTTGGGTGCTCGGTCAGTTTTTACTGCAAATCCAAAATTCGTCACTGTTTTACATCGAGTCGCGAATCCACCATTATTTTCCATCGAGTCAGAAACTCGTATATGTTTTCTAATCCAGTCGGAGACTCATCTTTGTTTTCTATCGAGTAGGGGACTAGTCATTATTTTACACCGAGGCGGAAATCCATTCTTGTTTTCCTTCAAGTTGGGAAGTCGCCAGTTTGAATGAGTCAGAAACTCGTTGCTATTTTCTATAGAGTCAGGAATTCATTTTTTTTTCCGTGAATCGAGAACTCGTAATTGTTTTCTATCGATTTAGAGACTCGTTACTGTTTTTTTATTGAGTCAGGAACTCGACATTGTTTTACATCATGTCGTAAATTCGCCAGTGTTCTGCATCGAGTAGGGAATTCGCCATTGTTATTCATCGAGTCAGAAACTCGTCTTTGTTTTTCATTAAGTTGTAAACTCGCTCGTTTTCCATGAAATTGGTAAGTCGTCATCGTTTCATTGAGTTGGAAACTCGTCAGTATTTTCTATGGAGATGATGAAGTCATTGTTTTCTGTGAATCGAGTATTCTTCATCTGTGGTTTTCGCAAGGTTTTAAGACAAAATATGTCGAGATGAGCCATGAAAGAAATGGGTTACGTAATTATGTACTATCCACATAAAGTTTGGCATTTTCAAAATTAAAGCTTTCACAAATAGGAGTCTTGGTTTTCGCGCGTCATTTGGATACTCTTGAGTGGACTTACTCCATCGTTATTACCCCAGAACAAGGGCTCGGATTTGTCTAGCGAGGACAGCGACATCCTTCCCCTCACTACTCGCTCTGCCCAATTTTTTAACACCTACGGAATTCTGTTCTACTGTCGTGCTTCTGACATTCTTATCCCTCACGTATTTTCGGCCCTTCTACTTTTCTCCTTCAAAATTCTCTCAAATTCCTTCAGTTGAAAAAAAAAAAAAACGAAATGAGACAATTGGACAACAGGTTTGGAGCTCACATTGATTCTTACAGCCTCAAATTCCATTTCAAGGTAGCGAATTTGCGTATTTTTAATTGATTTTCTCTCATTTCCTCCCCTATATACATAATTATTCAATATTCACTCGTCATTATTTTCTATAAATTCGGAAACTCGTCACTATTTCACAGTCAGGAACTCATTATTCCTTTCAGTCAATTCAGAAACTCGTCACTACTTTTGTATTGATTCGGGAGTTCATTATTGTTTTTCATCGAGTCGGGGACTCGTCATTGTTTTTCACTGAAAGATTTATTTTCTCCCGAAGCAACCAAAATGATTTAAAATATTTCTGTATATAAAAAACGAGAAATTTCAGTCGTTATAAAAGGCAAATCCTCAATAATAATAATAATAATAATAATAATAATAATAATAATAATAATAATAATACTAATAATAAAGAACTTGCTTCTCTTTGTGGACTGCTGAACGTGAGTTAGGTGACGTGAAGGCAGTTTTCCACGATACAAAGTTATCTAGAGGACAAAAATCAAGTGTAGACATGATCTGCAATTCATTGTGACATTTTAGATAAGAAATCCTATTCTGCTTCGAGTTCTGAGGAATAAATTTAACTTCATATCAGGTTAGTGTTGATGATTTTATACAAAACGCAATTTTCTTGATTGATCACTGCATATTACTAATAATAATGGCACATTTCTAAGTTCCTAAGGATATAATAGGATGCATAGTTAGGAGGTTCTCAGGGCATGAACTCCGGACTCACTGAAGCATGTCGCAATACAACCAGATGGAGACAGTTCAATAGAAGTCATGAATACGAGGTGGAAGAGGTGTGGTTCATCACTGTCCGAGATGTCGTGAGTTCGAGATTCCGTCACAGACTTCCTTGCAGGTGTTACTGTGGATATACAGAGTGGTCAAAAAGTGTGGCTACACAGGGAAGAGGAGTAGGAAGAGACGAGTGGTAGGAAGTGAAAAAGATAAGAAAAAATAGAAGATGAGGAAATTCCTTGTTTTTGGTTTACAAGACCAATATTTTTATTAGGCCTAAATTATTAAAACTTGAAAAGGAGAAGCTGAGGAAAAGAAGATGAAAAAAAAGAAGATAAGGAAAAGAAGAAGATGAAAAAAAGAAGATAAGGAAAAGAAGATGAAAAAAGAGAAGATAAGGAAAAGAAGAAGATGAAAAAAGAGAAGATAAGGAAAAGAAGAAGATGAAAAAAGAGAAGATAAGGAAAAGAAGAAGATGAAAAAAGAGAAGATAAGGAAAAGAAGAAGATGAAAAAAGAGAAGATAAGGAAAAGAAGAAGATGAAAAAAGAGAAGATAAGGAAAAGAAGAAGATGAAAAAGGAGAAGATAAGGAAAAGAAGAAGATGAAAAAGGAGAAGATAAGGAACAGAAGAAGATGAAAAAGGAGAAGATAAGGAAAAGAAGAAGATGAAAAAAGAGAAGATAAGGAAAAGAAGAAGATGAAAAAGAGAAGGTAAGGAAAAGAAGAAGATGAAAAAAAGAGAAGATGAAGAAAATGAAGAGAAGAAGGTGAGGAAAATGTAGAGGAGATGATAAGTAGAATGAAGAGAAGAAGATGAGAAAAAGGAAAAGAAAATGAGGAAAAGGAAAAGAAAAAGAAGATGAGGGAAAAGAAGAGAAAAAGAAAAGTAAGAGGAAACTAAGGTGAGGGAAAAGAAAGAATATGAGGAAAAGGAGATGAAGGAAAAGAAAATGAGATGAGGAAAAGAAGATGAAGGAAAAGAAAAGAAAGTGAGGAAAGGAAAAGAAGACGAGGAAAAGGAAAAGAAGTTGAGGGAAAAGAAAAGAAGATGAAGAAAGGGAAAAGAAGATGAGGCAAATGAAGAGAAGATGACGAAAATGAAGAGGAGAATATGAGGAAAAGAAAAGATGAAGGAAAGGAAAAGAGGGAAAATAAGAGAAGAAAATAAGGAAAATAAAGAGAAGAATATTAGGAAAAGGAAAAGAAGATGGGGAAAGAAAAGATGAGGGAAAGAAGAGAAAACGAAGATGAGGAAAATGAAAAAAGATGAGGGAAAGGAAATTAAGGTGAGGGAAAAGATGATGAGGAAAGGGAGAAGATGAAGAAAAGGAGAAGATGATGAGGAAAAGAAAAAGGATATGAGGGAAAAGAAGAGAAGAAGATGAGGAAAACGAAGAGAAGAATATGAGGAAAAGGAAAAGAAGATGAGAAAAAGAAAAAGAAGAGAAAACGAAAATGAGGAAACGGAGAAGATTAGGAAAACTAAAAGAAGATGAGGAAAAAGAAGAGAAGAAGATGAAAAAATGAAAAGAAGATGAGGAAAATGAAGAGAAGAAAATGAGGAAAATGAAGAGAAGATGAAGAAAAGGAAAAGAAGATGAAAGAAGAGAAGAGGATGAGGAAATAGAAGAGAAGATGAGGAAAAGGAAGAAAAAATGCAGTTGAGAAGAAAAATAAGGTGAAAACGAAGAATAAATGATGAGGACTAGGAGGGAGAAATTAATGAATTCCTTTGCCTGTGTGTCCACACTTGATTGTGACTGTATAACAAAATTAAAACTTCTATAAGGAATCCAAAAATGCGTATTTATGTTGAAAATTGACAATGTTTTGCTAATCTTCTAGGGCGCTTCCACTTATCAATGATTGGCACTCATGCTCCGTGGTGTTAGCCTTTATCTCGCAACAGAGAGAAGCACAGTCAACCAGTTACGATACTTCCCGGACAGTTGGCAAGCCTGTCACGGAAGATGGCTTATGGAATTACATGTGGAAACGGAAGGTCATGTGATTGGGAAAGAAGTGGGTCGTGGCTATGTCTGGAAGATTTGAAAATCCAATCAGGAGGGCTGGTCTGGGACCGAACCCATTACCTTTCAAATATAAATCAAGCGTGGTAATCATTATACCACCGTACTCGATTGTACTATTTTGTTTATATTTTTTTGTTTGAAGGTTGTAAAAATCCAGCAGATATTAGAAAGAAGGTTTTTCATTAAAACAAGAGCCAATGTACAGTTTCCTTACGAATTAAGGGCTTATTTTATTTGAAATGGATACTTCTAAACGTGCCGTCTTCGCCAGTGGGAATTGCACAATTTACGAGTTGCAGGACCACTTTGTGCTCCACCTCCTGTTTTGAGCGACGTTCTGTTTATAAACAGGAACAGCAGTCATCCATTCCGCCTTTGTTTGCGAAACTGAACTCTCCATGTTATAAATAACACTGGTCCAAAAATTTCCGGCAATATCTCCTTTTACAAGACTAACAAAGGCTCTTTGTGAATGGGACCTGTGAAAGCAAACTTGTTACAACGATATAGAGCTTTCTTTTGTTTTCAAGTAGAACACAGATCATACATAGATCGCCAGGTGGCGCAGAAAAAAGCTCTACTGGAACTTCTTCGGTCTCCACGAAGCTACAACCGAATTTAATTGGTGCAAGTTATCCCCGAAAGTATGTACAGTAAAACCTCCTCCCTAAAACGAAACGCGATGGTTCCAGAATTTTTTTTCCGTTTTCACAGGTTGTCGTTTTACGGAGGGTTGAGTTTTGGCAAAACTAAGAATAGACTACTCCAATACGCTCACTGTAGGGACAGCACAATGAAGAAATAAAAGTTACTACAGTACATGCGAAGTGAATTTTATTTTCATAATTGTTAACGTAATTGCAGCCTCTTTTTCTCTCCCTCGTTCTGCATCCTAGTTTCTTGGCCCCCACATTTACAATAAGCTGTCTAGCTTTTATTAATCATTTAATCTTTTAGTACTTTGATTTTTATTGTATTTGTAAATTTAATATTAATTGTAATTATAATTGTAATTGTATTCTTAATATTGTAGTTGTAATCCCCTGGTAGAAGGGAAGAGAAGGCCTGATGGCCTTATCCCTACCAAGATAAATAAATAAATAAATAAATAAATAAATAAATAAATAAATAAATAAATAAATAAATAAATAAATAAATAAATAAATAAATAAATACATTTCTTTTAAAGTGCATTGCCGCGACTTTTTTTTTTTTTTTGAAGGGAACGTTGTAGGATTTTCTTCGGGATTTGCATCAATTCAGAGTATTAATTGCGCCCTGATTCGTCGGTTGTGTAACTGAAGTTGTGTTTGATGGAAAATAGATCAACTTCACTTTAGACAAATCAATCCTTGGATGGCAGGTAGCATTGTCTAAAAACAGTATGACCTTACAACCTTGAAGTTTCATTGCTCCATTAAAATTTGGAGAGTCCACTGCAAGAATGATGGATGTCACTTTCTTGTCGAAAATGAACCAAGACTGTCAATGCATAGCTTAAGACATATAGAATGTACATACAGAGTTATATGGCATTAACACTGATAGTCATTGTCCAGTAATGATCGGAAAATCACAGTTAAGCTTTGAGCGCTAGGCATTTCAAACTTGCAATTGCTTCTCCTGAAAAATGTATTCCAAATGACATCCATCATTCTTGCAATGGACTCTTCATTTTGAAGCCACTCTTCCATGATAGACCTGGTAATCTAGACTTTTTTTTATTAAATCGCACAGTTTTAATTTATTCGCACTATTATTTAACACTGTATTGGCATATTAACACAAAACTCAGAATAAATCATCATCATCATCATCATCATCATCATCATCATCTTCCTAACAAGTATTAGGCCAAGTGGCCTGTTACGGTCTCAAACTAGAATTTTCAGTCCATCTCTTCTTTGGACGGCCTAGAGATCTTTTGCCATATGGATGGTAATGAAGCAGTGCTTTTGGAATTCTGCATCGATTCATTCGTTCGAGATGACCCTTCCACTGAAGTTGATATTTGTTGATGAACTGCATAATGGGTTCTATTTGAAGTTCTTGCATTAGGTCCTCATTTTTTTTTTCAGAATAAATAAAAGGAAAATGTGGAACTAAATCGACACTACACTACAATTATTCACAGTTTTATTCTACTCGCACTGTCCTTTATCACTGTATTGACTTGTCAGCACAAAACTAAGAATAAATGAACGAAAATGCAAGAGGGTTGGAAGAAGTAACGGTACAGGAGATTAGTAACCTGTCCCGGTCCTTAACAATAACCACAGAATAGTGACATTGTTAGAGGAGCTTCACCCCCAACGCCTGACAAAGAATAGCGGAAGTCTTCCAGATCATTGCATGTACTGTCACACAAAAAAATTGCCATGCTTCGTACAGTATTATCGCAAAATTGAAAATGGTTTGAAAAAATTTAGCAACAGTTATGCTTAAAATTATCCGTTTTAGTCAGGTTTTTTTCTTGCCTAAATGATGCCCAAATTCCGTTTTCGAGTTAGGCAGTTTTCCGTTTTAAAGTATTATTTTACATAGGAAATTATTCCGTCCCCAAATTTATGTTTCGTTTGTGCAGGTTCCTTTCTATAGAGGGTACGTATTAGCAAGGTTTTACTGTATCATAGTTTTTAGTTCATTCATATGTTACAGTATGTGTATTTTAATATTTACAAAATGCATCGATATATCCGTAAGTGAATAAAAAATAATTATTTTTTACGTAATTCTAGTCTCTTTGAACAGTTTATGAGATCTCAAAGCTTGGGTATTTACTTTCTTGTGGTGAAATTACGAACCAACGTTTTAAATAACTCGTTCAAAACTGTCACG